>NW_022589753.1:7992514-8305170 GCF_004348235.1 Phoca vitulina | reverse complement strand
AAAGAAAGAAAGAAAGAAAGAAAGAAAGAAAGAAAGAAAGAAAGAAAAGAAAAGAAAAGAAAAGAAAAACATTTCCAGTTCATTGAGCTAACTGTGGGTAAGAGTCCTAGAAATGATACTATCTTTATGAAGGCAGACATTATGTCCCAACACTGCATCGTGTGTATGTTTTCAGCTTTCTGGCTCTGTTCCACCTTGGTAATAACCCAACCGGTTAATTCCGTGGGATTCAAGCTTCTGGTCTTTGTCTGAACACATCAGAAATTGCCAGAAAACGTTTGAGCAAATCGTGGAGCACAGTTGCAGTCAAGGGTAGAATATATCCCAGAAACAAACAAATGACCTAATCCCATGTCAGATGTAGGGGCTAAATGATTCATCTCTTAAAAGACACTTATAGTCAGTGTTTACTTCCCAAGTGAAAGAGAGAAAATTTGCTTCTTGATCTAAACCAGTTGTAGAAAAATTTCGGAGTGTCACCTTTTGGAGCAAACATTGTTTGACTTTTGGATTAGATTCATGATTTATTATGCAAGACCCTCCTTAGAGTTTTCAGTTAAGAATGCTGTGTTTGTTCCTTTTCTGTTGTAGAAACAGGCTTTTCCTGGGTGACATCTCTTGTGATCACTATCAGTGGATCGTTTTTCATATTCTTGTTTCAAATCTAACAATTGCTGAAATGAACACATACATTTCTCGTCCAGTAAAATATCTCCTAAAAGGTGCTTTCTTCTCAACAGGAAGCTTTGGATACTTCTGGAAAAATTCAGCATTTTTTAAGTTGGAGACCACACTAATACTCATCATGATTTACATGTGAATAGTACAAACTACAGGAAATCAGAGAGAGATTGAGAGAGAGAGAAAGGGAGAGGGAGAGAGAGAGAGGAAAATTTTATTATGTGCTTGGCGAGGAGTCTCTGAATGTTTATAGTCTGGGAACGGATACAGCAAAAGTCTTTCTGCTGTTGTTAGGGAGGGCCCACATTCCGGTCCCAGCCCCCACCCCCTTCTACAGCCTTAGAGTCAAAATAACACTCTTCCTACACTTATTAGGTTTTCCCTCGGCATATTTCTACAGCTGGAAATTAAGGAAGCAAGGAAGCTGATGAATCGCTTTCTTCGAGCTAAGCACATTCATAGGGGCGTCTCTACCTCTTCCAACAGTTTCTGTTTTGCTTTGTCCTAAGGACCTATTTCCTACCTAATAAATTTGGGCATGACCTTCTTGTTTGAATGTTTGTTTCTGAGTCCTTTGGGGGTTTCCTTTACTGGTATTGTCATTTTGACCGGAGAGCTAAGGACCCGAGAGTTAATCCTTTGTCTGGGGACTTCTGCAGACGCATGAATTGGGAGTCAGCGTGTGGAATGAGGGGGAAGGAAGGAGTCAGTCCTGCTTTCCCAAATAGGTCCACGAACACACATGGCTGTCCACACACGGAGTGTAGAGTTGGTTATTCCAACGGCTTTTCGGTTTTGAGATGACAACAAACAGAAATAATAACCCAAATCATCCCTCTTATTCAAGGACATCTGAGAACTCTGGCCACAACCTTATTTTTAAAAGCATAACATATTAGTAACTAGAACAAAATTCTTTCCCAGGGCTCCCTTAGGTAATGCGTCCCTAAATAATGTCTCATAGGCATGAGTCAGTCTCAGGAGCTGACCATTAAGCCACTGGCCACACTTGTATTTTTTTAAGAATCACTGGGAATAACTGGAAATAATTTTAGAAAATAAAGGAAATGCTCATTGTCCTTTCTTTTCTTTTCTTCTCTTTCGGGGGATGAGAAGAGACAGAGTCTTTGATTCAAGTATGGCCAAGATCTAGGAATAAAACAAATACAGTAGAATTTTTTCCTAAGTGGTAGACATGGCCCCATTTCCCACAGCTTAGGGATCTGGTCTACATCAAGGTTTTAAGTGTGTGGGCTTTGTGTCAACAACACAGTGTGATCTGTGGTGTACCTAGGGTTCCCTAAATATGAAAGCAAAAGCACTGAAATGATTTATTTTATTGGATTTGAATCCACTAAGTACAGCCCTTGAATCATGTACAAAATCTCATTGTTCTAATATCAAACATTGTGTCCATTGTCAAATTTAATTAAAATGCGGTAACCCCGTGGCAACTGTCTATGATGGAATCCACCACCTAATAAACAGCTCTCTGACTGTGCACACCTAACATTTTAAGGGCTTCCTGATGATCAAAGTTCAACTACATTTTATCGTTTCAACAGCTCCACTGCTTCAATTTTTGTTTACTTTCATTTCCCCGGGGCAGAACTCTCTAATCTGGGCTTAAGTTTTTATACTATACTTTTGAGAGGTGCTCAAGTTACGCTGTTCCAGCAACAGCAATGTTCTTTCTATGGGAGATTTTTAAAGTGTCTCTGCTCATTTTAAACAGAATTGCCATTACGGTGCATTTATTCTGTAGATCCAGGAAACGCAAATATTGTTTGGAATTGGACTAGGCCCCGAGGGACATGAAGCTCTGTTTAGCGCCCCCCCCCCCGCCCCCGCCAAATCATCGGACATGGGTTTTATCAGAATTAAATAAAAATGGATGATATGGTTGCAAATAGCTACAGGGAAGAGAAAATCTCTTTTGCAAGATCTTTAATACTTGTGCCTAAATAAGATTTTTCTCTGATCATTTGCTGACTGTTTATAGGAGAAAACCATTATTCCTCGCTCTTAAGTCCAGAAGATGATCACACAAGGAAGTACAATGCATTTCAACCATTTTTATTCCCACAGTTTCCTTATGAGTATTCAGGCAATATGCTGGCCCACAGTGCAATGAAGGGACAAGCTCTAAGCAGTTTTTTTTAAAAAAATCAAGATTTACCTACTTCTTAGGATAATCAAATTTTACTTCCTCAGAAAGACCTCCCATGAACAACCTCTATGAAACATTGCCAGGCCGCACTTTTTCTCTCCCCGTTTTCTTGCCCTGCTTCATTTTTCTTCAAAGCATTCATCAATAAACGGTATTATATTGATACAGAGGTATTTATCCACTAGCTTAGAAACCTCTAGAACAGCACTATCCAATAGAAATACAACGCAAGCCACATATGAGATGAAAAGTTTTTTAGGAACCCCATCAAAAAGGTAAAAAGAAACAAACGAAGTT
The DNA here is from genome assembly GCF_004348235.1 of Phoca vitulina. NCBI lineage: Eukaryota > Metazoa > Chordata > Mammalia > Carnivora > Phocidae > Phoca > Phoca vitulina. Next base: position 8,302,022 of record NW_022589753.1, on the reverse strand, counting down.
AATTATCATAGTATGTTTTATTAAACCCAATGTGTCATTATCATGTCAATGTCAAATCACTATGAAATGATTGTTAATGAGGTATTTTTATATTCATTTTTTGGACCAAGTCTTCAAAATCTGGTGTCTCTTTTATATTCACAGCACACCTCAATCTGATGAACCCCATTTAAAGTGCCCAATGGTCACACGTGGCTTGTGGCCGCCATATTGGAAGGCGTAGATCTAGGATATAATCTCCAGGTGATTAGTGACTTTGTTTTATTCGCTAAGCACATGCCAAGTACACAGTGAATAGTCAATGAAATAGGACATGAATATTAAAATTATAAGGACCACCACTACTTAATCCAAGGTCTGTATATTAGATGTTTTCCAGCACACTGCAATGCCTTTGGTTTTCTCTTTTTCCTAACATTTCTCTCTTGCCTACTACTCCAAGAATATCAAAATGCAAAAAAGGTCACATTGAACATTTATCCCACTACTGAACTAATTTTGCCGGGAAAAGTCAATACCATATCCTATGGTGACTCTGCCCACACACCCCTCAGAATGGACTCATTAAAATCCCATCTCTACTTGGTGTTGCCCCTCTTAGTTCTATGTTCTCTCCTTTTAATCAGTTCTTGAGCTGCCTAATGAGCAATGGTTCATAACATTTTTTTTTTTTTAAAGATTTTATTTATTTATTTGACAGAGAGACACACAGCGAGAGAGGGAACACAAGCAGGGGGAGTGGGAGAGGGAGAAGCAGGCTTCCCGCCGAGCAGGGAGCCCGATGCGGGGCTCGATCCCAGGACCCTGGGATCATGACCTGAGCCGAAGGCAGACGCTTAACGACTGAGCCACCCAGGCGCCCCCATAACATTTTTAAAAAGATCACACACCCCTTGGGGCACCTGAGTCGGTTAAGCATCTGACTCCTGATTTGGGCTCAGGTCATGATCTCAGTATTGTGAGATCAAGCCTCATGTCGGCTCTGTGCTGGGCATGGAGCCTGCTTAAGATTCTCTCTCTCCCTTTCCCTCGGTCCCTCCCCCCACCAAAATAAAATAACAATAAAATAAATTAATTAATAAATAAAAAAGATCACACATCCCTTGATTTTTTGGCAATGCGTTCTTACTTTCTCTTCCTTCCATCAAGTCCAGTAAGCAAAAAATGCATCTGGCACTGGATACCATTTCTTCTTTGGTATCTTCTTTGTGCCAGATATCATTGAATAGGTACTGTAAGATATACCTCGGGTCAGCATAGACACTGGCCCTGCCTTTGAAGAACTTTCGGTCCAATAGGGAAAAAAGAGGAGTGAAGGATAATTACCGTGATGACACAGAAGTGTGTGGTGGCAAAGTCAAAGGCTCTGGAGATAGACAGAGGCGGTTCAAATCCCAGCACTGCCACTGGTTGACCGTATGGGCTTGAGCTGGTCACAGTACATCTCTATGCCTCAGTTTTCTCATCTGTAAAATGGAGGAAATAATAGTATGTATGGCACAGTGCTGTTGTAAGGGGTTAGATGGATAGGCCCATTGCACCATCACACCCCATGCAAAGGGGTGCCCTTGGATCATTGCCAGCCATGGTTAAGAGACATCTATTTCTAATATATTAGAGGAGAAGACCGCCTGGCATTGACATATAGTAAATTCATAGTATTAGCGATGATTATGATTATGATTATTGGGAGAAGATGGCCCTTTTGGAGAATTCAGAGGGCATGCCAGCAAGGACATTGAAGGCTCAAGTGACATTTCCCAGAGGAAGCACCATCTCCAGTGAAACCCGATGATAAGTGCCAGTTGGCTAGATGGAGAGTTTAGGTGGGGGAAGAACTTGCACAAAGACCTGGAAGCCAGCACTCTAACGGCAGTTTGAGGAACTGAAGTTGAGGCTGGGAAAGCACAAGCACAGAGGCTTCTGGGACCTGGTAGAACATATTCGAGTGAACCACATGAAATTGTTGGTATTTAACTATTTTCAAACGAGAAGCATGGCAACCGTCTATGGGTTAGTCTGATATTATGACTAACGTGCTGTATGTAAAAGCAAAAACGTAAACCAAAACAACAGCAAGCTCCTTAATAAATGGCCCTGGCAGGAAAACTGGCTCCCACTGGGACCCCTGCTGCCACTGGGCTGGCAGTGCTTATGGAGGAGAATGTGGGGTGGGCCTCGATGTTGTCTGGTTGCAGTTGACCCCCTCTGGGCTCTACAGATTCAATGATGCCTTTTTCTTTTTTGTTAAAGATTTATTTATTTATCTGAGAGAGAAAGAGAGCGAGCAGGGAGAGGGGCAGAGGGAGAGGGAGGCAAGCAGACTCCCCGACAAGCAGGGAGCCCGATGTCGGGCTCCATCCCAGGACCCCGGGATCATGACCTGAGCCCAAACCAAGAGTTGCACGCTTACCTGACTGAGCCACCCAGGCGCCCCTCAGTGATTCCTTTCTTAAAGAAGAGTCCAAAAAAAAAACTTTTACAGGTTGTCTTTTGATTTTAAAACTAGCTCCATTTTGGAGGAGGGAGGCATCGTAAGGAGCACCGCCACCTGACTGGGGGCTCCTGCTTTACAAGCTGCTCATCTTCATCCTGGAGTCTACACACCGGGCGTGGGCGGGAATGAGGCTGGACTTCGGAGTCCAAGAATTTTTTTCTCAGGAGCTCCTTATTGAATGTTTTTCTCACTTCCTCTTATGCCACCTGCTGCCACCATCATTCAAAGTTGCTCCTTTCTGGGGCGTCTGGCTGGCTCAGGGGTAGAGCATGTGATTCTTGATCTCCCAGTGGTGAGTTTGAGCCCCACGGTGGGTGCAGAAATTACTTAAAAATAAAATATTTTTTTAAAAAACAAAGAACCCCACAAAGTTGCTCCTTTTCTAAAGCCCTCTAATCACATTCAAACTCATCATGGCGGTTAATAAGATTGCACTTGATCTGCCCTGGGCACCACCCTACCTCCCCCAGCCTGCCTCTCTCCCACCCTGCCCCTCCCCCACTGCAACTACATTTAAACCCTTCAAGCTATTTATTTATTTATTTATTTAAAGTAATCTCTACACCCAAGGTGGGGCTTGAACTCACATCCCTGAGATTAAGAGTCACATGCTTTACTGACTGAGCCAGCCAGGCGCCCCACCACCAACTTCTTTCTGCCTCAGGGCCTTTGCACTAGCTATTCTGCCTGCTTGAAATACGTGTCTCTTAGATCATCACAAGGCTGGCTCTTCATTCAGGTGTCAGCTCAAATATCATCTTAGAGAGGCTGTGTTGGAGGTCTCCAGAACCACCCTGATTGGAGGACTTGTGAGGGCTCCCAGGGCCCGGCATCTAGTTGTGCTCGTGGCTGTGATTTATTATGGTGAAAGGGAACAGGACAAGTCAGCAAAGGGAAAAGCCTGTCTGGGGGAGACCTGGCGCAAGCTTTCCACTGTCCTCTCCCAATGGTGCTACACAGAACTTGCTTAATTCTGCTCACAGCAAGTTGTGACAACACATGGGAGGTGTCATCTACCAAGGAAGCTCGTTAGGGACTCAACGTCCAGAGTTTCTATTGGGGGCTGCTTATGTACCCAAACAGGTACCCAAATTCCAGACACCTCAAGAGAAAAACAGGCATTCAGCACAAACCATATTTAGGCACAGCGAGGGATTTTCATCAGAAAATGGTGGGGATCCTCCTGAAATCCAAGTTCGCAGACAGCCATCAGGGGCCCATGTACATACCGGCCTTCCTGAGGATAGCGGATTTGGGGCTGCCTTGTTAATTGGTTTTCTGCTTAGAGGTCTTCCGCATGCACACCATCCCAAGTTACTCTCCCCTCTGTTACTCCCTGATTTATAATTCAGCTTCATTTTTCCCTTAGTCCTTATTATGACCCGACATTACCCCATTTATTCCTTTGCTTACTTGTGGACTATCTCCCCTGTAAATATGTGAACTTCCTATTTTATTTTAATTTAGTTCCAGTAGAGTTAACATACAGTGTTTATTAGTTTCAGGTGTACAATATAGTGATTCAACAATTCCATACATCCCCCGGTGCTCATCACGACAAGTGCAACCGGGATTCGAACTTCTTAAGAGGAAACCATGTGTATTCACCGCTTGAAGCCCAGTGTCCACAGCAGTGGCTTACTCAGGCCATCAGCAAACATTTATTGAGTGAATGAATGATCTTACCTGTCCCATCGACGAAGGGCACTCCTTGCTCCCTCGTCCTAATTGTCCTACAGGTTTTTCTTTCAGGCTTTTCACTTTTTTTAAAAAAAAATTTTTATTTAAATTTTAGTTAACATACAGTGCAATATTGGTTTCAGGAGTAGAATTCAGTGATTCATCACTTAGAAACAACACCCAGTGCTCATCACGACAAGTCCCCTCCTTAATGCCCATACCTCATCTAGCCCCGCCCCCCGCCCCCCCCCCCCCCCCACCCTCAGTTTGTTCTCTATCGTTAGAGTTTCTTATGGTTGGTTTCTCTCTCTCTCTCTCTCTTTTTTCTTTTTTCCCCCCTTCCCCTATATTCATCTGTTTTGTTTCTTAAATTCCACATACGAGTGAAACCATATGGTATTTGTCTTTCTCTGACTTATTTCACTTAGCGTCATACACTCTAGCTCCATCCACATCATTGCAAATGGCAAGATTGCATTCTTTTTGATGGCTGAGTAATATTCATATATATATATATAATATTCATATATATATATATCACATCTTCTTTATCCATTCATCAGTTGATGGATGTTTGGGCTCAACTGCTAGACATTTGGGCTCTCTCCATAGTTTGGCTATTGTTGATAACACTGCTAAATATATCGGGGTGCATGTATCCCTTTGAATGTATATTTTGTATCCTTTGGGTAAATACCCAGTAGTGCAATTGCTAGGTTGTAGGGTAGCTCTATTTTTAACTCTTTGAGGAACCTCCATACTGTTTTCCAGAGTGGCTGCACCAGTTTGCATTCCCACCAGCAGTGCATGAGGGTTCCCCTTTCTCTGCATCCACCAGACTTCTCACTTCAGCTGGCAGATACAGAGTTCAGTGTTTAGGCCAAGAGGCAGCTTTCATGAGTGAGCAAAATTTGATTTTATTCCCTCCCTGGCCAGACCTCATCTCTGCAGATGGAAGTGTTTCCAGTTTAGTTCTTAGCAGTGGCCTCTCACCCCCTGCCCTTCAGCCCCTCCGTCCTTCCGTTCCTCTGATCCATGGTACTCTCCTGCCTGTTCCCCAGCTCCACGATGGGGCATGGTGACTGGAGGGAACATTCCAGGTACACACCACTCTGGGCTTTGTCTGAGGGCGGCATAATGCTTGCCTTTTTCTCAACAAAACAATCAGCGAGTCAACAACTTCCTGCTAGAATCCAAAGATGGGGAGCAAGAAATGTTTTTTTTTCTTTCTCTTAAGTCTTATCCTTCAAACCCACCCCTCAACTACTCTCTGACCTGCTCCTGCTGCCTCACCAAATCTGGAAACTTACATCAACTGATAATCATAATTAAGTAACTGGGATATAATTGCAACATTACCTGAGAGCTTACTATGTGGGAGAGATTTCCAGTAAGAGTTTTACATGTGTGATCTCATGAAGTCTTTATAACATGGGTGCTATTATTACCCCCATTTTATGGATGGGAAAACTGAGGTTTGCCAAAGGAATTTGCCTATAACACAGAGCTAGTAAGTGGGGGATCTAAGATTGGAATTGAGGTCTGTTTGACTTAAGAGGCTCCACCTTGGACTTCTATGTTGTACTGGCCCCCCAACCCCATTTCATTAGCCCTGAAGCAGTTAAAAGGCAGAATTTTGATCCTTACTCTATCTTATACTATATGGCAAACTCTCCTCCCTCCCTTCCTTCCTTCCTTCCCTCTCCCTCCCTTCCTTCCTTCCTTCCTTCCCTTCTCTCCCTCCTTCCTTCCTTCCCCTAATCTTTCATGCACTTGTTTTTCACTCTTGTAAAACTGAGCCGGGCGCTGTCAGACACGGGGTCACAGGCGTGCAAAGACACACACCTGTGGCCTTCATCTTCGAAATCCAGCTTGAAGAAGCTGTGGGCATCAAAGTCAACAGGTAAGTAAACAGCAAGCTGCAATCATTGGGCAAAAGGTCCCAGAGGTGAGCAAGCGGCCAGGGTGCTGACTCGCGGGCCGGCCCCGCTCTGCAGCGGAAGGGAAGGCCGCGGGCGCCAGGTGCGGCCGCCTGAGGAAGTAAAAGTCTCATTTCTTTCCGGCTGAGAGGCCTGAGCGAGTGCAGCTGCCCCTGGCCCCACACATCCAGCCTGCGTCTGGAGCCCCGCTTCTTTCTCATCCTGAGGCCGGTAGCACTTTCCCAGGCTGGGCATCCCCTTGGCTGTGTGGCTGTGGCCCTTTCTTTAGCAAGTGGCCTGGAATTTGCAATATACATTTCTATACATATGCATACACCTTTACGAGGGATACGAGTTTACTTTCAAATGACACTAGTCCTTGTCACAGATAGGGACAGGTGACCCTTGAACAACACAGGTTTGAACTGTGTGGGTCTACTTATATGCGTTTTGTTTTGTTTTGTTTAAAGATTTTATTTATTTATTCATGACAGAGAGAGAGGCAGAGGGAGAAGCAGGCTCCCAAGGAGCAGGGAGCCCGATGCGGGACTCGATCCCAGGACTCTGGGATCATGACCTGAGCTGAAGGCAGACGCTTAACCATCTGAGCCACCCAGGTGCCCTGTTTTGTTTTGTTTTTTTTTTGATCAATGTAGTACAGCACTGCCAACGTATTTTCCTGATGATTTTCTTAATAACATGGCTTTTCTGAATGCACAGAAGATACGAAATATGTGTTAACTGACAGTATGTTATCGGCAAGGCCTGTGGTTAACAGTGGGCTATTAGTAGTTAAGTTTTGGGGGAACCAGAAATTATATGCGGGTGTCTCACTGCATGAAGGGAAGGCAGCAGTCCTGACCTTCATGTTGTTCAAGGGTCAACTGTGCTGACAAAACCCTCATTCCTTGTATCATTGCTGTCTTTTCCCTTACACATAAGCTTACATATATACACACAATATAAACATAATTGAATACATTGTTGCGATTGTTATTTTGAATACACTGTTATCTGTGAGATCACTTAAGAATAAGAAAAATATAGGGACACCTGGGTGGCTCAGTCTGTTAAACGTCTGCCTTCAGCTCAGGTCATGATCTCAGGGTCCTGGGATCGAGTCCCACATCGGGCTCCCTGCTCGGCAGGGAGCCTGCTTCTCCTTCTCCCACTCCCCCTGCTTGTGTTCCCTCTCTTGCTGTCCCTCTCTGTCAAATAAATAAATAAAATCTTAAAAAAATGCATAAATTTTTATTTTACCTTCACTTTTTCCTTTTCTGATGCTCTGCTTTTCTTTATGCAGATCCAAGCTTCTCACCTATATTATGTTCCTTCTCTCTAAAGAACTTGTTTCCACTTTTATTGAGATATAATGGGCATACGGCACTGTGCAAGCTTAAGGTGTACAGAATAATGATTTGACTTTCATATATTGTGAAACGATCACAGTAAGTTCCGTTAACCTCCATCCTTTCATATAACACAAAAAAAAGGGAAGAAGAAATTTTTTTTCTTCTGATGAGAACTCTTTGTATCTACTCTCTGAACAACGTTCAGATATGCCAGACGGTAGTTAACTAGAGACATCATGCTGTACATTACATCCCTAGTACTTATGTATCGTATAATCACAAGTTTGTGCTTTTTGCCCACCTTCATCCAAAGCTGAAGAACATCTTTTAATATTTCTTGCAAGGCAGATCTACTGGCAACAAATCCTCTCAATTTTTGTTTGTCTGAGAAAGTCTTTATTTCTCCTTTCCTTTGGAAGGAAGTCTAGTTCACTCCACTCTCTTCTGTGCTTGCTTGACTTCCGAGGAGTCTGATGTCATTACTATCTTTGCTCCCCTATAGTAAGGGGTTTTCCTTCTGACCTCTCTCAGGATTTTCTCTTCATATCTGATTTTCTGCAATTTAAATAGGATATGCCTAGAGGTAACTTTTGGGGGGCATTTATTTCTGCTTCATATACCTGAGCTTCCTGGATCTGTGGTTTGGTGTCTGGCATTAGCTGGGGGGGAATTCAGAGTCATTATTGCTTCAAATGTCCCCTCTGTGCCTTTCTTTCTTCTCCTCTGATATTCCCAGTCCGTGTACGTTATACCTTTTGTAATTGTCCCACAGTCCTTAGATATTCTGTTTTGCTTTTTTTTTTTTCTTCAGGCTTTGTTCTCTTTGCTTTTCAGTTTTCATAGTTTCTGTGGAAAATACCATCAAGCTCAGAGATTCTGTCCTCAGCTGTATCCAGTCTACCAGTAAGCCAGCCCGTCAAAGGCATTCTTCCTTTCTGTGACAGTGTTTTATCTCTTGCCCTTCTTTTTGGTTCTTTAGAATTCCCAGCTCTCTGCTCACATAGCCCATCTGTTCTTACACGCTGTTGACTTTATTCATTAGAGCTCTTAGCATCTTAATTATAGTTGTTTTAAATTCCTGCTCTGATCGTCTCAACACCCCTGCCATGTCTGAGTGTGGTTCTGAGGCTTGATCTGTCTCTTTTAACTGTCTTTCTTTGTTTTTATGTACGCCTTGTACTTTTATTTATTTTTATTATTTTTTTTTACTGATAGCCTGACATAATGTGACAAGTAGAAGGAACTGCTATAATTAGGCCTTTAGTGACGTGGAGAGAGGGCAGGGGAAGTGTCCTCTACTCCTGGGATCAGGTCTCAGCCTGGTCGTGAGTCTGTGTGTCACTGTGAACTTTACAACTGCCCCCCTCCGGAGTTGGGACAGGACAGCAAGAGGGGGCTGGAGCTGGGTGTCTTCCTTCCCTTACAACACCTCTGATAAAACTCCAGCAGGTTCGGCCCTGGTTAACTAGCTTCCCCTGAGGGCAGGCCTCCTGCAGAAGAACACAACACTCTGGGGTATTTCAGACTGGTTCCTTTCCCCTTCCCCTGCTGCAAGCACAAGGGGAATTTTCTCTGATATTCACTGGGAGAACGTGGGCAAACTCTTGGAGGTCAAACTTGCAGAAGTGTCCCTTCTGACTGGAACCCCTGGAGGTTTTGATTCTCTGATCTGTCCACACCCCACCTCCGGCCACTCACCAGTTCCAGTGGAGACTTCCCCACCCCGGGACACCTTTTCCCCACAGGGTGAGGCTCTAGAGGGTGGTGATTTTCTCTAGTTGCATCTGTCTCTCCAGGTTTGGAGGCAGCAGTTTATAGTGGTCTCAATTCTCTTGCAGATCTAAGAGGAGCTGTTAACTTCTCAGCTTTTTCAGCTTTTCACTTGTTAGTAGGACCAAGGGGTGACTTCTGAGCCTCTTAGGTGCTCCACCAGAAACCAGAAGTCTGCCTGCCAGCTTGAAGAACAAAAAAAGTGATTGACTGAAAATGTCAAGTAGAAAAAGAATTTTCGGGGGGCATTTGTTGGGTTAGAAATGGAAATTTTGGGCTTCTGCTGGAAGTTTCAAAGGTGCCTAAAAGAGAAAGTTTTGACTGGTGTGCTGGCCACATGTGGGAAAATGGTGTTACTGAAAAGCCCGTGGGCCAGCAAAAGGCGAACTGAATTCTGCTTTCACAATACCCGGTTGTGGGTCCAGACCAGTCACTTCATTTTTGTGAGACACCCTTTCTTACCCAGAAACTGGGTATGAGGCACTTACCAGAAGCTATGGTGGGGGAGAGTGGTCATTCCTATAAAGTGTGTAGCAGAAGACATATTGTGTACATAATAGAGAAGCGACATTAGACATCATTATAGAAGTAAATTTTTTCCTTCCTCGACTATGAAGAGAAACTGAAAGAATGTTTACTGAATTCTAGAAGAACACAGGAAGCTATTCAAGGTTAACACGATGTAAACCGGGCTGAAGAACATTATGTGGAAAGCACATTGGGGCAACATAGAATACGTGATCCTTGATTCAGATTTGTCCAAAGATTCTGGACACCTCTGGCAAAGTGTAAGAGGGTGAGCTCTTCTTCTTGGAGGCTTGTCTTCACTGAGAGGTTTCTCCCTTGAGAGAATCATTTTATAATATAGTAATTGAGAAGTAAGAGAGAAACATCTTACTAAAAGCAGTAAATGGCTGGGTAGCAAACCCTCTTTTTTTTTTTTTTGTTTGTAGGTAAGCTCTATGTCCAACATGGGGCTTGAACTCACAACCCTGAGATCAAGAGTCACATGCTCTACTGACTGACCCAGCCAGGCGCCCCCTCTTTTTTAGGGGATAGCAAATCTTAGTCCATGATCAGATGCACCACTAAAAAAAAGTCTATGTACTGCTCAGCACCATCCTTTGGTGGCTGGGAGAATAACCTTATATAAAGGCCAAAGATGCCCTCTCCCCCTTTGAAAATTTTCATCTTCTGTTTCCTCCCCACGTTGAGGGAAGTGATACGCTAAAATTAAGCCGTGGCTTCTCATCGTGGTTAGCAACATGTACTTGGAGCCGGTCTGCCCTGGATGTGCAGTCTGGGCTGGCCACCCCTCATACCCATGTGACCTGGGGTGAATAAACTCACATCCCTGAGCCTTCATCATTTCACGTGTAAAATGGCAGGTGTTGCAAAAATGGGATACTGATAATCTCCAAAAAGACTCGAGCTCGGCACCTGAACGAAGTTGAGCTGTCATAATTTCTAGAAAAGAGCTGGTTTAGTATGTTTTCAAAGCCCAAATGCTTCTCTGGACACAGTGACTAAGAAAGACTGTTGAAATTGAAGAGACAATTCAGAACAGGTTTAAAAAGCTGGGAAAATAGGAAATTTGGGATGATCAAGAGTAATCTTGCCACCTGGAAGAGAAGGCAACACCCTCCTGTGGTTTTTGCTTTCCTAGAATCACTTCTGCATCTAGGCTTTAAGTGGACAAAGATGGAAAGAGATTGAGGAAGAGCCAAATAGAAGGGCAAATGTGTTCCATTTTCAAGAAGGAATCAGTGGAGCTATGCTGCTTCCCTGATTGTGGGTAAACTGAGACCAGCCTGCAAGGGGTGACCTGCTGCGTCAATGCATATGAAGCTCTTACAACAGTAGCCGGCACGAACCGAGCCCTACCTCACACCCTGCTGCCATCGCTGCTTCCGTCATCACCCCCACACCCACATTCCGAAGGGGTGCAGAACTGCCCTCAAGGGGGCCAAACTGGCTCTTGGGGGAAGGGGGCACAAAATCTCACTCCTGTTATAAAGCTCACATGTATGTTACAGTACACACACAAGATATACTGTAGATCGGTGGTATTAACAGCTCCTGGGGGGAGGTAGTTAGAAAACTACAAAGTCTAGGGGCGCCTGGGTGGCTCAGTCGTTGGGTGTCTGCCTTCGGCTCAGGTCGCGGTCCCAGGGTCCTGGGATCGAGCCCCGCATCGGGCTCCCTGCTCAGCGGGAAGCCTGCTTCTCCCTCTCCCACTCCCCCTGCTTGTGCTCCCTCTCTCGCTGTGTCTCTCTCTGTCAAATAAATAAATAAAATCTTAAAAAAAAAGAAAACTACAAAGTCTACAAAGTCTACAAAGCTTCCTTAGGTGGGTGCAAGGGAAAAACATGCTGAGTAACCCTGGCTGACACTGACATAACCAGGTGAGAGGAACATGTGAGCTGGGTAGTTACTGGATATAAGACTAAAAATGGAAGGACCACAGAAGGTGGGAAGGTGGTGGGAGTAGACTTTGTGTGTGCGGAAGGCCTGATAAATGAAGTTGAAATGTCCCCTGAAGAAGGAACATCATCCTGTTTGCTTCTTCTTCTTCCCAGTGTGGAAGGCTATATTGCATAGGGAGACAAGAACAAATTTCTTGGGAATTCCAGCTCTGCTATTCATTTGCTGTGTGGTCTTGGGAAAACTGCTGACCTCTCTGAGCCTCATCTATCACCAGAGGCTAGCAATGTGAGAGTCAGTGTCAAGTACTTGAGGAGTAGCAGGTGTTTGGTCGTCCTCCTGGTTGAGTAGGGGGGCAGATGAGCTAGTGGCTGAAACTTTCAGCAAGAGAAATTAATTCCTTTGAGAGGAACTTCTATACACTAACATTTCATTCAAATTTTAGTCCTTCTCTCTTCTTTCTAGGCTTCTCTTCCAAAACGCTGGCTCTTAATTTTCTTTTGAAATTTCTGATAATACATGTACTGAGGATACATTCTGTGCCCAGCCTTGCCCGCATATTATCTGATTAAATCCTGACAACAGCTCTGGGAAGGCTTGTACTTGATATTCATCAGTTTTTTAAAAGTTTTAACCATTTTTACAGGTGTGTGGGGGGATCTTGTAGAGACTGACGATACTGGACATCTTCTCATTTGCTTATTTGTCATGAGTATCTATTCTTTTATTCATGTCTGTTCAAATCTTTTACCCATTTAAAAATATTGGGTGGTTTGGGGGTGCCTGGCTGGCTCAGTTGGGAGAGTATGCAAATCGTGGGGTTATGAGTTCGAGCCCCATTATGCATGCACAGTTTACTTTAAAAATATTGGGTGATTTGTTTTCTTATTACTGAATTTTGGAGGTTTTAAAACTCACATTCTGGATACAGATATGTGATCTGTCAGATTTATGACTTGCAAATACTTTCTTTTGCTCCGTGACTTGCGTTTTTCCCCCGTTAACGGTGTATTTTGCAGAGCACAAGTTTTAAATTTGATGACGTCCAATTTATTAAATTTTTCTTCTATAGATGGAGGTTTTAGTGTTGTAGTTAATGTTTTTAAATACCATGAGCCAATCAAAATGCATCTGTGGGCCACATCCATCCCTCTGGCCTGCATCTGGGTGGGATTTTTTAGACTAGAAGGAAGCTCAGGGGCTGTGAAAGTCACGAAAACATACCTCTTGGGATGCCTGGGTGGCTCAGTTGGTTGGGCGTCTGCCTTCACCTCAGGATGCGATCCCGGGGTCCTGGGGTCGAGTCCTGCATCGGGCTCCTTGCTCAGTGGGGAGCCTGCTTCTCCCTCTGCCTGCCGCTCCCCCTGCTTGTGCACACTCTCTCTCTAACAAATAAATGAATAAAATTAAAAAAAAAACAAACAAAGAAAACATACCTCTTGGGTCTCCCACAGCAGGGACTGTAATTGACCGAGGGTCCCAGATGCTGCACTTTGGGATCAGCATTTGTGCAAACTCCACGTTCCTTCAGGGTGCTCCTTACTTATGACCACATGCCGCAGGGATATGAAAGCAGGCTCATTTCTGGGAGACATGGGGCTTTGGCAAAAAAACTTTCGGAGAAGGGCTTACAGTCTCAGACCTTTCCTACCTACCTATTCTTTCTTCCTTTTCTCCTCTGCAGGGATGAGAGCAGCTTGCAGTCTACGTCTTCTCCCAGCCTCCTCTGGCTTCCTCCCCATCAACCCCTCCTATGAGTTTCCCCCAGTAAGTGTCTTGTATGTCTTTTCCCAACTTGGCGTCTGCTAGTCTGCTCATCAAAAGAAGCAATCCAATACAGGGGATCACTTGCTTCAGGAATCCACCACCCCACCCACCATGCCTGGCAGGTAATGTAAATGAGTAAAGTGGTTCAGGTGAGGACTGAGGTGAACTGAAACCCCATGCCCCATTTCATGAGGACAGCTTCTGTCTAGTTCTGATTGTGGCCAAGTTGGAATGCGAGCCCAGGGTTGAACATCATTAGATTTTTAAAGAGAAAAAAACGACAGAAAAGTTACAATCCCTAATTCAATCCTCTCATTTGGCAGAAGAAGAAATCAATACAGGAAAGAGAAGTGCCTTTCCTCAGAGCACCTATGTATTAGGTGGCAGAAGGTGGCCAGAATCTGGAGATGCCAGATCCTCATCCAGCTCTGTCCCTTCTTCCTCTTTATTCATTATTGATTGATGCTGTGGGTCTTTATTAGTTATCTATTACTGTGTAACAAATTATCCACACACAAGAAATATAGCAACTCATAACACGACACTTGGTTTCTGTGGGTCAGAAAATGGACCCTGCTTAGCTGGGTCTCTTGCAACTCTGCATTCAAGGTGTGAGCTCAGGCTGGGGTCTCATTTGAAGGCTCACCTGGAGCTTACAAGCTCATGTGGCTATCGGTAAGGTCTGGTTCCTCAGGAGTTGTTGGATTGAGGATTTCAGGTCTTTTCTTGCTGTTGGTCAAAGACCATGGGCATTTCCTTGCCACTGGGCTTTCCAACATGGCAACAGACTTCATCAGAGTGTGAGAGCTGGGAAGGCAATAGAGAGAGCCTGCTAGCAAGATGGAGGTCACGGTCCTTTGTAACCTAACCATGGAAGTGACATCTGATCATCTTTGAGTATTCCATATGTTAAAAAGTCAGTAGGTCAGCCCACACTTGAGGGGAGAGCATTACCCAGAGATATGGATTCCAGGAGGTGAGGACCACTGGGAGCCACAGCCTGCCACTTTCTCCAATGTCTTTCTTGGAAAATGGGAAATTCTCAATTGTACTTGCCTTTCTCCTCTAAACCAGGAAACTACTTTTGAGGGGAGAGGTCAGGGATCTATCTATTACACAAAAATAAGTGCTGGTGTAACTGGAGAAAAAGATTGAGAAGGGAGAACCAGATTGATGGGAACAAGAAGGAAAGAAGTGGCAGGGGTAGGGTGAGGGGGGCAAGAGGAAGCTGAGAGCCAGGGCAGCAAGACCCTCTGTTCTCTCTGCTGTCCTCAAGTGCTCTCTTCACATTTGTACTCTGCCACAGGTGGGGAAGATTGCCCTAGATTGCTTTTAGCAAAATTCAGGACATTGCTTTTGCAGAGATGATTTGCTTTCTGGACGACTACATAGTTCTTCTAGTACGAAGAGAGTGCATAATTGTTGAGAAATACCCAGATCAAAACAAAGAAACTGTCTCCTTTGCATATAGGAAGTGTGGAACAATAACCAAAATGATAATCTGGAATATTTTTTGAGGGCCGGCTGCACAGCCCACCTGGAGTCCAGTGCCTTTGCCCTATTGAGCCCTCAGAACAACTGTGACATTGGTGTTAGTATTATATTAATTTTACAGAGGAAGAAACTGAGGCTCCCAGAGATTGTGAGACTTGCCTAACGTCATAGGCAGATGGGGCTGGAGCAAAGACTAACCCATGTTTATTTCACTCCAATATCCTCTGCCAGAGCATTTCCCAAACTTTATTCCTTCATGTATAAACTGTCATAATTGCTGCCATATCCAGGATCACTTATTCTATTCTCACATACAGACACATTTTACTACTCTCTCTCCCTAACAGTCAATGGTCCAGGCTCCAGACTGTGGCAGAGCTGAGCTCAGTCTTGAGCTGACCATAAGCTGGATCACCCTGCACAAACTACTGAACCTCTCTGAACTGTAAAATGCGGTGCCTGGGCTCAACTTGCTGGGTGACAGAGACACCAAGTGAGATCATGGAACTAAATCACGAGGCACATTGTAAGTGCCCCATAAATATTTTGCGGAAGGAACTCTCAAGGAACGGGGTCTATCTTTATTAACTCCTCTCAAAGATGTATCCATGCTTAGCACATTTCCAACAATATCATCAATATCAAGGAATTCCTTAGTACTTTCCATGACCTCCACTAAATTTGCAATTAAGTATTTGTTAAAATTGGAATGTAGATTTAATGTCTTATGGTTTGAGACAATATCAAATAGCCTTGTTAATCTGGATAAAATCAGGGAAATTAGATAAATACATTTGCTATAGTTTTCCTTCTTCTTCTTCTTACTTGTGGAAACCATGATGATAATATAGCATCATGATTAAGATATAGATCCGGATATTCATAAGATCTGGTCTTGATTTCTGATTGCTCCATTCATTGGCTTTGTGACCTTGGTTCTCTACTTAAATTTCATTAAGTCATTTGGGAATGCTCTCAGCTGTAAGTAGCAACTGCCAACAATAACCCAATAGAGACTTCAACAAACAGGTTATTTTTTTTCTCTCACTTAAAAGGAAATCCAGAGACAGGCAGGCAGTTACTATAATGTTTCAATGGCTAAAAATGTCAGAGCTTTGCAGCTCTCTCAGCCCTTCTCTTCTCCTCCTCCTCCTTCTTCTTTTTTTTCTTCTTCTTCTTCTCCTTCTTCTCCTTCTCCTCCTTCTCCTCCTCCTCCACCTCCTCCTCCTCCTCCTCCTTCTTCTTCTTCCCTCTTCTCTTCCTCCTCCTTCTTCTTCTTTTTCTTTTTCTTCTTTTTCTTTTTCTTCTTCTTCTTCTTCTTCTTCTTCTTCTTCTTCTTCTTCTTCTTCTTCTTCTTCTTCTTCTTCAGATTTTATTTATTTGAGACAGAAAGAGGGCTCCAGAGAGAAAGCATGAAACGGGAGGAGGGACAGGGGGAGAGGGAGAAGCAGACTTCCCACTGAGCAGGAAGCCTGGTGCAGGGCTGGATCCCAGCACCCAGAGATCATGGCCAAAGGCAGACGCTTAACTGACTGAGCCACCCAGACACCCCTGTCTCAGCCCTACCTGATGCTCGCGGGGTGTGTAACCCCCGGCACTCTCCAGTCAGAGGAAATGGAGACAGTGGAACTAGGGACATCCTTTCCTTCCTAAGACACCAAACCTGCCCCCCGATCTCCTGCCTTTGCTGAGCTGGCTTGAATTGTGTCATATTGCCAAGTTGCCAGGGAGCCTGGGGAAGGCTGTAGCATGGATATGGGGGAGAGAGAGGGACTGGCGTGAGGATTTAATGAGGTAATGCATAGATCTGGGAGAGGGAAACTCGATTTCAGGGTCCTGCAGTGAGTAAGTGTCAGACACAGGACAAAAACTTGCTTTATCTACCAGACTGGAAGCTCCACGAGGGGAGGGTTGTTATGTCTTTCTTGTTTATTATTCTAGCTTGATCCCTAGAACATGGATAAACATAGGAGGCTGCTCCGTAAATATTTGATAAGTGAACGAACAGTTAATGATAATTGGATACATTTCTTTAGCTTACCGTCATTCATCACTCTCTCAAAAAACATTTATTCAATGCCTATTAAATAAACATCGGAACGTAAGAGTCCTAAAGCCAAGACTTTTGTCGGCATATTATTGATTGCCTGCTGTGTAACAAAATTGCCCCAAAATGTAGCAACTTCACAAACCTTTCTTATCTCATCCGGTGTCCGAGGTCAGGAATCACTGGTAACAGTTTGAATGGTTGGTTCTGGCACAGGGCCTCTTACAAGCAGTCAAGATGTTGGCCGAAGCTGCCAACATTTCAAGGCTTGACTAAATACAGTTGGAGAATCTCCTTCTAAGATGGTGCACATGCATGGCTATGGGCTGGAGGCCTTCATTCCTCACTGTGTGGGCCTTTCCATAATGCTGCTGGAGCGTTCTCACAACACAGCAGCTGGCTTCCAGAAGGAACGAGAGGGAAGCAGCGATGTATTTTATGACTAGCTTTAAATGCTACCCAATGTCACTTGCAGAATATTCCACTCCCCAGAAACAAGTCACCAGGTCCAGCCTACACTCAAGGGGAAAAGAAACAGTCTCTGCCTTTTGAAGCAGGGGAGTGGCAATGAATTCATGGAATTCGGGGACATATTTTAAAACCACCACTGTTTGTTCCGTTCAATGCTTTATTTCTAGCATCACGATGTGCTTGGCACATACAGTAGGTGCTTAATCAGAGCTGGTTCCAGGTTTGTAGGCCTTGAAGATTTTACGGTTGGGGGATTTCCTTAATAAAAAGTTAGCTATAAACGTTAATATTTAATTTGCATAAAAGGAGACAATACTACAAATGACAAATTTTTTTTAAGCTGAAAAATAATATTTTTATTATTGTCAATTTGGAAAGTTTCTTCTGGGCTTCTCTATTCATCACTAGTTAGGTGATGTGAATTTTTAGAGTTATTAGGTCAGATTGGGGAAAACATGTCAATTTTCTTTCATATATGCCCTCTAAGCTTTCAGGACAATACAAGTTTTCTTGGGCAGTGATGAATCTCAAATACTCCTTGAATGATGACACCCATTAACCAGGTTGTTGTTGCTATCCTCTATAAAGATGGAACATGCATTTTTATGTTACTTTTGTCAGTGCAGTATTTTAGCAAGCACATGATTTTTTTTTTTCTTGGTGATCATATATCATTTACTCCTCTATGTTAATTTTACGTGTCAGCTTGACTGGATCATGGAGTACTCAGATATTTTGGTTAAACTTTATTTCTGGGTGTGTCTGGGAGGGTGTTTCCAGATGAAAATAGCATTTGAATCGGTAGATTCCATAAAGCACTTTGCCCTCCTCAGTGTGGTTGGGCATCATCTAATCCTGAATAGAACAGAAAGGCAGAGGAAAGCAGAATTTGGTCCTTCCTGCCTGATTGTTTGAGCTGGGACATCAATCTTTTCCTGCTCCCAGTGCTCCTGGGGCGCAGGCCTTTGAGCTCAGGTTAAATCACGCCAGCTCTCTTGGATCTCCAGCTTGCAGATAGTAAATCATGAGACTTCTCAGCCTCCCTAATTGTGTGAGCCAATTCCTTATAATAAGTCTCTTCCTATACATATATATTCTATTGTTTCTGTTTCGCTGGAGAATCCTCATACAATGATTAAATAACCCAATAGCTTGTCATTACTTTTATTGAAAACTATCTCTTGTTCTTACCGGTATGACCTATATTCTATTTTGGCAGAGAACTCACCAGAGTTCCAAGGTCAAGATGCACCAAATACCATAATATTTCCATAATATTCCATAATAATTCCAACCTGATATGCTGGAAATGCACTAAATATGAATATCCTGTGTGTCTTCACATACATACTATTTGTAGAATTGTCACAATGAAATTTAAATGTCAATGTCCATATAAACAGTTTTTTTTTTAATTGGAATACAGCCACTCTCATCTGTTTACTTACTGTGTATGGTTTTTTTGCACTATAATGTCATAGTTGAGTAATTGTGGCCTATAAAGCCTAAAATAATTACTATTCGGCGCTTCACAAAACTCTGTTGACTAACCCCTGTCCTATGGCAATGAGTAAGAGACACACTTGTCCTTTCAACTTCATTGAAGCATTGGCCATTTGTCAGTCCCTAATACATACCACGTCGTGTACTGCCTCAAGACAACCTCCCTGCTGTTCTTTCTGCCCAGAACAGTCTTCTCTCTCCCAGCCATTTTTTGTCTGATCATTTTCATCCTTCAGATAACTTCACTTAACTAGAGAAGCCCTCTCTGGCCTCCTGTCCAAAACAGGTCTTCCCTATTGTTCTTAACCATAGTTTCCTATTCTTTTCCATCCGGGTTCTGCCCGTGGTTTGTACGATTGATTTGCCTTCTTGTTAAATAGTCACTCCCCTTTTTACTCGGTAAATTCCCTGTCAACAAAAACTAGATATGTCTTACCATGGGGGGTAAGAATGTGGGCTCTGAAATCAGAAAGCCTGGGTTTGAATCCCAGATGTGTCACTTACAAGTCCTGGAAGCTTGGAGAAGTCATTTATCCTCTTGGGTCCTCATTTTTCTTATCTGTCAATTGGAAATAACCACAATAACTATGACATTAAGTTTTGAGGGTTAAATAAACTGATGTAGGTAAAGCACTAAGAACAATGCTTGGCCTATGGTAAGCACTTGACTCAATACTGCATCTACAAGGTCTAGTACAAAAGAACTCAATGAGCTTCTATCTCTTTAACGAGTGAACCAATTTTTTTGGATGAAGCATTTGTGGAATGAAGGCTTTATCTAGTGCTGAATCAATAAATGACTGCCTTATACCTCTTTTATTCTTCAACCATATGCTGCTTCATTTAAACATTAAGGGCCTCAAATTTCATTTAGTGCATGAAAGGCTATAATTGACCTTGATTTACATAACAAAGTCAAATCAGGAAGGCAAGTGTTTGAAGGATGTTTTAAAACTAAATTTGCTCCCCGCCCCCCCACCCCCTGCAATTTAGTAACTGTATTGGTATGCCCATGGCCAGATTAAGACCTACAAGTATTATGGGGCCTACATCAGTCAACTCTTGCCACAATAATGCCATGTAACAAATCATTCCCGAACTCAGTGGCTTAAAACAGTAATTATTTAATCCCACAAAAACATCTGCAAGTTGGTTGGTGTTCAGATGAACTAGACTGCACTGGGCTGGGCTTTCAATTGTGGGTCACCTCCAGATCTGCTCCAGGCATTTTTCATCGTCCTTGGACGAGCAAACATAGGCTCCTCGTGGCAATGTTGGAAGTGCAAAAGAGCATGACCCATCATGCAAATGCACTTCAGGGCTTGGCTGGAATCATGTTTGCTAACAGCCTATTGGCCAACAAAATCACATGGCCAAGTCCAATGTCAGTGGTGCAGGGAAGTATATTCCCCCCAAAGCAGGAGTGGGGGAGGAGTATTTTCTGAACAATAATCCACATTATCTCAGGACCTGCGCCCAAACGAAAATTAAAATAAAAAAAGTCAAACCAGAATAAAAAACAAAGTTGTGCTTTTCAACGAGATAAAAGCATGTGTACGTTGAAATTTAAAATAACTTTTCTGAATTATCTGGTTGTCTCCTCTGGAGGACAAGGAAGGATTGTGGTGGAATCCTTGCTTTTCTGGACTTATAAGTAAGTGTGTGTCTAGTCTGCACGCTGGGCAATCCAGTGTTGATGACAATTCCTCTTCGTATCCCAGCGCTCAGCACACAGTAGATATCCGATAACACTCGTTGAAAGCAATTGTTGAATTCTATAAATGTATAGCAATTGCATCAATACCTGATGGCCCTATTTGCTTTATATATTATCAGGTACAATGTAAGTATTATATGTTTCTACATCAAAGCTTCAAAAAGAGTTCCGGGGTGTGAAGGCACACACAACTTCCAACAATGACCCGCATACCTTGGAGGTCTCCAAGCCAGTTGCTGCCTCTGGTTTTCTGTCTGTCTGTCTGTCTGTCTGTCTATCTCCCTCGCAATGCAAACAAAATGATGTTCTCATCTGATGCTGCTCAAGGGAAAACGTATGCCTCAAAAATAATCAACAGAGAGGAGAATGTAGACCAGTAAATAAACAGTTTAATGAACATAAGATAAAATGTGAATTAAAGCCAGCTTTCAAAACCTCCCATTTTCCTCTCACCCACTGTTTATTCAGTAATTACATAGTCAATTACAACTTGCACAAATCATTTTATATACTTACTACTCTATAAATATCTACAGTGTATATGTATTTGTAGATAAAGAAGGAGGAGACGATCATGATTGAGCAAACATGTTCTGACATCGGAGTAACTTTGCAAATACCTACAAAGTTCAGATTCTGCCAATGCTAGTTTTTCCTGACCCAGGAGAATTCACATAGTGTTATGAATTTTAATTATCATAACTACCTTTCATGGAGAACCTAACATGCACCATACATTGAGTTAAGTGAGATCTCTCTCTCTCTCTTTCTCTCTCTCTCGGTATGTATTTTTTCTAACCTATATAAGAGTACTGCCATGGTAACATGAATCGCCATTTTTACAGAAGGGACCACAGAGGCTCAGTAAATATCTTGAGCCTGTATTTGAGCTCTACCATGCTTCGCTAGAAAATAGGGTTGTGTTGAAAGTTGACTACCCACCTCTGTGCAGAGAGGGCATCTGAGGACAATGAAGGTAGGCATGTTGATATCCATGGGACTGTTGCATCTTCTTTATTTCTTGCGCCAGAATTAACGTAACAGAACATCCCATCCGGGAAGCCACCGCAGGGCCACTCTGCAAAGATTTGTTGATATATCTCTGTTCTGTTTTCCTTCAGTTATTTAGTGCAAAGCTTCTTTTTATTAGATAAGTAGCACAGGCGTGGTAAGCATGTCTGGATTATCAGGTGCCTCTGGTTTGAAAACGTTCCCTCTCAGAGCCGTCCGTGAAACGTGGAGATGAAATCTTACAGACTGGTGATAAAGCTTCAAATAGCCTCCACTAAGAGAAGGGATTAATTATGTGTGATTTTTCAAGCAGTATCTGTAGATTCAACAGATAAGTTGTCTCCTTTCTGTCTGGGGCATGCCTTGGACTGGCACCTTTATTGAATCATGACTGTTAGCTTTCCTTGGCCCTGAATGAGGGCACCAGAAGCCTCATTCAGGTCTAGCCATTGTCCATGCAAAGCTCATGATTGCTCTCCTGGTTGAAATTTGAAGGGAAGAGCAACAATTAGGGAGCTGTGTGCTCTGAAGGGAGCAATTGGGTTGGAAAGGCTCAAAAAAAGAGAAAAAAAACCGCCTTCAAAGAAACTTCTAGGAAATTTCTGATTTTTTTTTTTAACAAAATAAGTTTAGGAGGATCTTTGTTTAGAACAAAAAACAAAACAAAACAAAACAACCCATGAGGGTTTCTGCCTTGCCAGTTAAGAGCAATCTTTCAAAGGCATCCAAAAAGAAAAAGTTGGCTTTGCTTTCCGAATTGCTAGTCAGAGAACAAAAGAAGCAAGGGAAAGTTTGACTTGACTTCCTCTGCAATTTGTTTATATCATCGGAGCAGAAAGAATCTCGGGGCTCGGCTGGCCACTTCCTGAATGAAGAGAGAGAGAACGCCCGCGTGTCGAATTCACTGAAATGTGCAGGGATCGGCAGAAATCCCGGCCGACTGGAGGAGCCCAGAGGGCAAAGGAAGAACATTTCTCAATTCAGCTGCAGTCTGACAAGAGAACTGCAAAAGTCCTGACTCAGTGTTACCAAATCCTCCCTCCCAACCCCTCCCGGTGAACACCCGGAGGACAGCCCGGTGGAGGTGTAGCCTCTGCTGGCCGGTTGCTAGGCAGTCGGCTCATCTAGGACTGTGTGTGTCCATCTATCCGATTCGAGGCCCACCGCGGAACAGCCCTGAAATGACAAATATTGACTTGAAAATAATGTCCAAGTCAGACTAACTGAAATGCTAAGGTTCTGTTTACTTCTCTCAGTCTGAAACAGCCAAACCAGTTAGACAACTTTTTTTTTTTGGTCAGGTAGGTAGTGACTCACTGGCAACAAACTTCAGAGATTTGAGCAGAGAGGCTTTCTCTCTCTCTAGGTTCTCCTGGGCAGAATGCCTGTATCCCGCCCCCCCTTGATCCCCCTTACCAAAAAAGGCTCAAGGCTGGCTGAGCTCATTTGATTATGGCTGTTAATTTCCTGCCACTTGCCTTGGGAGGCTGGAGGGAGGCCCAAGGATTTAGACAGAAAACATCCCACTGGGCTCCCCATGAACTCTTCCCCTGTGTGGCTCTCCAGCTTGCCCCTTCGGAACTTGATATTCGAGGGAGGTCGGCCACGGCTGGCCTGTTCCGGAGAAATTCTGAAGCCAGCGGGTAAAAGGCTAAGAAAGGGATAAATACGGTTAAGCGGTGAACGCTTTTGGCTGAGTCCCCTTCCTGGAGACGGACTTCGTTGACCTCTGGAGCAGAGGAGGGGATTGCAAAACACGCAGACAGAACCCAGGGTGGCGGGGACACAGAAGGGAGGGACACGATGACCAGATAGAGCGGGTCTCCTGTCCCCCGAACGGTGAATCGCGCAGGTGTCCGTGAAGGAGGTGGTGGCTCAGAAGCCCTAGAAGATGCCATGCTGTGAGGCTGGAGGCTGGAGGTGATGTGAATGAGGGATGATGGAACAAGCGGGGATTTCAAACCTCACTGTTTCTTACTGGCAGTTTTTTGGGGTTCTGTTGTTGTTTTTTCCAGTGTGGAGGACAGGTTTCCATCAATTCTCTCGTCTAATTCCTGCTTCCTGCCAAGCGGCCGCTGTTGGGTGTTTTCAAGAAAAATCCTGGGTTATCATTATAGAGTTTCAAAAACCCCTTGTTCAATTAGCCTGCCTTTGAATCCCTTCTGATGGTTGGTTAAACATGGGTCCAAAGGGCTTTTCTGTAAGTGGAGCTGATCTTGGGGTGAGAAAACTTAATCTTCCGAGCGTTAAGAAACTGAAAAATAATGTGTTAATGGCACTATTTCTAGAAGACTTGAAGATTGCCTTCTTCCAGTCTGTTCTGCTCAATTCCATTTGGGAGACAGACGAACATTTCAAAGTACAAAGGGGCTGTTATATTCAAAGGACACTTGGGTATTCTTTATGAAGGTTCCCTTGTACCTTTATAGAATGTTTACAAGGTTAATAAGTATGCTTTCTCATCACTGTACATTTTAAATGGCTCAACTATTGCTCCCACGTTTATTTGAGAGTCATTGAAAGTGCCTGAATGGAGCTGGGATATTCTTTGTTTCCCTTTGATTTGGAAACAAAAGACTCAGAAAAAAAAGTTTACTTTGCTGCTGAATGCCATATGCAGATGAACCTATTGTTGATTGAATGAAACCAAGGATCTGAAGACTTTTTCCGACAGGCTTAGAGCAGAAAGAGTCCTCTAGTAGTTATGGCCCATGTTTGAATTTGCCTCCATTTTTCACTTTGTCATCTTGTGCTTGGGTCTAATGTGGGCTTACATCCCACACCCAGGTCTTCAGGGATAATCGAGGGTAATCCGTGGAAGAGAAGCAGCATCAACTAAGACAAAAGTGGCTGTGTTGTTTCTGAGGTGGGAAATACCGCGGGGCCTTCGGAAGACAACAGTGCCCTCCATCCATTCATTGTCTCACTTCTTTGTCCTTTCCAATTTCTGGAGATCCGAGGCTCTTATCGTCAGCACCATTGACATTTTGGGCGGCATCTTTCTTGGTCACGAGGGGGCTGTCCTGTTTACCATCCCTGGCCTCCACCTGCTGGATGCCAGCAGCACCGTTGTGACAAGCAAAAGTGTCTCCCAACGCTGCCAAGTGTCCCCTGGATGGGGTGGGTGGGCCTGGATCCCCTGTGGTTGAGAACCAGTGTTCTAGAACAAGCTACCCACAGAAACCCTGTTTGAAGAGAGAGGAGAAGATTAACTTCCTGCTAAACCAGTTAGAGTAACAATGACTGGTAACAGAGCCATTATTTTCATCAGAATTCACGGAGTTAGAACTGAGAATCTGAGCAAGAAAGGGGAAAGAGAATAAATCAAACGACTCAGAGAGAACTTGATAGCCAGCCCCTCTGACAGGTGAGAACCAAGCGGGATGAACATTCCAAGGTGCGCCATCAGATGAGGCTTGTCATCGCCAGCATTATCATTATTATGTTTTGTTATTTTACTTTAAGTAGTACCTGGTTTCACTTGCCTGTCCCAGTTCCCCTCCTACTGGCAAACATCTGAGAGCAGGCTGAAAACAACATGCCTCAGAATCCTTGTCTTTATGGTCTGGAAGTGATAGTTACTAATTTAACTTCAGTGGATAAAAATGGATGTGTACCACAATAATAAAACACACGTGTATTTCATGAGATACTGTTAAGACAATAGATAAAAAATGTATTATAATAACTGTGAATGAATATGGCTCTAGGAAGTTTAGAAACGTATTGCAATATGGGGCGCCTGGGTGGCTCAGTCGGTTAAGCGTCTGCCTTCGGCTCAGGTCATGATCCCAGGGTCCTGGGATCGAGTCCCACATCGGGCTCCCTGCTCAGCAGGGAGCCTGCTTCTCCCTCTCCCTCTGCCCCTCCCCCTGCTAGTGCTCTCTCTCTCTCTTAAATCAGTAAATAAAATCTTAAAAAAAAGTATGGAAATATAAAGATATGTTTATGTTTATTATTTTTTAAGATTTTGTTTTTAAATAATCTCTACACCCAGTTCAGGGCTTGAACTCACGACCCCGAGATCAAGAGCCTGCATGCTCTTCTGACTAGCACGCCCCGCACCCCTTGAAATATAAAGATATGTTAAAAAAAAAAAAAAGATGTATCTCTATTTCTCTGGTATTTATAGTTCACATTGATTCTTTTTATTAAATATCTCAAAAAGAAATGCAATGCCTGGAATGACATATTGAGTTCTATATACACAAAGATAATAAAGCTATCAGTGTTTAATTTTTACTTTTTAAAAAATAAGTTTTAAATTATGAAATGTTTGGAACACTACTGACAAGTGGACAGGATAGCATACCTGTTGTGGGCTCACCCCTAAACTTCACTGGTCTCTGGGACTCCCATTTTAGGGCCTTCACTGGCCCCTTGGGCAGAGAACATTCTTCCCTCCTTTGCCTGCCGTGGCTCATTCCTCCTTCACCTCACCCAGGTCACTGCTGACATGGCATCTCCTCCAACAGGCCTCCTGGCCCTTCTCTGTGCTGAACGCAACCACAAAATGTATTCTATATAATAACCAGAAAGCACGATCCATCTCCCCTGGCCCCTCGCCACCCAGCCCTGCTTAACTTTTTCTTTATAACACCTCTATTATTATATACTTACATATAATATATATTATATATTTGATTTGCTTATTTCTTGTCTGTTTCCTCCAACTGGAATGTAGGCTACGACTCCCTGAGTGCCTTGTTTTATCTACAAGTGCCCAGAACAATACCTGGTACGCAGTAGGCGCTCAATAAATATCTGTTGAATAAAAGTGTTATTGTCTGGGCAAACTTTGTGGGCACGAGTAGGCTGGTAACACCTTGGTGTGGGTTGATGAATTCTTGCACTCTTGTAAGTGACCTTTGTCTTTTCAAGTATAATAATATTATATTTAATATTTAATTGGTTTGGCCTGGCAAGTTAAATATTCTAAGCAGTTAATCATTTATTCATTTTAAAGAACAGGTCTCATTTTTGAATAGAGAAAAGACTAATGAAGAAAATCGAAATGGACTCTCACTCGATTGATAAGAGAAGGCCTACTGATATTTAAGCAAGCAAATAAATAAGAAAAATACATGTGTATAGTTCGAGACTTCAAATTTTATAGACACTTAGAGCATAAAAAGTAGAAGGCATCCCCCTATCTACTTTTCTGGTTCCTACCACAAAAAGGAATACTTATAACCAATTTCTCATGGATTGTTCCAGAAAATTTTTCTATGCCTGTAGGCATAAATTTACTAGCAAAATCTTCATTCTCTTAAAATCTTTTTGAACACATATATGTACACACACAGCGGAAGAATTTCTCCCACAGCCCTTGCACAGTTTGTACTTAGATATTTATTTGCTTGACTATATGTTGCGCTTCTGTCTCTCCACCTGACTCCACCTGGCTGTCCGCTATTAAGAGTCCCCAACGCCCAGCACCCAGCAGACCTTCGTACTTACTGGCTGAGTGAATGGTTGAACTGGGACACACTTTTCTGACAGCAGCCACTGCATTTTTATTAATGTACTTGGACAGAAACAGAATTCTTATAGCATTAGTGAAGTTCTTTAAGATGTGTATTCAATGAATATTTATAGATTTTTTAGAAGAACTGATTGTGTTCTAAGGAGTTTTCACATAAATGATCTCATGTGATCCTTGGGCAAATCTCCTGAAGTGGTTATTTTATATTTTATGCTACCTCTTTATTTAAATTCAATTAATTATATGCTAATTAATATATTAATTATATGCTAATTAATATATTGATTAACATATTAGAGTTCAACGATTCATCAGTCTTATATAATACCCAGTGCTCATTATATCACATGCCCTCTTTAATGTGCATCCCCCAGTTACCCCATCCCTCCGACCCCTTCCCTCCGGCAACCCTCAGTTAGTTTCCTATGATTAAGAGTCTCTTACGGTTTGTCTCCCTCTCTGGTTTCATCTTGTTTTATTTTTTCCTCTCTGAAGTGGTTATTTTAATTTCTATTCTTCAAATGAGGAAACAGAGATTCTGAGAAGTCAGAGCCAAACTATAGATTAACATTTTAATATCAGGAACAAGTTCTAGGCCTCTGTGCCCTCTTCATCTTCCTAACCATCTTCCTTTCTACCAATCCCCAGAGTCCGAATGCTATGAACGTTTTACGTCTGGCTCTGAATACCACATACTTCTGTGTCATTTGCCAGGCCGCACAGATCCCTTTCATTCAGGTCTCTCCAGCCCAGCAGATAAAGGAAAGAGCCAAAGACTAAATCAAAAAACCAAACAGAAAACCCCTCCAACAGGAAAGAAACTTCTTGATAGGGCAGAAACTCACCAATATAGCGCCTAAGAAGCAGGCCTGAGCTGCTCAGACTCAAAACCCAGGAAGCAGGTTGTAAATGGCATAATGAATAAAACAACTTTGGGGTGTGTGTGTGTGTGCGGACCGAATCTGCTCTTTGCTATTTAGATGTCACCTTTCAAAGTAGGGAGGGAGCATGTGGGGTCAAAATGGCCACCCCATCGTCCTGTTTTTCAAGGAAAAACAGCTAAGGCACAACTCAGTAAATAAACTGAAAATCATCAAATAGAACACTTAAAATGGGCGAGTTTTATGGCGTGTAAATTATATCTCAATTAAGCGGTTTGAAACAAGGAGAACAAGCCACATTCTAAGTTGTTTTCTTCTGCCAGCCATCAGCTAGTACGGATTGGGGTGTGTGTGTGTGTGTGTGTGTGTGTGTGTGTGTGTGTGTGTGAGAAAATGTGGCTACAGAGTCCAGAGCATACCAGGATGTGGGAGACCCAAAGGTTACTATATAATATCATGTAGAAAACCTGTGTGCAGAGCCAAGGGGGTGAAAACAGGGCCAGGGTCTCCTGAGAAGTAAAAATAGATGAAAAAGACGGGCCTTTTGTTCTGCAGGTATGAGTGGGTCTTGCTAGCCGTGGTTCTGCCGAGCATGCCCGGCCTCCCCCCTGTCCATCTGTCTGTCTGTGCAGTCCTAAGAGCAGCCTTGGTCCTTCTGCTGGGATTCGGAGGTCTACGGAGGCAGAGCGGGAGGGGAATTATTTCCCAAAGAAATAATCACTGGGAGAGGGAGGGAGGGGGAGAGAGAGAGAAACAGGGAGAGAGAAGAAATTAATTTTCAGGACCGAAGGAAATTGGCTGTATGTTCATGGAAACATGTAAATGAACACTGCAACAAGTAAAGGCTGACATCGATGCTTTAAGACGAACCATCTGCTGGGGTTGGACGGGGAAAATGAACCCTACAGGGGATGGGGCCAGAGTGGGTGGGAGTGGGGTTTGCAGCTGGCCCCCGTCTTGTGGTTTGCTGGCCCGACCCCCAGAGGTAAGGAAGAGAGGTCCCCACGGGAGGCGACGGCC
Organism: Phoca vitulina; assembly: GCF_004348235.1. Taxonomy (NCBI): domain Eukaryota; kingdom Metazoa; phylum Chordata; class Mammalia; order Carnivora; family Phocidae; genus Phoca; species Phoca vitulina. Next base: position 8,272,984 of record NW_022589753.1, on the reverse strand, counting down.
AGCCGCTGCAACTTCACCCACATTCCACGTTAGCACCTCGCCCTGGGAAGAAGGAGAAGAAGACAAACAAGTGAACCTCAGAATCACAAATAACTAAAGAAAGCAAAACAAGACAAAAAAGTCTTATTCAGTCTAAAAGAAAACACAGATGAGGAGTTTTTCTGAGAAGGACATGAGCAAATGCCCCATGCTTACCTCTGATTATTATCTCGTAATCGTAGGTTTAAAAATGCCAAAAAAACCGCATCTATCATGCGGGGTGAGGCTGGTGGCCACCGTGGGAGGGAATGGTGACAAGGAGCGGCACGAGGACCTTCAGGGTACCGAAGACCGGACACATCACTTTGGGAAATCCATCATGCTGGATACTTCCCTTGTGCCCGATATTTTACTCACATTTAAAAATAAAGCCAGTATGCATCTCCCTGTTCCTACTTCCTTATTAGTTTCATACTCCCAGAGACCAAAGAGGACTTGGAATCTCCTCTGCTGAGCCATGGCAGCCTCGATCCAGCTACTCACACCAACGTCAGCGTCATCCTGGATTCTTCTTTCTCTGAGCACCTTGCCCCATCTGTGCATCTTGTTGACTTAGGTCCATAACACATCCCAGATCTCTCTGATCTCCTCCCTTTCCACCGACCTTTTCAAGCCAATGCTAGAGTTTGGCTGGCTGACCATCAGAGACCCACAGCAGCTTCCCTGCTGCTACACTTGTCTCTCTCTCTCTCTCTCTCAGGCGGATCCACACTCCAAAGTGACTCTTTTAAAAATGGAAATCAGGTGACACTATTCTTCTTCCTTAAAGCCTCCCACTGGCTTCCCATTGCAGGTGAAGTAAGACCCAGGCTGTGAGGAAGGTTTCTGGAGCCCCACGAGTAACACCCCCCCCTTCATTCCTTCCGTTCTCCCTGGTGCTCACTCTGTCCCAGCCACCCTGGCCTTCTTTCTGTTCCTCAAACTCTCTAAGCCCATTCCTTCCTGGGGGCTTGGCTTTGCTGTCTCCTGTCGTGGGTCTTAGCTCTCATGTCATCTTCTCTAAAGGCCACCCCAGATCACCTGTGACTAGGTGCCGCTCACCATCATCACGGTACCCTCATGGCCCCTGTCATTTTTTGATACATCGTGTTATCCCTCGGCTTTGTTGCGCCTTGGTTTCTCCCTTGCCAGGACGAAGGGGGCGAGGCCTGTGTCTGTCTTGTCAACATCTCTACTTAGTCGCATAGAAACACTCATATGTCCCATGTCCAAAGCCTGGTTCCCAAACTTTCCACTGCCCAGCACCCCACTGCCCCCCAACCTGCTTTGTCATAGGCTTCCCCCTTCTGCTCAGGGTGACTCCATTCCTTGGGTAGCTCAGGCCAAAACTTCTCAGTCACACCTGGTTCCCCCTTTCTCCCTCACATTCCCCATTAAAGCCATCAATCAGCATCTTCAGGCGGCTGTGCCCTTAAGGGGACTGAAGTAACTCATCACCACGTCCTCTCTCTGCCGTGGTCCAGCCAGCGTCCCCCTACATGTCCCTGTGCCCTCCTCCATTTAGTCTCCAGAGCAGGATTGTTTGGAAATAATTGTAAATGCCACACCTCTTTCCAGAGCTCCTCAGTGACTCCCCATCTCAGAGCCAATCTCAAGTCCTACCGCTCCCTTGGACCACCTCACCCACCCACCATTCTTTACCCTGCGTGCTCCCCTCTGGCCACACTAGCCACCAACCTGCCCCTGCAGGTTCCCTGCCCCTGCTGTTCTATTTCCGGAATGATGCCCCCTCTCCCAGATGCCCCACGCTGTGTTCCCTCTCCGCTCAGTGAGGCCTTCCCAGCATCTCTCCTTAAAATTCTGCGCATTCCCCCTGCCCCCGCCGCCCCTATCCTCTGGCCCCAGGTCTCCCTATTTCTCTTCCTTACTTATTCTTCTCGAAAGCACTTAGGTCTCCTTGGACATGTGTCTATGTATGTATTCACTGATGACCCCCTCCCACTACAGTGCAAGTTCTGTGAGGGTGGGGTTACCCCCCCTTTTGTCATGGCTATGTCCTCTTGCAAACACGTATAGATTATTAATTAATTAATAACTAATTGAATGAACTAATGATGGTGGTCATTATTGGATAGCACGTGCTAAGGATTTAAGTCCTTGTTGAGTGAATACTAATTAATAGAAATTTACCAAAGTCATTAAATGAAAAAAGATAGACTTCCTGTTGTGGGTCTGGAACCAATCTCCCCGGCTCTACAGACGTGAACAGATAAGACATCTGCCCCCCTGGAATTGTGGTCTACTTGGGGAAAGCTGCCGATCCGACAATCACAGAAACATCTCATCACAAACTTGGTACTAGTGGGAAGGAAACGCAGACAACACTCTGAGAGTGTAGCTCCATTAGAGAGAACTGGGAAGGCTTCTTGGAGGAGGTGACATTTGAGCTGACATAGGAAGGTTGCGGTGTACAGGGCAAGGGGGGTGGACAGGGGTGTTGGGGAGAACATTTGCAACAGAAAAAACTTCCAGTGCAAAGACCTTGAGCCCCTGAGGGTGAATTAATCATTTACATCTTCCTGTTTCCAAGATCCTAGAGAGCCTGGGTATTTGTTTCTGATATTTACTACTAAGTTCCTAGTTAGTTGCTGATAGAATATGGATGATGATTTTGATTCTTTTCCTAATGGAGATGGGAAACACCTCCAAATTCAGGATCCTCATGAAATCTTGGAGACCCTAGAGTTTATGCAGTTTGTGGTTGGATTTTTACATCAGGCTTGTTTGTTGTCTTCTCTTTCCAATCTTGTGACACTGGCTGGTCACTTAAAATTTAGAACTCACCCTGGGTTGCGGACGGTTTCCTGGAAGACAGCTGGTTGCACGTCCCCCTGTGTGTCTCTCTGAAATAAACATCCTCTTTGGAGAAAGGCTTTCTTTAGTGCCTTCCTGCTCAGCATCTTTTTTGAAATTTGCATTCCTGTTTCGTATGACTTCTAAGAAGAAATCTTGAAGAATAATCACTAAAATAACAGCCAAAGGTTATTATGTACTTCACTGCCTTGCCAGACATGGGAGCTAGGTGCTATTATTATCTTATATTCACAGAGGAGGACCCGAGGCTTGGGATGTTAGGTAATGTGTCCCACATCAGTCGATAACTAACAAACGCAGAGCCGGGTTTTATATCCAGGACGGGCTGACTCAAGAGCCCGTGCTCTTAAACAGCGAGCTACAAAGCCTCCTTGACTCTAAATTTGAAAGTCTCCTCTTAACCTCAATTTCCCTAAGGCATTGAACACAAAGTTCTAATTCTTACAGTCCATGTGTCGACAGTCGTGATGGTATTTTCTCTTGCAAAGGCAACCAACTCTGGCTGACTTATGCTGAAAAAAATTTAATGGGCTGATGTTTAGAAACTCACAGAGGGGAGAATTGAGAACTAAGCATGAAAGAGAGAAGCAGAGAGGCAGGGAGGGAGGGAGGGAGAACTAAAGCAGTCCTCTGTGTCTAGGGAGAAAGACTTCTCAAGGACTCTCTTCTGGAATGGCGGGGTGGGGGGCTGCAATGTGTTTTCTGCCCCCTGGTGAAGATTCACCATTTTTGCATCTAGAGTTTGATAATTAACCTTGACCATGGACTCATCTCTTGGCCAGAGGAGGGCAAGATGCCTTGATTGACAGTCCCATTGGGGTGGCTCACAATAAAGCAGCTAATCCCTCAAAGGAAAACCAGGGTGATACAATCCAAGGAATGGGAAATGGATGTCAGACTCTTCAAAAACCACTGACATTTGCTCTACCTTCTTCTTGTTCAATCTCCTGGAGAAAGGTTGGAAGTGAGAACTCCATTCAGTCTTGACTTGGCCCTTTGCTCCCATGTTCAGTGGCTCATCCTTACTTAAAGGGCACCTAGTGAAGTGCCAGGCACATAGTAGGTGCTTAGCAAGTAAACGTGGGATACATAAGTGAATGGAAAAGAGGAAACACGCCCCAGTGCTGAATTATTGCTCCCACTTATAAACCAGACATTATACCTCACTCAAAGAAGCCTCCTTGTGTTGGCTCTTTGAGGAGGTCCAAAAGATGGTGCCTTCCCTGTCAGAGTTCTTAACCAATTGAGAAATAAGACAAAAAGATAATCAAGTTGTCTTAGTCCATTGGGACTGCTATGACAAAAATATCATAGATGGGGTGGCCTATAAACCATAGAAATTTCCTTCTCTTGGTTCTGGAGACTGGCAGTGAGAGATCAGGTGCCAGGACTGTCAGGAGAGGGCCCCTCCCAGGTTGCTGACTTCTCAGAGTGTCCTCACCTGGTGGGAGGGGCAAGGGAGCTCTCTGGGTCTTTTTCATAAGGACTTTAATTCCATTCATGGGGATTCCATCTTTGCGACCTCATTACTTCCCAAAGGCCCCACCTCCTAATACAACAAAATGGGGACTAGGTTTCAACATATGAATTTTGGAGGGATATCGTCGATAGCACAGATGGGAGCCAAAATGTTGTCTTTATTGTTAATAGGCCCAGCTATCTCTAGGCCAGAGGCTTCCCAATGCTGACCCCAGGATGAATGGACCCCTCCAGTTCCGGCGCTGGAGAACGTAAGCTTCAAGGACAACTCCCTCCTCCATAAGGACACAGGAGCAGAGGATGGCTCTATTCTTCCCAAATTCTCCTGCCAGATAAATCACTCCTCTCCCCCTGGAGTGGAGAGCCTAAAGGGAGAGAAAGGCCAGGAGTTTCAGGAGCTGAGCTCTCCGCACGTGGAGACATCACATCAAAACACAAAAACAGAACATTTTGTCAAAAGACTGAAAATTCTCTTAAAACAGACATGTTACAAGCCCCCAAGAGGTCATAATTACTATTATTATCGACTCGGTGACAGCCAAAGGCCAGTTGCCTGATGCCGGGACCAAACTGACTGTCAGGCCAGGGGGACAGTGGCCCCACGGTGGAGTCCAATACTCCTGAGGTCAAACTTCTGCTCTGCCTCTTTTAGTAGCTGTGTAAACTGAGGCTCTTTTATGCTTCTGGACCTTATTTCTGCAACTATAAAATAAGGATGATCATAGAATCCATTCCATAGGTTTGTCGGTGAAGATCTCTTGAGATAATGCATTTCAAATATACAGACTCATAGCAGGCTCTTAATAAATGTTACCTAATGCTGTTCTTATTATGACTTTTGTCCTTGGCGGTGATGGTAGGGTCCTTGTGCTGCAGTGAAGTACAGATCTCTCTCTTCCTCCGTGTTGTCTGTTTGCTCATGTGCAGTAGAAAGAGCTCTTGGAGAGAAGTCTGGAGGCCCAAGTTCAAATCCAGGTTCTGGTACTTTCTAGCTGCATGCTCATTGACAAAATCATGAAACTTCTCTGAATCTCAGTTTCCTTATCAGTTACGGGTGACAAAGAATAATAGAAAAGCTTAATTTGAACTTGGAACATGAAGTTTTCTTTTCCTTCCTTTTGGAACATGCCTTCCTTCCTCCCTTCATCAAGTTCAGCCAGGGATCTTGGTTCAAGAGCTGTTCCTGAGGAGTCACCCAACCCCTCTGCATGTATCCATTTGGTCCACAAATTTTAATGGGCAACAGCCTTGTCTGCCGGACACCGTTCTGGAGTCAGAGTGACGAATAAGCAAAACATGGTCTCGGGCTATCAGTATTGGGGGAAACGTCATGGGACTCCTCTGTGTTGTGTTCCCCTGGGGTGCTCCCTCTTCCCATTCGGATCTGCTCTTGGTGGTAGACATAATCCACATGATCCAGACCTAGACACGCACACACACATCTTCTCCCTAGACTAGGGGTCTTGTAAATCCACTTGTTGGGTTCTAGCTGACAGTACATTGCATTTCTCCAACACGATGCTCCTGGCTTCAGGCTTCCTCTTCGCCCCGGAGTGAGATTCTGCAGAGGCATTCCCGAGACTCTTTCTTGGAGCTCTCTCCAAGAAGTTAGAAGGAGCACCACGGGTCTGCATCTACGAAGGGGCGGGGATGACAGAGGGGACTGGCCACAGGTGGTCTTCGAAATGGGGATGATGGAGCTTACTTCCTATGATTATCACAAACATGAATGGAGATGATGTATGAGAAGCATTTAGTCTCATGCTTGGGGGCATCATTGCTCCACAAATATGAGCTGCTATTCCTATTAGGATGTATTGTCATTGTCCTTACAGAGGAAAAAGACCAAAGTGGTTCAATAAAAATACATAACTAGTAAAATATATGGCCTGAAATGTTCCTTCTGCCCCCCGCCCCCACCCCAGCTGACTGCTGCTCATTCCGGCTGCAATGTTGTCTCCTAAGAGAAGCTTGCCCTTTACAGCAGTTATTCTCAACCTTGGCCGCACTGTGGAAACAGCTGGGTAACTCTTACGGCTACTGATGCCTTGTCCAACCCTCAGAGGTTCCGTTGCTGCCTGGACCTGGGGATTCAAACGTGCTCCCCAGGAAACTCCAGAGCTCAGCCAAGGTTGAGAATCATTGCTCTTTGAGGCATGTGTAGAGTGGTAATTCAAAGTACAGACCCTACAGCCAGACTGCTGGGGTCTGAATCCTGGTTCTGCAATTCGCTAGCAAGGCAATTTCGGGCAAGTGTCAAAACTCTTGGTGTCTCAGTTTTCTCATCTATAAAATGGGTATTATGATAATACCAGGACCTCCCTCATGGTGTTATAAAGATTAAATGAATTAGTATGTGATGCCCGACAGACTCATAGTAAGACCTTTAGTTAAAATTCCTTTTTAAGTTTTTAAAAAGATATTTTTATTTTGGTAAAATATATATAACATAAAATTTTACCATTTGAACCATTATTAAGTGTGCAATCCAGTGGCATTCAGTGTATTTTCAATGTTGTGCATTGGAACTACCAGTTGTTTCCAAAACTTCATCATCCCAAACACTTGTCCCCGTTAGATAACTCCCCATTCCTTCCTCCTCCGAGCCTCTGGTAACCTCTATTACACCATCTCTATGAGTTTGCTCATTCCAGGTACTTTATATAAATGGAATCATACAATATTTGTCCTTTTGTATCTGGCCTATTTCACTTAGCATAATGTTTTCAAGGTTCGTCCACATGGTAGCGTGAATCAAACTTCATCCTTTTTCCTTTTATGCCTGAATAATATTCCATTGTGTGGCTATTCATCTGTTGATGGACATTTGGTTTGCTTCCACCTTTGGGTTCTTACGAATAGTGCTGTTTCAAGTATTCATGTACAAGCATCTGTCTGAGTCCTTGGGTCGATACCTAGAAGAGGAATTGCTGAATCATATGTTAATTCTATGTTTAACTTTCTACCTTTCTCCACGGTGGCGGCACCATTTTACATCCCCACCAGCACTGCACAGACATTTCAATTTCTCAACATCTTCACCAACACTTGTTATTTCCTTTTCTTTTCTTTTCTTTCTTTTTAATAACAGCCATCCTAATGGGTGTGAAGTGGTGTTTCATTGTGGGTTAGCTATAATTCCTTTTGATCTCATCCAAAGTAGATTATCCGCTGCCTCTCATTCACTCTCCCACAGAACACGGATCTTTACTTTCATGCTGCTATCACAGCATGTCCTTCTGTTTGTTGAATGTTTGCCTTGCTGAGTGGCCCAGGATTTGGCAAACTATGGCTTGAGGCTGTAGGTCAGATCCGGCTGCTGTCTGTTTTTGTATAGCCCACGAACTAAAAATGATTTTTTACATTTTTAACTGGTTTAAGAAATCAAAAGAAGAGTACTGTCTTGTGAAACGTAAAAATTATATGAAATTCAAGTTTCACTGTGCGTGAATACTTTGCGGGGACCCAGCCATGCCCTTGTGTTTACATGTAGTCTATGGCTGCTTTGCAACCATAAAGGCAAAGTTGAGAAGTTGTATCAGGAACTACATGGCCTGTAAAGCTGAAAATATTCACTCCCTGGCCTGTCTCTGTGTAAAGAAAAGATTTGCCAGCTCCTGCACCAGATCCTGAGCTTAGACACTCACCCTACTGTCTCTGCAACACTGGCCATGGAATGGAGCGGTCCATTCTTCCACACTAACTCCAGACCCAAAAATAAATCTGAGCTGGATCAGAGAACCGAATGTAAAAGCTGGAACTAGAAATCTTCTAGAAAACATAGAAGGATATCTTTGTAAACTCAGGTTAGACAAAGATTTCTTAGGACACAAAAGTACTAAGCATAAAATAAGTAAACTGGACAACATTAACATTTTAAAGTTCTGCTCATCCAAAGATACTATTAAGAAAATGGACAAGCTACAGATTGGGAAAAAATTTTGCAATCCATATATGCGATAAAGAAGTTGTATGCAGAATCTACAAAGAACCCCTCAAATAATAATAAAAACATACACACAGGGACGCCTGGGTGGCTCAGTCGGCTAAGCATCTGCTTTCGGCTCAGGTCATGATCTCAGGGTCCTGGGATCGAGTCCCGTATCGGGCTCCTTGCTCAGCGGGGAGCCTGCTTCTCCCTCTGCTGCTCCCCCTGCTTGTGCTCGCTCTTTCTCTGACAAATAAATAAATAAAATCTTTAAAAAAAATAAAAACATAAACACACATTTTTTTTTTTAAATGGGCAAAAGACTCAGTTCACAAAAGATGTCAGGAATGGCCAATGAGTACATGAAAAGGTGTTTGACATCATTAATCAACAGGGAAATTTAATTTAAAACCACAACAAAACAATTTCACACACATTAGAATAGACAAAAAGAGAACAAAAAAGAAGAAAGACAGTCACTGTGGGTACAGGGGGGCACAACCCAAGCCTTTACCAGGGTTCAGTTCTGTAATTCCCCAAGGGGAGAATTCTACTCCAGGTATTACCTGGGAGAAATGAAAACAAATGTCCATACAAAGACTTATACATGAATGTATACAGCACCTTTATTCATAACAGCCACAAACTGGAAACAACCCAAATGGCATTAACAACAAAAAAGATTTTTTAAAATTAGGTAAATCCCTACGATGGAATACTATTCAGTAATAAAACGAAATGAGCTACGGATAGACCCAACTTGGAAGAATCTCAGAATTATGCAAAGTGGAAGAAAGCAGACCCAAAGAAGCAATGCTATATGCTGCCATTTAGATGAAATCCTAGAAAAAAAAATGAATCTAATGACCGGAAACAGATCAGTAGTTGCCTCGTTGGGGGGGGGGGGGGGGGGGGGGAGGGCTGTGCTTGGTATTTCCTAGAACAGGGGATAATAAAACTATTCCCTAATTTGTTTTGGGTGGATGATAATTACAGGGGTGCCAAACTCAGAACTAAACTCAGAACTAAACACAGATCATTGTATTGTATGTAGATGATGCTGCCATTTAAATAATGAGAGAGGAACAGAAGAAAGGTGGGGGAAGACCCCTTCATAGACGGGTGGGGTCTGAGCATCAGCGTCTCCTGCCCTCCAGGAGCCCAGTCCGATTTGCAAAGGAAAAGGAGAAACCCTGGTGCCCTGATGTCTGTGGGCTGCAAATGGCCCGCCGGCTCATTTCCTGTTTTAAGCAGAGCTCTCCCCTGAAGGAAATAACAGCAATCACTCCTCCTCTGAGCCATGAAACTTGGAGTCTAGAAAGCTGTTTCCTGGCTGCATACAACGACAGCACCCTCCACTCCGTGGGGAAGGGCTTCCATCCGCTCTCCGTGGAAGCTTCTGGGGGCTCGGACCCGCCACTCGTCTGTCTGACCAGCCGGAAGCCCGCTCCCTCCAGCAGGCTGCATAGACCCCCTGAGTGAGCACAGGGGTCCCCCCAGGAGGGAGAGGTGGAGAAGCAGAGGCCCAGGTGTGTCCAGTTTTATTCTCTAGAGGGCAAGTGAAGCAAAGATACCTCCAGGAGGCAAGTTGTTAAGAACCCTGATTTCCTTATAAATCCAGGGCCAGAGTCAGAATCTTTCCTTGCTGTTGGAGTGTCCCAGGGCTGCTGTTAACACAGTATCTCCAAATGAGTGCCTTAAACAATAACAACGTACCTTCCAGTTCTGGAGGTCAGGCGACCAACACAGGCCCCATCGGGCTAAAATCAAGGTCATGGCAGGGCTGCCTCCCTTCTGGAGGTTCTAGGGGAGAATCCATTGCCTGGGCTTTTCCAGTTCTTTGGCTTGTGGCCCCTTCCCCATCTTCCAAGCCTGCAGCCTTGGAGCTCCTTGTGCCTTTCTTTTACAATTAGGGTTCTCCCACCTGCTCTCCTGCCCCCTCTCCCTCTTCTAAGGACCCTTGGAGGACCTCAAGATGATCTTGAGCCCACCTGGATAATCCAAGATCATCTCCCTGCTTTAAAATCAGCTGACAAGCAAGCTCACTTCTATCCTCAACCTCAATTCCTCTTGCCATTCAAGGTCACCGATGCCCAGGCTCTAGGGTTAGGAGAGCGACCTCCTCAAGGGAGCCATTATTCTGCCATCAACTCTCCCTGATGTTCTAGCCCAATCTTAACTCACAACCTCCTCATCCTCTTAAAATGGACCTGGACTGATAATCTGGTTCTAAGATTTACAGGGTATATGAATAATGATAGCAACAATGGCAAAGCAATAATGATGCTGACCACCCATGGAGAAAATGCCATAAAGCAGGCACAGGGGACACATGGTCTCATTCGATCCTTCTAGGACCCCTATGGAGTAGATATCAGTATCCCCATTATAGATGGGGAAACCGAGACCTAGGCAGCTCAGCTTTTAATGGCAGATCCTAGGTTGGAACCCTAGTTTGTCTGACTTTAGAGTCTTTGGTCTAAATAGCAAATGTCTTAAGAGCAAACCTCTACTACGTCTCTGAGTCATTTTTTTTCTGAGCAGAGATTTTATATGAGGATTAAAGATAACGTCTGTCCAATGCTGAGCCCATAAGAGCACCCCAACCATGGAACTTTTATAGGTAGCTCAAAGATGGTCTTGTTGCCTCTTTATGCTTCTCCTGTTCTTTCCTTCCTTCCTTCCGTCCATCCATCCATCCATCCATCCATCCATCCAAGGCATCTTTTAAAGTGGATGCAATGTGGTGTAATAGTTAAGCTCTAGGCTTGACATTCAGGCTACCTGGGTTCAACTTGTAGTTTCAACTGCTTCTGTGTGGGCCCATGTCACCTCTATATGCCTCAAATTCTTTCCCATTGGTAAAAATTGGCATGGAATTATATTTACCCTACCAAGCTCTTGGGAACATTGAACAATCATGTATGCACACAACACATGGTAAACTCTCATGACTGAGCCACTCCTGTGTGTCTATTACTGAAGTAGGTAGTGTGAGTGGGGAAAGTATGACCTTTGTTCACAAGGATCTTGCTCTGTCTCTCTCTCACACACACACACACACACACACAAACCCCAGTTAATGACATAAAATGGGAAATTAGGAAGGACTCCAAACTGGAGCCTGAGACAGTAGATAACATGGTTCTAATTCATCATTAGGAAATCTGTGAAGGACTAGGTCAGCGTGGACTCAGAGAAAGGAAGGGCTCACTAATAAAGAACGTAGGGTGAATCACACAGCCCATCACTGCCTGCGGTCCTTGAAGAGGCCCCCCACCGTCCTGCTGGGTTATTTTAGTCACCAGATGTGGTCTAGTACAGCGCGTCTCCCATCCAGCTGTCCACATATGAACTTTGCCATTTGCGCCATATCTGGCCCCGGCTTGTCTAGTATTCACTTCATGTTTTGCTTTAAAGCGATCCACTACTTAGACTTAACTACATTTATATAAAACAGAAACTTTATGTCACTGTATCAATGGAAGACTGATTTGCTTGCCAGGGATAGAAAGAAACTGAAAATGAATACACTGACTATCAAGAGTAATACATAATTTGTCCATACACCCCTTCCTGTTATTCTGTATCCTTCCTGTGGCTGGCATAACGTACTTCGGGAGACTCCATTCTCATGGAAGGAACAGAGGATTCTGCACCTTTGGCTGTTTGGTGCCTAAGCTTTCTGCTTCTCAGTTTCTTATCGTTGAGATGGGATGTTAATACAAATAGTTACCATTATTGAGAAATGCCTGAGCCAAGCAGGTCCCAGCAGCTCATTCAGTTCCCACAAAGTTCCTATAATGACGTGTTGTTATTGAGGTTGTATCTATGAGGAAACCAAGTCATAGAGAGGGGAAATGACTTTGCCCAGTCACACGCCTGGGAGAGCAGGAATGTGAGCCTGAGCCCATCTGAGTACAACCCTTACGTAAAAGTCTGTGTGTTCTGAGGTCATGCTCTAAGCCACTGAATTCTGCCTCTCTGGGTTAACCTCCATCCACAGGGGCCGAGAGCAATCAAAGTAGCAAATGCTCAAGAAGATGTACTGGGGGAGTTAAATCAATATTAAAATGCACCAGAAGTTCTTATTTTCAAAAACCCAGCAATTAGTCATTTTAATGAGAGAAATCAGTCTTAAAAAGAAAAAGAAAAGTCATTCTTGAGCATGTAATTTTAAGTCAGAAAGGACAAGAGAGATTATTAGTGCAACTCTATCACATGAGAAAATTTTTTTTATTTTTTTTTAAAGATTTTTTATTTATTTGATAGACAGATCACAAGTAGGCAGAGGGAGAAGGAGAAGCAGGCTCCCCACCGAGCAGAGAGCCCGATGTGGGGCTTGATCCCAGAACCCTGGGGTCATGACCTGAGCTGAAGGCAGTCATTTGAGAGAGAGAGAGAGAGAGAGAGAGAGAGCACAAGAGGGGGTAGGGTCAGAGGAAGAAGCAGACTCCCTGCCGAGCAAGGAGCCCGATGCGGGACTCAATCCCGGGACTCCGGGATCATGACCTGAGCTGAAGGCAGTCGTTTAACCAACTGAGCCACCCAGGCGCCCCACATGAGGAAATTTTGAGCCCCAGAACAGAAAAATTAAATACCTTGCCTCCTTATCACACGTTTAGCTATAGTTGCTATTACAGATAGACCAGGATCCCAGATCTTGAGCATATTTTCCACTGTGTTATGCTGGTATCTCATTTATATATTGTATATCTACATTTTCTTCCATCTTGAATTGTCTTTATATGTCATGTACCGGTTAATACAAGTGAGGCCTATTTGTGAAGGTCTCATAGGTGCGACTAAAAGAAAATATCTTCCTAAAACTATACACCTGGTTACTTTGTGTTAAATGGAGTCACGTTCAAAGCTCATCACAGCCACATTAGTGTATTTGAACGCACAGACTTTCCATTGAATCTGGATCTCAATTGAGGCTTTATCTTAGTTTAACTAAAAGAGCAGATAAGTTGAAGTTTTAGAAAACTTTTTAGGTGCCTCTTCTGTCACTTAATTGTTACATAGCCTTGAACAAATCACTTAAGTCTCCAAAGGGTCTTAATTTTCTCTACCATAAAATGGAGCTAATGACTCTATTCACCTGACAAGGCTATTGTAATGATCAGATGTGACGAGATGCAAAACGTTTTTTGACTATTTACTATGTCAGACACTTTACCAGTAGATAAAATTAAAATCAAGTAGTTTTGTTACAAAAAAAAACCCAAGAGTTTATTATCTATGTGTAAACGTTTCACTTATCAACTGGTTATTTCATATATTCATATATATATATATATATATATATATATAAATAAATCTTTGTAATTTATATTTTCACAAATAAAATCTCGTCTTTTGTTAAAAAATAAAAAAGAAGATGTAACGGGGGAAAGGAAGGGAGGATATTTAATGGGCACTTGGCATGGACCAGACCCCCTTCTAAATCCTCTTTCTGTATTAATTCATCTCGTCTTCATAGCTGACTTGCGAAGGAAGTCTTATTACATTTCCCATTTTACAAATGAGAATGTTGAGGGCATAGAACCTTTAATCAACTTGCAACTCGTAAATGGTGAACCTGGATCGGAACCCAACGGGTCTGGCTGCAGAGCCCGCGTCCATACAACCGATAAAGGCATCCTACAGCTGGCACGATGATTTATGTCATCACCTGTGACGGTTTCCGCGCTGCAACTGAACATTTATCAGTTGGCCCCAGGTCTTATCTAGCCCCTGCCAAGCCACACCTTGCTTTATTTCCTGTTTAAGATGGAATTCAGATGACCGTGGCCTTCTATGAAATTAACCTCATGCCCACAAGGTGCTCATTCGTTCAGCCCTCTAACCGATTCTTAGCTGCATTGTCGATGCCCCCTCGATGCCAGGAGCCATGCCGTGAGTCCAGAAACTAGAAAGCAGTCGTGCGTGATGCTCAGATGGGAGAACTGCAGTCACACAGACCCGGGACCGACGTCCAGCACCAGCGTGCTCCAGGCATGGGACCTTTGGTATAAAAACTTCTGAGAATCTGTTTCCTCATCTGTAAAATAAGATTATTACAATTACCCATAACTTTCCTTTTTTTTTTTTTCCATAATTTACTTTTTGGAGAGAATTTTGTGGGTGAGTGTTTACTTAAAAATACCTCTTTGGGGCACCTGGGTGGCTCAGTTGTTAAGCGTCTGCCTTCGGCTCAGATCACAATCTCGGGGTCCTGGGATCGAGTCACAATCTCGGGGTCCTGGTATTATTCAGTATATAATTTTTTACTTAACATTGCTTCATAAACATTTTACAATATTACCAAAAATTCTTCAAACACACGATTTTTATGCCCATAATACATTCCTTCAGAAAGATGTAAAAATTTTTTAGCCATTCCTTATATTAAAATGGATTTCCCCCATTTTTTTCTGTTATTTAAAAAATACCACAATGGATATCCTTACATCTGCATCTCTGATTATTCCATTAGATTCTAAGGCTTGAGGTTCATTCTAGAGGCGAGGAGATTGAATCAAAGTGGTATACACTTAAAAATCATCCTCGATGTACGTGATGAAATTGCTTTGCAGAAAGGTTGTCCCAATTTTACTTGGTCTAAGAGTTTACATTTAAGAGTTTACATTTAAAAATCAGGAGTCTTAAGGTACTAAATAACAAACAGAGCTAGTTTAAGCTAGCAATAACACATCCAGAAAATTCTGGTAACTGGAAGAAGCCTTCAGAAAGAGGAGAATATAGTTTGTTGGGTTCAAGTTCTACTTGCCATTTGAGCCTGAATGGATTGGGTATATTTCCTCTCAATCA
Source organism: Phoca vitulina (assembly GCF_004348235.1). NCBI lineage: Eukaryota > Metazoa > Chordata > Mammalia > Carnivora > Phocidae > Phoca > Phoca vitulina. The sequence goes on along the minus strand of NW_022589753.1, from coordinate 8,257,908 downwards.
GTCCCATGGTACTCATTGTATTTTAATCATCCCAGAATGCAAACAGATTGGATACAGTTCAAAGACTGGGCAGCAAAACATAATTAAGAAGTGACTGACTTATGGGAAAAGGTGAAAAGAGCTCAGAGTCTGAAAGCCATGCTGTAGAAAGCCCTGGAAGGAGGGGATCACCATTTCCAAAAATGGACATTCAGTACATAAAAGACAAGGGGAAGAACTTCTGGTGAGGGGCAGGAGTTCACAAGGTAATGGGATCTACTTGAACAATGAGAATTCCGGGGTGAAATCTCAAGAGGAAACTTCCCTGTGATTCTCAATAAGAATAATCTGTCAAGGAAATGATAGATTTCCTTTACAAGGGTTAGTAGGTAAACCAGCAAGGGAATGCAGGCCAATCAGATAATGGGATTTTGTTCTCCAGAGGGTGTTGCACGAGAACTTAGTAGAACCAGTAAGATTCTTTCTTCTTCAGGAGGTGAATGAATGCGCACAGTGTCTGCCATAAATCGCAGTTGAGTGGAGAACCTTGATTTGAAGGGAAGACAATTCACATTTTATCTGAGGCTGAACACCAGCCCAGCACCAACAAAAAGCTCATCATTTTTTTTCTGTAAAGAGATGGATCATAAATGTTTTTGGCTGTGTGGCCCTCCAGGCTCTGCTGAACTCTGCCTTTGTTGGCCGAAAGCAGTCATGCACAATGTGTAAATAAAGTGTACGGCTGTGTTTCAATAAAACTTTATTTACAAAAACAGTGCTCAGAGAGTGTGGCTTGCTGACCCCTGATCTAAAGGAATGGGAAAGAAGCAGTGTAAAGAAATAAGGAGATGTGGGTTCAAATGCTGCTTCTACCTCCTACAGGCTGTGTAACCCCAGGCAAGTTAATTGACTTTTTTGAACATCACTTTTCCTGACCCTAAAAAGGGGTTAATTGGCATATCTACCTTATGAATTTGTTCTCAGAATACAATAGAACAATGCCTGAATAATGTTTAGCGTAGGCCTAAGCACACAGAAGTATTGTAATAAGAGCAGGGGAAGAAAAAAGAATTTTGTTAAGGTCTTTATCCCATGGTATTGAAGTTTGTGTAAATGTTTCCTCCAAAAGCCAGCATTTCTTGGAGTTCATCTTATTTAATCCGTGTCCCAGTCGCCTATGCATGTGGTGGGTGATTTGTCCTGTAGGATTCTGCTGCCTGTGCCTTGGCACCTTGTGGATGACTGTCTTGTAGGGTCCCTAAGAGCAGGAGTGGGGAGGAGGATTGGGTGCCCTTGGTTTAGCCAGGGAAAGTAGCCAGGAGATGGGGAGCAGGGGAAGCAGGACAGGGCAGGGAAGATGCTAAGCAGAGATTTTTCTCAAGTGGAGTCCAGCTTCAGCCTGTCCCCACACGGAGCCCAGGAATATATATGGCACCACAAGATTAGCCTCACCTGGAGGCAAAGAGGCTGGCCTTTCACACTCCGGACAGTTGGTTACTGGCTGTGGGCTGTCCTCGTGAAGGGTGAGGAACTCGGGTTACATAAAAGTCTGTGTGTTCTGAGGTCATGCTCTAAGACACTCATGAAGCATCGCTGGCTTATAGAAAGAGGGAGAAGGGCAGAGCCAGGGTGACTAAGTCATCATCTGTCACTCCAGAGATAAATTGTTTAGCTTAGAGGCTGAGCCCAGGAATGGTGAGGACCTTGATGGCGATGTTCTCATTCTGCAGGCACAGGAAATGGCTTCTTTCCAATGACCTGTGGCATTTCCTTTGCCTGGAGGTGTGAGTGGCATCATGCAGATGATCCAACACTGTGCTTGGCACAAGGCCCCTGACATCACGGTTAACACCTGCCTGGGCTTTTGGCCTCTAGTGGGAGTGGAGTCCAATTCTAGCTCTGCCACTTGAGCCATGTGACCCTGAGCAAGTTCCTTAGCATCACTAAGTTTTAGTTTCCTCATCTATAAAATGGGAATGACAATACTTCCTAATTCATAGGGGGTTTGTGAGGATTACAGTTAATGTTTATAAAATACTTAGCACAGTGCCTGGCACCTAATTCATGTTTACTACATGGTAACTATTTTTTCTTTTTCACTTTGTTGTGGTGGTGTGTTTTGTTGGTTTTGTTTTTGTTTCTGGTTTTTTGTTTGTCTTTTGAGAAGCAGTATGGTCTGGTGCGCTGCCTCTCCATCGTATTACTTCCGATTTTTGCCGTATCTGTTACCACCTGTACTATTATATATTTAACATACATTAACTGTCTCTTTAAACACTATAAGTAAGTTTGCAAGTTGCACTTGCAAATAAGACCAGTGCAATAATGGTTCGGGTGAACTAGTACCTGGCATGTGGCTGGTTTGCTGTAAATGAGACCTATTATCACCATTAACAGTGACATTGAATGGCTCCTAGTTCTGTATCCTACCTGAGAACTTGCACTGACCCATTTCATTCCTTCCTTTTAGAATCAACTCTTTGGCATTCTCTCCACTGAATGAGGTCACATCTTTGCTCCTGCATGAGCTCATTGATAGGTTCTTATGGTGGCTTGCTTGGCTAGGAATTTTATGCATAATATCAGGGGATTTTTTTTTCCCCCTTTTAAATATCTTGGGCTCTGACAGATTACAAGGAAGTGGTTACTCAGAGCAGAGTGCTCACGACTGATTACAGGGAACAGTGGAAATCCCCCTTCCTTGCCTAAAATAACTGGAACTGGAACACGACAATATAAGCTTTGTCCAGCTTGAAACAATATCCTTTCCAAGTGGATTTTGTACGGAAATACTTACCAATCTATGGTGGTAGTTCTCACTGACAGGCTAGAAAAAGTTTAGTCATTCTGTGTTCCGTAGCTAAAAGGGCCATTGTTACTAACGATGAGTCCCAGAGGAGTGAAATTTAAGGAGGTGGACACGGTAATATTGGATTCAGTCGACTTCTCCCTGCCCTTTATCCCATTTGATTTCTTTACTATCGCAAAAATCTAATTCCAGAAATAGACACACTCTCCATTTCTTCAATTACTTTTATTGCAAGTCTGTTCGGGACAACCTTCCCCTGGACACCCCTGGGCAGATTCTGGGGGAATGAGAGAAGGAAATGCCCAGGTCTTTATGGCAGAGCAGAGTTCAGAGTGGGTGAGTCAGGACAAATGTCTGTGAGTTCAAATTCCATAGCAATTTTTAATCCCATGTCTCTAGTTGTGTCAGAAACCCCATAACTAGAATGAGGGCAGGTGTCCAGCCTGTGTCTGACTCAGGATGAAGAGATGTGGGATTTGGTTTGGATGAATATCCTAACTCTGAGATGCTATTCTGACTCTTAGAGACTTAAAAAAAAAAAATAGACTGGGCATGATCTTGAGAAGTGCTTCACTCTCTGTTTTTTAAAAGTTGTATTTGTTATCACTTACAAAAATTCATTTGAGGCTAAGAGGGAAAGGGGGCGGGAATCAAAATGGGAAGCCATAAATAAACTTTTTTTTTTTTAGGTTCCAAGAAATTTTGTTATTGCTGGTTGTATTAGCCAGTGTTAAGATTATATCGAGGCCTGAACTCTTGGCCTATGATTTATGAAGATGGAGCACCCATGTCAGGGAAGATTGCCTTCTAAAGGAAGAAAGTGGGCAGAGTGTAAAGGTCATCTTGACTCACTGTTCCTGGCTGAGGTCTCTATAGGTCGACACTCTCTACGCAACTCAGGGAGGGTCCCCCTCCCACAGGCTGGGGGGCAGAGAGTGCTCAGAATGTGGATATACTCCTTCCACCAAATGAGGCCCAGTGATGGGGCGGGGGGGAGGGGTGCGGGGACGGGACTTTGGAGCTCACTCAAGACTTTTCAAGACTTCTCTTTTGCCTCTCCTCTCACTTTTTTCTCACCAGTGCATCATTATACACATTGAATTTACATGACTCCCAACGCTGCAGTCCCAAGCTTGGCCAGGGGTAGTAACAGGAGAGAGAGAAAAACAGTAATGTTCGTGATGCTGACAATGGTGTCTGCCAATTCTCCAAGGAGCTTGAGCTGGGAGGACACACCTGCTCCTTCCTTAGGGAGGGAGAGCCCTCTTGCTCTTTAGTGTGGAAACATGGTTTGCAAATTTATTATTTTTTTCTCAGACCATGGTACCTAAATGTAAGCCAGCGATTATACCTGGTATTCAAAGTAATAGTCATCTCTGTATTCCAGAGTAACCTAACATGAATGCCTAGGGAAACGTGGAGAAGAATTGTTATGGCAGCCTGGTTTGTCATAATCGAATACTATTGAAACCACTGAATACACATAAAATGAAAAAACTGAGTACACACATAGAATGTATTCTGGGTTGGGTATGTACCCCAAGTATAGTCAATGACATTCTTACCTGGGACTTTTGTTAGGACTATTGGGAAAAACTCTGTGTGTGTATATATGTGTGTTTCCTTTGGACTCATAATCCATGAAGATCATCTCAGCCTGAAGCTACAGATGATTACTTTGCTGCAGTCACATGGAGAGAGTATACCTGAAAATAATGGTAACATAAAGGAAAAGAAAGCCAAGAAATGGAGAATGACATGCTCCTGCTAACTGCATTTACATCCTGGATCCAGCTATATCTGAAGTCAGCAGGAAATTTGGATGCTTCAGTTACGTAAGATGATAATTTCCTTTGTAATTCTTAAACCAGATTGAGTTATGTTGCTGTCACTTGCCACTAAATAGTCTTGGCTATAATGTCGTCCTTCTTCTGATGTGAACTCTAAATAGGTAGATACTCATCTTGGCTAATGACCAAACTTTGCAAGAGAGAAAATCCACGAATCCAAGGGTCAAGTGCTTACTCTCATCTATGTCAAGGTTAGACTTCGATTTTTTTTTTTTTAAAGATTTTATTTATTTGTCAGAGAGAGGAGAACACAATCAGGGAGAGCGGGAGGCAGAGGGAGAAGCAGACTCCCCACTGAACAGGGAGCCCAATGCGGGACTCGATCCCAGGACCCTGGGATCATGACCTGAGCCAAAGGCAGATACATAACCGACTGAGCCACCCAGGTGTCCCTGGACTTTGATTTTAAGGAATTGGTCTGCTTCAGCGGCAGACAATTTTTCCAAGGGGAAACGAAAAGCCTATTCTGATTGCTATTGAAGAGGCATTATGGCATAACTTGGGATCAGTCAATGCTATCAAATGTTGGTATCTATGATGGGTTCAAAGTATTTCTTTAATAATTAGATTTTATACAGAAGTGTAAACTCACCCTCTGAGTCACTGGTTGTCTAATAGCTCTTCCCCTCCCCCTTTGAGAGGCTTACACGTTAAGTTTATGACAAGCGCCTACTCCCAGATATTTGTCCTTAATGACCCTCTGTGTAATGCTCTGGCATGTGGGCCGTTGCCCCTGAGTCCCGTGGCTTGGATGTAACCAGGTACCCATTTCCCATGGCTGCCCACTGAGTGAGTGGGGATTTCGCCATCAGGGGCATAAGCCTCTGACTTGTTTTTCTCCTAGATAATGCTCCATGCCAAATCATCCCCAGAACAGCGTGCAACCAGGGACAGGGCTGAGCTGCCTAGAGATGCAAAAGGAAAATTTTGTAAGCTCGTTGCATAACCTTTTCCTCTTGTTAGAACTTGTACCTGACAAGACTGTCTCCCTCTCTCAGTCTTCCAGAGAGCTGTGTGCCCCCAGGCAGTGAGTAGGATGGGGATCTATCTCGAAGAATGTGGACACTAAATAGGGACAGGGCCCAGGACTGCACAGAAGCTGGGAGAGGCCCAGGTCATGCCTCTTCGATGAGACTTCTGGCATCTCAAGAATTAAAAATGAAGAATTGCCAAAATGAAGGTTACCAAAAATTATGGAATTTTTTCTTCCAACATTTACATTGAATGAACACACACACAAATTACCGGTCACTGTAAAGATACTGTGCTTTATACAGGGTTATGAGTTATAAGGCATATTACCTTAAAATGAACTACAGGCAGCATGATCTATGGGTGGGACTGCTTCCCCTGAAGGTCTGCTGTCTTCTTGGAAATGGCATCAGAAGTCAATGCAAGGCTTAGGCCAAATGCCCCAGACCCCTCACTGCCAGCCCCACTGCATGACATTACAATTAATTTTAAAAAATGATTAAGTTGTGTCTTGTGTCTCCTACCTTCTTAGACCTGGGGGTGAAGCGCACCGTACAAGTACCAGAAACATTACTTGACGGGGACCCAAAGGAATTCGATGCTTGTTCTGTGGCTTTGCCCGGACCAGCTGTGTGACCTTGGGGAAGTCACTTCACCTCTCTGGATTTCCCCATCTATAAAAATGCAAGTGTTGGATGATGACTTTGCAAGTTCCTTCTAAAACTTCATGATTATACCAGTTCCACGTGAACAGTCTAGTTTCTCGCAATACAGTTGGGGGTGGGGGCAGGAAAAAAAGCAAAAACTACTCCGACCAGATCTAAGTCCCTGCTTAAAGGGAGCTTACATACTATATGGGGTTGGGTGGAGGATGGGGATAAGGAGGTGGGAAGTGTGTGTGTGTGTGTGTGTGTGTGTGTGTGTGTGTGTTGACAATCAGCAAAAATGACAACTATACAATGCCACGGTGAAAGCCCTGAAGAACAACAGAGCAATGAAAGGAAAGAGAGAGTGGTCAGGGAAGTCTCCAGACACTCATAAAGGATGTGTATAGAGGTGGGTGGGGGGCTCAGGGGCAGAAGGGCCCATGGAAACAGGAACTGACTCCCTGGTGAGTTAAGAATAGGAGAAGGGAGAGAAGAGGAAGGAGAGAACACTGATGATCAGAAGTGCCATCAGGCAGGGCTGGATTGGAATCCCAGCTCGAACCAGTTATCAGCTGTGTGACCTTACGTCCTCCCACCAGTGTGGTCCTTAGGCTCCTCATCCAGAAGGTGGGGAGTAAGAAGCTCTGCCCTGTGGAGTGAAATGGAATAAAGCCTCCAAAAGGCTCAGCACAGAACCGGCCACATTGCTAAATGTTTTACCTGTCATTAGGCACAGTGCTTGCTCATATTAACTGAGCACCAACCAAGTCCTGCTTCCTATGTGTTAATGCCTCTCACCTCCTCCAGACAAGCCTAGGAGGCAGGCACTATTATGATCCCATTTGATGGAGGAGGAGGCTGAGATAAGGCATCAAGCCAAGGCATGAAGGTTAGTCATCATTACTTGTCCCCTGGCAACACCAGAAGAGGCTATGGTGACCCAGCGGCTTAACAGGAATGTCAGCATTGACAGGCGACAGTGCTGAGGCTGACACTTTTTTGGCGGTAGAAAGAGAAGAAATACCATCTTTGACACAAGTACATCTGTTTCATCCAACATGCGACGTATTTTATGGAGGTATAATTTACATACAACACAATCAACCAATGTCGTCTTGTTTTGAATTCTGACAAATATATACAGCCCCGCAACCATTACTAAAACCATGACAATTATTGATTTGCTTTCTGTTTCTATAATTCTGCCCTTTCTAGAGTTTCACATAAACGGAATCGTACACTTCTTTTGCTGAACGTGTTTTTGAGATTCACCCACGTTCTTGAGCGTATTAGTAATTCCTTCCCTTATATTGCTGAGTAATATTCTGTCATAGGGATGGACCACAATTTGTTTATTCATTTACCAGTTGATAAACATTTGGGTTACTTCTAGTTTTTGGCTTTTATGAATACAGCTGCCATGAATGATTGAACACAAGTTTTCACGTAGACATATGTTTTAATTCTCCTGGGTAACGCCTCCGAGTGCAATTGCTGGGTCGTATGCTACATGTTTCACTTGGTAAGAGACACTAAATTGTTTGACAAAGTGGTTGCACCAGTTTGCACTCCCACCAGCATTGTACGAAAGTTCCAACTGCTCCGCATCCTCGCCAACAGCTGGTATTATCAATTTTTAAAATTTTAGCCATTCTAGTGGGTGTGTGGCAATATCTCATGGTGGTTTTAATGGGCATTTCCCTAATGGCTGACAATCCTGAGCACCTATATGCCCTTATTAGATATTCTTATATCTTCCTTTGTGAAGTGGTCTGTTCAAATATTTTGCCCATTTTAAAAAATTGTCTTCTTCTTATTGAGTTGTAAGGAGTTCTTTATATATTCTGGACAGAAGTCTTTCATCAAATATATGCTTTGCAAATATTTTCCCCATTTTTGATTTGCTTGTTCATTTTCTTAATAGTGTCTTTTGAAAATCAAAAGTTTTTAATTTTATGAAAACTGATTTATCCATTTTTTCTTTTATATGGATGATCTTGTATCTTAAGAACTATTTGCCTAACCCAAAGTCATGACGATTTTTCGCCTGTGTTCCTCTAGGAGTTTTATAGGTTTATCTCTCTCATCTAGGTCTAGTTAGCTCTATGGCCCATTTCAAATTAAGATTTTAGGTGTACTGTGAGGAAATGGTCAAAGTTCATTATTTTTGCATATGGATATCCAATTGTTCCAGATCACTTGTGGAAAAGACTACCATTTCCCCATTAAATTAATCTGGCACCTGTTTATAAAATCACCTGGTCATATTTGTGTGGGTATATTTCTGTATGTTTCATTGATCTGTATATCCATCCTCACAGCAATAACAGACAGTCCTGGTTATGGTAGCTCTGTAGACATCTCGAACTCTGGTAGCTGAAGTCTTCTACTTCTGTTTTTGTTTTTTGTTTTTTTTTGGTCAACATTCATCTATGGAGTGCCAACTATGTATCTAGTCCTGCTCATTTGTTCACTGATTCATTCAAGAAATATTTCTAGAGCATTTATTATGAGCCAGGCTTGACTTTAGGTGCTGGGGCACAGTGGTGATAAAAAATATATACATTCCTCGCTCTCATGGAGTTTACAATCTATTGGGGGTTGAGGGTGGGGGAGTCAGGATGATCAGAAATATATATATTTCATTTGTCAAATTCATATATTCATACATATATATATATATTAGTCAAATACATAGTGTGTATGTGTGTGTGATCAGACAGTAACAAGTACCATGAACAAAAATAAAGCAAAGTAAAAAAAAATTCCACTTCGTGGTCATTTCTATGAACAAAATAAAAGGAATGAGCTGGATGACAGTTCAGTCGAGATTTAAACGAGGAAGTACAGGCAGTTACGGGAGGCACAGGGCAAGACCTTTCGGAGGAGAGAAGAGCAGGTTCAAAGGCCTTGACGTAAGAAAGGGCTCGGTGAGTCCAAGAACCAGAAAGCAGGGTAATATGAGTGTCTTTCAGATGAAGCCCAACAGATAAACAGACACCGAATGCCTGCAGGGTAAAAGTTTTGATTCTGTTCTAAGGGGCTTTGGACACCAGTGGAAAGCTTTGAGGATGGCAGTCACAAGACTGATTTTCATTTGGAAAAGGTTGTGTGTGTGTTAGTGTAACTTGGTGGCCTGTATCTCATACATTTCTTCAGTCCTGTGAACCCGTTGGGGTGTGGTTGTGCCATCTGGCAGCTTCTTTTCCTCTAGGGAAAGCCCCTAATCTGGGAGAATTTATGGAAGTGTTCAAGGATGGATGTACTTCACAGTTTGACTGTTGGATTGTCTTGGGTGCAGACGGGAACTCTTCATTTTGTTAGAATGGGGAATGAATTTTGATATGCGGCATGTGTGTTTGTGTGTGTTTGGAATTCTTAATCTTGATGAGTCATGAAGTATATTTCCACATTCAGTTCCTGTTTACTGTTGATAGTCTCTCTCTGTCCCCAGCTTTTGAAACATTTGTTATTTGAAAATAATTTCGAATTTACCCCAAAAATGACAGTATAGAATAATATGAAGAATACTTGCCTACCCTTTATCAGATTTGTCTATTAATATTTTACCCCATTTGCTTGATTGTCTGGGTGCTCTCTCCTCCTCTGTCTACACACACACACACACACACACACGAATAATTATATTTTTTTTCTGAACCACTGTGGTTGTTATATTCATCATGGTCCTCGACTCCCAAATACCCCGAGTTCCTATTTGCTAAGAATGGAGATAGTCTCTTACCCACTCCAGGACAGTCAACTTCATACATTTATTCTGATGTACAACTGATCTTTGATCTAATTTATCATCCATATTCTAATTTATCTGCTAACCTTATGCGATTTTTAAGGACATTCTCCCCTCTAGCATAGGTACAGTCCAGATGCAGGATTTGCATTTAATTTTTATTTAATTTAATTTTTTTTTAGGCTTCTCTAACCTGGAACATTTCCACAGCTTTTCTGTGTCTTTTTGTGATATTAGCATTTCTGAAGAATAGAGCTCCTCCTCTGTCCCTTGCCCCATTATAATAGAGTGTTCCTCATTTTGTGTTTGTCTAATGGTTCCTCTTGATTAGGTATGGGCTACGCATTCTTGGCTGCAATGTGGGGCATACAGGATGTCGTCTGCTTCTTAGTTAATCACCTCCAGAGGCAAACGATGTCTCTCTGCCTGTCACTGGGGATGTTAAATACCCCCAGCCTTTTATCCAGTGTTTGTGAGTGACACGGAGTAGGAGGGAAGAAGAAAGTTAAAAAAACAAGGAGGCTTATGACTCAGCATTAGTTAGGTTCCTGAGTCATCTGTGTTGCTGATTTAACCACCCAAAGCAAGGTTTCGTATAATCACAAACGGTGAGCACACGCATGTGCACACACGCAAACACACGCAAACACACACACACGCGCGCATGGCACGCACACACCTAAGCTAAGTTCCCACTTTGCAAAATTTTTTTTTTTTTTTAGCTGACCAACAAAGTTGTTTCAGCACATGGAGCATTGGGAGAAATAATTTGGAGAGGTTTTTAAATTCCGAATTAAAGCTTCACATATAATTATTGCTTCTTAATTCTTTGGGCCTTCAAGGATTTGGTGCTATGGTTAGGACGTTTGTGAGTACCAGTCAAGTATATGCCTTAGCTTAAAGCAGTGGTTTTCAGCTCTGCCAGTTCATTAAATTCTCCTGGGTGCATCTACCATCCACCGCTGCTCCGGCCCCGCCCCAGATGGAATGAGTCAGAATCTCTGAGGGTGGGGCACAGGGATGGAAGAATTTTTAAAGCTCTGTAGGAATTTTTAGTGTCCTATCAAGGTGAAGAATTACCAGCTTAAAGGTCTGATTCCAGAGCTTCGGTGATCCTCAGTCTTTAACTTTTGGTTAAGTGCTCCCTTAAATAGCTAAAGTATATTGAGCACTTACCTACGTCATGGGCATTCACAGATTTGGTGCTCACAGCATCCATTTTCTCTTCCATAGGTGAAAAGCTCCCTGGCTTTCCTTTGGCTCACTATCATCCCCACTTATAGCCATGTGGTTTTGGGGGCTGACCCTGAATCCTGACTTCAGGAATGGCCACTGATTTCTAGGCTTGGCAAATCAGATCGATTCACAAAAGGTCTAAGTTGGTCTGATGAGGCTTGAGCCGAGACTTTTGCTGGAATTATCGACAAAGAATGTTTTAGTTCTGCTGGGGTGTAAAAGTGAGAGATTGTAAATGTGAAGTCACCAGGGACTGCTACAGAAAGAGAACCTACCCAAGAATGAAGCCAACATAGAAGAAAGCAGGAAAAGAGACTACCCGGGTGGATATATGGCTCGAACCGCCCCCCCCGCCCCAGTCTGGATCAAGCCATGCCTGAAGCTATCAATCCTAACTCTTTAAGTTCTATGAGTCAATAAATTCCTATTTTGCTTAAGTCAGTGTGAGGCTTAAGAAGCAGGTAAGACCAATCTCAGCTATAAAGATCTGGTAACTTATACCTGAGATTGAAAGTTATCAGAGGCAAGAAAGACTTCTAGAAGGAGAGATCAAACCCTGGTTCTCTGGCCTGGGACACTGGGATATCACAATCACTGTCTCCCCGGGCTCCAGCTTCCTCTTCAGTGGGCCAGGGGTGGGATAATGGGGCTGGCTCCACAGTGTTGCCTCAGGATTCAACTCCATAGCCTGCCATGGTCCTGTGCAATGGGTGATGCCATTTTTAGAAGCCTGTGTAAAATTCAAGAAGACATTTGGGAAGTTGCTGGAGCAGGAGATAAGGGTTTCTCAAATGAAAACCGCCTCCTTTTGCCGCTGCGCCATCTGCTCTGTTTGGGTCATGCGTGAGCAGGACGTGGGCAGGAGGTTTGGGCCCTTACTGGCAAGGCCACTTTCTGTGCTCTCTCTCCCCTACCCCTCTCCCATCCCCCAATTTAGGCAGAAGCCCATGCTCCATCATCGTTGTCCCGGTCGCATGGTGCATACCCTCCATCCTAACCCTCCCGCACCTGGCCTGCTGAGGAGCTGACACATTAGGGTGACACATAATCTAATAGCTGATGGCAGCTCGAGCCCTAACAATTTGCAAAGCCACCTGAGAGGCCCTAATGTCCCGATGGGGTCCTCTCCCCAGCCTCAGTGACGTTCAAAAGAAAAAAGTATGAAACCAGAAAACGGAATTACGGTTTTTGAAATGGCACACAACATCATATGCTACGGTGAAGTTATTTTCTTTTGAGATGCTCTCTTTCTTTCTTGGGGAGGTGAAGCCCTTCTTTGCTAGTGTCTCAATGGTGTGACTAGTCACTGTGGAGAACCCCCACGCTGGCCTGTCCACCCAGCACGGCTAACATACCTGCTACTTAGTCAGCTCACAGCCCCAGAGGCAGGGGCTACTCCATGACCCCTGTTCTCCAGATGAAGAAGGGCGGACTGTCTTAATCTTCTGTCTTTCTAACTGTATCCATCCATCTGTCCATCCATCCATCTATCATCTATATCATCTATGTATCTTTGTTTCTTACCCCTGACTTTGAACTTACTCAGGTCTGTTATGTTTTCTGTAGGGCGACCTTATTTATCATCCATCAGGACACTTTGGGGAGAGAAAGGAGGCCCGGTTGGTCCTTAGGCATACGCAGGTGATGCCTAGGTCCCCTGGGATGTGTGGTGGGCTGGGGAGTCGTCGCCAGGTGTTTCTCCCCAGTCCTTGGCTCATTGCAAGGGTTCCACAAAGGCATGTTGAGTGTGTTTTATCAACAGTCTCAGAAGGGGTGGTAAGGAAAGCTCGTGTGTTTCATTCAGAGAGAAACTGAGTTACGAAACAATGACTTACAAAAGTCACAGAGAGGAAGTCACAGGTGAGGCGGGGCCAAACCTCTCCCACAGGATTCCTTGGTTCAGGTAATACAAAACTCCCTCCAGCAAGCATCGGTGTGCAGAAGATGAGCTCCAGGCCTCCTGAGGGAGCTTGTGGCAAAGAAATAATAAAATAGTAATAGCTGGTGTTCACTGAACCCATGCCATGTGCCTTTGCTAAGCCTTCTACATGCCTTGTCTTACTTATTCCTTAAGGAGAGTGTGGTTATTACAGAAAAGGAAAATGAAGGTGCCCCAGACAAATCCCCCTCTGTGACCCAGCTACCAGAGCTGGGAGACCTGCACGTGCTTGTCTTTTTTCCCAAAACGTATAGTGGAGTAATATAGGTGCTTGCCTTCAGAAAGTTTCTTGAAAATCTTAAGAAGAGCCATGAACACCCATTTAGAAAGGTGCTTCTGGATCTCATAAATAACCTTCCTTGCACCAAAACAGGCAAAGGAAATAACCCAAACTGGTAACTTGCCTCAGCACCTCACCCCTTGGATACATGCAAACACATCACAAATTATGCGCAGTAAAGAATTAGCAGCCCCGAGGAGCCAAGAGCAGGAATCGAGTCAGCTGGGACTTCAGCCCCCTTCTGTAGGGGCAGGGACTGTGGCAGGAGGAGGAGGAGGAGCGAGGAGGAGGAAGACGAAGGGGAGGAGGAGGAGGAAGGGGATGAGTGGGAGATGGGGAGGAGGGGTAGGGGGAGGAGAGGGAGAGAGAAAGAGAGAGAGAGGGAAACAGGCTGAGAAAGAGAGAGAAAGGGCGAGACAGACAGGCATCGGGGGTCGACGGGTGGCAGGACGGGGGCAGCTGAGCCAGCTGTGGGAAAGTCCACCTCTGCTCCCTGCAGACACCCCTTCGCATTCACCACCATTTTGTTGCCTGGCAGGTGTCTGGGAGGCAAGGCAGCGTCCAGAGCCCCACGGAGAGCAAGGCCACGATCGGGGTGCTTCTTCGGGGGGGGGGCCCTCTAGCAGTGTAGGCCTGACCCGCCGGGCGGCACAGATCGTATCGGACACAGTTTAGACCCCCCTTCTGGAGAGTTCTGCAAAATGGTGTCTGCCTGCGACCCGGGAGCGTCCCCAGCCTAGTGTCCGGGAGCGTGCGGTCCCTAGCGAGCTGGCTGCCCGCCCGATCGGCTCTTATCTCCCAGTTTTGACGACTTATCCTTAAGGTGACCTATATTAGCTGGCACCTCGGATTGCCGCTCACAAAACAAAGTATCACTGGAAGAAAAAAAAAATCCCTAATGATTGTGTAAATATTTTTCACCCAGAACATTAAGCTCCGGCGCCCTCTGCTGGGCGAGGCAGGCAGGGGCGCACAGGACGGTAGCTGAGCGGGCTTAGCCTTCCCTCCTTCTCGGGGACCCACGGGCATCCTTCAGGGCACAGGGGCCAATCCGAGGTCCTTCAGGCAGGGCAAATTAGAAACAAAACTGAAACTGCCTACAAGTAAGTCACTCGCTTGAAGAGAACTGACCATTTCTTCTCCTGCGCTTTTCCCCCCATTACTAATACTGGTGGCTTTGGCAGGTGGGAGAGAATCATGATGAAAACGCAGGGGGATTGCTGACACTGCCAACTTTTTCATCAAGACACAGGGTTCTGGGTCTCAGAGAAGTCCTGGCAAGCACAGTGGTCAAGTTCGTTGTCATTGTTCAATTGCCCTTCCCAACCAGGACACCGGGCGTGAAAGAGGTGCTATTAATGCTTATGCCAGGTCAATACGTGTAACCGGGAGTGTTCAAGGCAAGTCCGATGATCAGTCCAGCACTGTCCAAAAAGAACTTTCCACAATGATAAAAATGTCCTAGGTCTCTGCTGTTTGATATGGTAGCCACTCACCACATGTGGCTATTGAGCATGAGAGATGTGGCCAGTGCAACCGAAGAGATGAATTTGAGCTTCCTTTAATTTCTGCTAATCTAAATTTAAGTTTAAATAGTGCTAGTGGCTAGTGTATTGGATAGTAGAGCTCCGGTCATATTATTCCTAGGCAAAGACCCTAGATGACAGCAGAAAAGGTCCTCAAGGCACAGGACTTGCTGAGAGAGGCCCTCAAAAAAAATTTCTTGAATAAATTAAAACTCAGTAATCAAGTCATTTGTGATTTGTAGAGTTATGTTGAATTTGTGAAGGAAAAATTACAGAAAAATCCAGAATGTCAATGGGAGTGCACTCAAGTTGAGTCAATAAGAATTTGTTGGACAAATAAAAAGTCAATAATCAAGTCACTGAGCTCCGTCTCCACGGTGGTAAACATTCAAACCACTTCTTGGAGTCTTCCAGGAACTTCAAGAAACACAGCTTCTCTGGGGAGAACCAAGAGCCCAGTGACAATTTTCCTGTCAAATTTCCAAAGCTAACCCCAGGTCTTGAGTGTCCCCTTGGCATGTGGCATTGGGATCAACAGTTGGAAAGATTATTTGCCACTTGCTTCCAGTGTTTTCCCAGTGGTGTCCTGAAAGCCAGTGAGTGTCCGCCTGGTCAGAAAAGACCTCTTTCATCTGGGGTTTCACCGGCAACTTTTGAAATTTCTCCAGTTGTCTCCTGGTGCTATAGATTTGGAAAGAGGCATTTTTGTTTCTAATTATAAATGCCTGGGTGATGTTATTCAGTCCCCAAACACCCAGTGGGGCTATGCTGAATAGAGAGACAATATGCTAACAAGTTATCTGGAGGTGTCAGAAAGAAATGATGAAAAACAGTACAGTTTGGGGAAATGTTTTCCACCCTGCTTTCTGGTTTTAGCAACTGCACTGGAAAAGATAAGATACACATGGCTTTTATAAGGAGGCGGCGGGATCTCCAGGGGACATGAGGTAGGAGAAAAGAATTAGGCTGAAAACATCCAATCATCACATATTCACTGAGAAGCAGATTATAGAATAGCAAAGGAAGCTCTTCAAGAAAGGGCTCCTACACAGACCATTGGGGCAAAGATTCAACGGGCCCTGGGACAACTTGACTTCAGCTCGATGGTATTTGAATAATCTGCCAGAGAGAAAACAGATATAGCACACGCTGTCACATTTAGCGTTGAAACTCTCGGTTTGACTGAGTAATGTTCAGCCATGCCCGGAGGTCAGGCCTACACTCACTCAGAAACAAGTGGGGAATTGAAGCAATTATTCAGATATCCACAACATAGCTACTGGCCAGGGCTGCATCCCTGCTTTGGTCTGGAAACAGTAACGCTATTATAAGCTGTTTGCGACTTGCGGAGCTATCTTGAATTTATTAAGGAAAGGAGATTACAGAAAAATCCAGAATGTCAATGGGAGTGCATTCAAGTTGAGTCACACAGAGTGAAGTGGGAAACTGAGGGCCTCCTACCACCAAAAGGAACATCTTGCTTTCAGCCAAAATGGAAATCTACATTTGGGTTTAAATTTTTCAGATGGTTCAGTTTTCCACAGTCACTGTTTATTATATGCACAGTTGATAAATTTCATGTTGTATTGCATCTGGGCCAAAAGACAGAAAAAGGTAAAAGCACATAAAAAGTTTCAAGGTACTATGAATAAAGTAATATTATATACAGTTATTTCTGAGTTGGACCCTTCCTGTGATTTTTGGTGCACTAACCAGCGGGAGAAATTGCTCCCCCCCCCAACCTGATTCAAAATAGCTTTGAATAGAATATAGTTTACCTGTCTATAAGAGTAAACCTAATACCAGCAGCTTAAATAGGATTTATTTTTCCCATTCAGTACAACATCCAGAGGTAGGTGGCTGCTGGTGTTGGTGTGGTATGGATTTTAAGGCCAAACTTTTTGGTCTTTTTCTCATGGTCACATGGCTTTTCAGGTAGCAGAAAAGAGATCAACTGAGACTTCACCTCCTCCCCTTCACCTCCCCCCGACCTTTAAGGAGCTTTTTGGGAAAGCCCACCTTATGGTTTATGGCATCTCATGGGCCAGAGCCATGTTAAACGGCCAAGTCCAGGCTCAAAAGAGGCTGGGAAATGTGGTTTTTAAAGCTGATGCTTTTATTTATTTTTTATTTTATTTACTTTTTATTTTTTAAAGATTTTATTTATTCACTTGAGACACAGAGATACAGAGAGGGAGAGAGAGTGCATGAGCGGGGAGAGAGGCAGAGGGAGAGGGAGAAGCAGGCTCCCCGCTGAGCCAGGAGCCCGATGTGGGGCTCGATCCCAGGACCCCGGGATCATGACCTGAGCCGAAGGCAGACGCTTAACCATCTGAGCCACCCAGGCACCCCAAAGCTGATGTTTTTAAAGCCCTCCTTCTATCACCCCCATTAAAGTCAATATTCTGTTCGTAAAAAGAAGGGATAACACATGTGGGGTAGGCTTGACGACTTCAAAGAATCTTAAAACAAAATGAACAAATTAAAAAAAATTTTTTTATCTAGTTTTGCAAAAATAATCCTAACTCAACGGTCTTTATGAAAGATTTTCATTTATAACTAATTACCAGGTAGCAAAATAATGACCATGCATATTATTAAATATGTATATCAAGAAAGGAAGCGAGTTAGTTCAGGGGTGTGTGTGCGTGTGTGTGTGCGTGCGCACGCGCATGTTCTTTGTGAGGGCAAGCAGCTCTCGCACTGCATGATCTTCAACACTGTTCTCCTGGGAGGTAAATGAATTAGGTGTGACTTTGTCCATCAGCAGCTCAGTCTCCCTCTATTAGAATCCGAGGCTGAGTGAGGATACTCCTGAGAACTATAAAGAGCTTCAGTAAGAGTTTCTTAAACCTGAAACACACTGTCTAGGGCAAGTTCAACTTCATTAGTGATTTGAAGAGAGATTTATTGAGCTAAAGGGAAGCCCTCTCTGAACAGAGTGTGTCTATCTTGATTTAAGTAACTAAAGCAGTCACGCCATTGAGTGGTGGTTAGGTTCAGGTCTGAAACAATTTCTTTGTGAGTCAGTGATTATTAGTGGTCGGAAAAAGGAAGCGGGTGAAGGGTAGGGCTGAGAGGTGAGGCTGGGGGCGGGCAGAGGGGCCAGACATGCCGGGTCTGATGTGCCCATTAACAGTTGAATTTTAGCCTATGGCTCGGGGGTTGCAAGCTCCTTCAGGACAAGGCAGTACCATGGCTGCGTGAGGCTGGCTGGGGGAAACGGGGAAGGGAGCCAAGCTGTCCCCACGGTGACAATCACTACTGGGCTCCAGCCAACTGCATCCATGGGAGATGGCAGACCCAGCTCTGCCAGCCAGTCCGATCTTTCAGGAAAAGCCCAATATCTGAATATTTCTATGAAATCAGATTTGATAATGCTGGGTCACATTTCATAATGCTGGGGCAAGTGTGGACCAAATGTGGCTGCAGTGAGCAACTTTGTTTTAGGGGCAAGATGGCCCCAGTACGGTTGTCTGAGCAGAGAAGACACACGGATACTCCCCTCTCCCTTCCCTCCTCCTCTCTCTCCATTAGCCATGGTGAGAATGTTCTAGAATGCAGAGGAGGGTTAGTGCAAAGGCAGGGGCTGGGAAGTATCAACAGAAGGCCGGAGAGCTAGGTAGAATGTCCTAGTCACAGCCAGGATGCGACTTGGTGAGCGTTGGAATTAAGACAATGGCAGTGAGGACAGAGGGGTAGGCTACATTCTGGAGCAATTTTAGGCCGCATCAGACCATTTAGTGACTGAGTGGGTCAGGGACAGGCCCCAGACAGGAAAGGGGGGATTTGAGGAACAGAGTGATTTTGTTTGAGGCGGAAGTGGCCATCTGACCTTTTGGCAGCAGAATCTGCCCCACAGGTATGTTTTGTGGGCCACATGGGCTTAAAATTTTTTTTATATGAATTTGCAGCTCTTAAAAAATAAGAGCATTTACATACAAATCTAGATTTCCGACTCCTCTTGGAAAAAAAAGACAAACATCTGAGAGTATTCAGCGTAGATTCCAATAACGCAACAGCAGCTGGTGCTGGGCAGGGGTTGGGGCTGCCGGGGGTGGGCGCTGCATGGGCTCCCCCATATTTATTTTACCCGCCTGGCTCCTCTAAGTGTTTGAGTCTGTGACCCCTGAGGGAGCTAGTCGTGCAAGCTGCAGGGACATACGAGGTCACTCAGGGAGGGCAAGCAGTGATGCATTCCAGGCCACAAGCACATTTCAGGACAGCATAGGGAACACCGAGAAGGGGATTTAGAAAACATAGACTGGGAGGACGAGGATGCACAGGGAAGGAGAGGTGAGATAAGAAACAGAAGAGGCATGCGGCGGCACAACGCCACCTAAGAGCCTATAGTAAAAGGGCACCTGGGTGACTCAGTTGGTTGAGCATCTGCCTTCAGCTCAGGTCATGACCCCGGGGTCCTGGGATCGAGCCCCATCTCTGCCTGCCGCTCCCCGTGCTTGTGCTTGCTCTCTCTCTCTCAAATAAATAAATAAAATCTTAAAAAAAAAAAGAGCCTATAGTAGAAGGCTTGAGACAGGCTGTTGCTGAAACATGTGCTACCACTTTGGAGGGGTGATTTGTCAATGCGTAGTAACATTGAAAGGGAAAGGGGCACACCCAATGGCCTGGGGTCTAATTCTCTATAATGCCCCAGAGACACAAAACTCCCACACAGGTGCACAGAGAGGGTAGAACGCTCTTGGTTGCATCGTTGTTTGTTATTGTGAAGAACCAGGAACAACCTCAATGTCCATCAGTACACTTCCAGGGAAATAAACCATGGTCCGTGGTGACCTGAGGAATAGTTAAAAAGATAAGATGCATTGAAAAACTTCCAAACGAACCAAACAATCCATAGTGTGTACTCTCTCTCCGTGTCTGTGTAT
This sequence comes from Phoca vitulina, assembly GCF_004348235.1. Lineage (NCBI taxonomy): Eukaryota > Metazoa > Chordata > Mammalia > Carnivora > Phocidae > Phoca > Phoca vitulina. The sequence continues at coordinate 8,238,030 of NW_022589753.1, read as the reverse complement.
AGAAGTAGGATCTGAAGCCTCCGGCCACACTGACATTACCAGATATCCTTGTTGAAGGAGAAAGCTTCCAAGATCGGGGATAAGTACTTAAAGGGACTCTCCCTTTATCTTTAAGTTGTTAATTATTTTAACGAAAAAATGCATTTCTGTATCACTCACACAATTAAAAATTAATTGAGCGCATAGGATGATGCCTGTGGCATTTTGTGAGGACTGTCTCAGCAGAGCAGTAGAAGTGGAAAAGACAACATCTTGAGGAGTAAACAGGCGTGGGGGGTAAAGGGGCAGAAACTGAAGCTAAGGGAAAGAGGAACAGAGGGCTACAGAAAGGCTCAGATCGGGGAAAGAAGCAAGGGAAAGTTCTTTGTTGGTTCGCATTTAACTGGGGTGACCAAAAAGCTCGATAAAAGGACGTTTGGGCTTCTCCTTATAGGGCATGACTATTACAATAGAGCATGGTGTTTACTTCTGAGCCAAGATCGCACCTGTAATTTGCATCTCGACTCTTCTGATGTAGAAAAGTCTAGAAGGATTTTGATGGGAAATTAAAATTGTTTCATTGGTAGCATAGGACCACAAGACCTGTATAAAGGTGAAATACTCATATGGGGATAATGTTGCTTGAAATAGGATACAAAAGAATGCCCATTTGATTAAATGTTACAGTAATCAGTGGGGCAGACTATTAGGTAGTCATTAAAAATCGTGTTTTCTGGGCTCCTGGGTGGCTCAGTCAGTTAAGGGTCTGCCTTTGGCTCAGGTCATGATCCCAGGGTCCTGGGATCGAGCCCCGTGTCGGGCTCTCTGCTCAACAGCATGTCTGCTTCTCCCTCTCCCTCTGTGATCTCTCTTGCTCTCACTCTCTCTCAAATAAATAAATAATCTCTTTTTAAAAAATCGTGTTTTCCGTGTTTTTAAATTTTAAAACATAGGCAATGCTGGTAATGCAATGTTTGATTTAAAAAAATGCATGCTACAAAACTTTGAGTTCAGTTGCGCTTACAAAACTAAGGATATAGGCATAAGGAAAAAAGAAGGAAAGCATTCAGTTGTCAACAACGCTCTTCTCTAGGTGATGGAGAAGTTGGTGGTTTTACTTTTTGTGCATTTCTGTGGATGGGATAGTTTTCTCCCCGAAACACGATTGCTTTCCTAATTCCCCAAAGGAACTGTTTTTAAAACTGTAGTTTGAAAATCATTTATGAGGGAAGACAGCCAAGGACGGATTCCTGTTTGGCAAGGAATCAGGCAAGCAGGCCCTAAGCAGCCTTTTGGAGACTTTTTTCCCCTTTTACCCAAATGTCAAATGTCAGGCTTCCACATAGTGTGAGAGGACCTAAAACGATCAACTTCCCCAACACCGGGCGACAAATGTCAACTCCTCCCCACTCCCAACCAAAGGTGTGTTGTGTGTTCTTAACCCTCAAAGAGAAAACATAGAACTCAGTGGGCTGGGATGTGAGCTGGCAACAGAGTGCTGACCCTGAACCAGTTCTGTGACTTGCAGAAAGAAGTCTGCTCCTCTGCCTCATGCTGAGCCCCCACCCTTTTCCCCCAACATGGCGGGAAGCAGCAGGGCCTCATGATGAAGCCTGCAAACGCTGCAAATCAGACACACCCCTATGGAATCCCTGCTCTTACTGAACAGCTCTGTGGCTTCCGGCAAATTCTGTAACTTCTTTGTACTTCAGTTTTCCCCTGTGTAGGAAGGGGATGAAGATTCCCCACCTCACTGGGTTCCTTTGAAGATGCACTGGAACATGGAGCGACCGTGTAGTGATCACTGAGTCAGTGGTTTTATTCTCAGGGTTATCTGATTTTATTTTCTTCTCATGCTACCTTACGGCTATAATTCAGGGGATGGAGTGAAAAAAGGCCAGTTTGGGGAGAAAGATGCTCTATTTAAACCTCAGGTGTTTCTGTGAAAATAAAGCCTCCAAATTCTAGGCTGGTATCCAATGAGCAATGGAGCCAATGAGCAAATTGGTGGAGCACCATTACCTTCGGGGAAATGTGCCTATGTCCCCTTTCAGGTGCGTGGCTGGGTGTCACATAGATATTATCCTGTCATGTTTTCCTCAAATAAGTCCTGAAAACAGCCACTTCTCACCTCTTCTCCAGCAACCATGCTGATTGAAGCTGACGTCTTCTATCAAGAAGCCATGGCAATGACCTTCTAACATGGCTCCTCCACATTCATTCTTTCCATTTCCAGTGAACTTTGGGATCAACCAAAATAAGAGAAGAACCAATCTGGAGAGAGAGTAGTGTTATGCTCGGAGTCGGGGGTTTTGGAGCCTGGGAGACCTGGGCCTGAGCCCTGTCTTGGTCAGTTACTAACTTACATACCAGACAAGGTAGCAAAGTTGCTTTTCATGCCCATGGTTGCCTGGCTCCAGAGACCCCATGGAGGACCACCAGGCTTGCAGTCACCCATCATTGCTCTGAGAGGGGAGAACCAGTGGCTGTCTCTGCCTTATGAGGTAAGTGCCTCTCACTCAAATCGAGGGCTGTGATTCACCTTCCTTCCCCTGCTTCCCCAGCATAAGGAGGGAGACATTTATCACCCAACATGCCATCAGATGTTGGGGTTGCTGCTTCAGGAAACATGTGCCTAGCTGAAAATCTTTCTCTGCAGCTTTTTAAAGCCAACCTTTGAATTAACCAGAGGTCTGAGATTTTTCTTGATGTATATCCACGAAGGGTGAGTTTGTTACTGTTGTCTGACGAATACATCAAAATACTCATATCTTCTATTGATCTGCTGGCGGAGTTGTGGGTTTTAAAATCTTTTTTTTTTTTTGAAAGAGTGAAAAGCAATGCTTCAAAATGGTAATAGGATCACCACAAGATTTCATCATCTCATGGCATTCATTTTATTACCACCTAAACTTATGGAAGGAATCCCATTTTTTGGTTTCATCGTTGGGGGCTCCTTTCTCAGCTAACTTAAAGGTGGAGTTTGGAACGTTCAACTCAGTATTCTATGATTCTCTTAAGAAATTTTACCAAAAAAGGCAAAATGCTATATAGAGAACTGTTCACTGTGGTGGTGTCTGAAGAGTGTGGTCTGCAGTAATTCTCCGTACAAACAGGACAGCAAAAGAGAAATGGCTTATCCAGAGCTTGCACATTGACACGATGAGATTTCCAGGAGCCATAAAGATTATGATCGTGCAGCTTATGAAAAAACATAAAAGAATGTATATGATATAATTATATTCATCATCCTATATACTAAATTAGGTACGCAAAGCATAGAACAAAGTAGTTGGCATTCAACTGGACAGTCAGGCAATCAGTATGCATATATTGATCACCTGCTATAAGCCAGGCACTTTCAAAACAATGACATAATCAATATAAAAAAATATTTGAAGCTACCGTGATTGAGTCAAGGAGATGGGAAGATGACAGACTCTTTCACTATTATTCTCTCCTAACATTTTTTAAAAATGTTGTGGTTTCATAATTTTAAAAAAAGAAAAGAAATATTTGAAACAGCAGAATGATAAAAGTTGCAAATGCTAATTTTGGGGAACTTAATCCCAAGCACTGCTCTGAGCAGGCTCTGAATATTATCTGTTTTACCTCTGTAATGATGGTTTTATCAATAACATCACTCCCACTTTACAGTAAAGAAACTGAGACACAATGTTTCCTTTCCAGTCCAATGTCTTGGAGCTAGTTCAAAGGAGAACTGAGCTCCAGAATGTTCTTTACTACTTCAAACATATCACACAAGGGTACATAATGCAATTTTGTGTGGGATTTCCCAAAGTATATCCTTGATACTTGGCTTTTGGAGTGAATGCCTCCTCACCTATCCGGGAGTGTTCTCTGCTTTTCTTGTCTATCTCTTTCCCAGACCCAGACTCACAGCTGATACTCAATCAGCAGATGAAGAAACCAACCCCTCTCTGATAAGACAGGCCAGGAATTGGGTTGTCTCACTTCATTTCTCAGAAGTGTCTGTCAACCCTGTGGGATTTTTATGGAGTTTTTTCTATGTGCCTACCATTCCAAACTGAAACAGATGATGCCACCCAGTTCCTAGAAGAAGCACTTCAACTGAGCAGTGATAAAAACAGGAAATAACTTCACTCTGGGAATATTCCAGAAACCAAGTTTGAATAATCGCTTCATGTTCAGTTGGACACAGGTTCACTCCCAGGTTGACTCACTCATGTAAATACTCCTGACTATCTTATGACTGTTAAACACACACACACACACACACACACACACGTACACACACACACCCCTATCTTTCCAAAATGCTAACTGTGGGGCATGAATCAGTCACTCTGGACTTTAGAGCACTGGATCCTTCATCAACCTTGACTCCTCTCTTTGTCATCCTCACATCCAATCCAGCAGCAAACCCTGCCCCTGCCACCCACCTTCTAAATCTGAGACCTACCCTACAGGCCAGCACATGTCAATTTGGGTAAATGTTCCATGTACACTTGAAAAAGAATATATATTCTGCAGTTATCAGTTGCTTTGTTCTGTAAATGTCAGTTAGGTTAAGTGTGTTAAATAGCATTGGTCAAAATTTTTCTATTCCTGCTGATTTAGTTTTGTTGGTTTGTTCATTAGTTACTGATAGAGGAATGTTAAAGCCCACCACTATGATTGTGGACTTCTCCATTTCTCCTTTTAGATCTGGTGGTTTCTGTCTTATATGTATCAAAGCTATATTAGTGACTGTTTCTAGACTTAGGATTGTTCTATCTTTCAGTGGGACTGATGGTTTTTGTTAAAAAATTCACTCTCTTCATCTATTATATTGCTCTTTATCTTAAAATTGACTTCATCTGATAGTAACTAATCAGCTTCCTTTTGGTTAGTGTATGCATACAGTATCTTTTCCCATCCTTTATTTTCATCCTGTCTGTATGCTCATATTTAAGGCTTATCTCTTGCAAGCAGAAAATAGTTGGGTTTTTGGTTTTTTTTTCATTTAGTATGATGATCTCCTTTCATTTGAGCATTTAGTCCATTTACAGTTAATGTAATTATTAATACATTATTAACATAATACTAATACATTAGTAGCTGTTTCAATGAGTTCCATCTGTTGTGAGTTCAGTTTTCTTTATTATGAACTTTTACATTAATGACATCTTTCTTTAGTTCATTCTCCTCTCTATTAGCTTGTTATTTCCACATTTTCTTTTGTTGTTATCTTACAGATTACAAGTATGATCCTTGTCTTATTGTAGTCTAATAAAATTAGTGCTTTTAACACTTCTCTGCCAATGCAAGGAAGTTAGGACCTGTTTAAATCCCTTTTCCTTACCTTTGCATTATTGCTGCTGTAAATTTTAATTCTACATATATTTTAAACTCTGCAAGACATGATTATTATCTTTTTTATTTTTTTATTTTTTTAAAGATTTTTATTTATTTATTGAGAGAGATAGTGATAGAGAGAGAGCATGAGAGGGGGGAGAGTCAGAAGGAGAAGCAGACTCCCTGCTGAGCAGGGAGCCCGATGTGGGACTCGATCCCAGGACTCCAGGATCATGACCTGAGCCGAAGGCAGTTGCTTAAACAACTGAGCCACCCAGGCGCCCTGATTATTATCTTTTAATGCAGTCAATATTCATTTAGATTTACCAACACATTTCTTCTTTTGGTGCTGCTCTTCATTCTTTCCTAAAATTTTAGTCTTCCTTCTGAGATTATTTCTTTTTTTCCTAAAGGACTTTGTCTTTCTTTTAGGTAAAGTCTGCTGGTAATGTGTTCACTCCGTTTTTGTTTGCCTGAAAATATATTTATTTCATCTTAAATTTTGATGGATATTTTTACTGGGTGTAGGATTATAGGTTGGTAGTTATTTTCTTTCAGCTCTTATTTTTTTTAAAAGGGTTTTATGTTTTGGCTTCCATCAATTCTGCTGAAAAGTCAACTACAGTCTCCTTATTGTTTTCCACTGAAGTGGAGCACTGTGTCTCTGTTTTAGGATGCCTTCATACCAATTTTTTTGTCTAGCTTTTGTAGTTGTTCTAGTAGGTGAGATGCTCCACTACTAGCTATCTGGACATTTTTCCAGAAAGAAGTTTTACGTATTAAATGGCTTTGGTTTTCGCCAGATGATGTTGGAGATAGCAGCTGGAGGTTGAGGGAATGAGAGGTGATCAGAGGGAGAGAGAGGTTAAGATAGAAGGAGTAACTTTACTTAAAAGGAGTGGACCCCAGAAGATTAGCAGCAGTCTGGGAACAAAGGAAAGATATAGGGGACAGAATGGCCCTTTCTGAAAATAAATGGCCCCAGAACCTGAGAGACTATGATATCCAGTATTACATTTTATATTTTGCTTTAGTAGGCTGTACTTCCCTGAAGTAACTGAGATTCAGAGAGTTTAACTGACACGTCTAATCTCAGACAGCTAGTACACTACTAAGATTTGAACCCATGCCAGCAGACTCCAGAGCCCACGCTTTTAACCACTGAACTACAATAAAGACCAGAGACTTCTAAACTTTTCTGATTATAAACCATAGTAAGAAATACATCATGAGGGACACCTGGGTGGCTCAGTCGGTTAAGTGTCTGCCTTCAGCTCAGTTTACGATTCCAGGGTCTTGGGATCAAGTCCCACATCAGGCTCCTTGCTCAGCAGGGAGCCTGCTTCTCCCTCTGCCTGCCTCTTCCCCTGCTTGTGCTCTCTCTCTCTGACAAATAAATAAATAAAATTTTAAAAAGCTTAAAAAAAAGAAAAAAATACATCATGAATCCATATCCACATATTCATAATCAAAACTAACCTTTCACTAATCAATATTATCCATATTATCTATAATACATCATGAAATATTCTATTCTATTCTATTCTATTCTATTCTATTCTATTCTATTCTATTCTATCCCATCCTATCCTATCCCATTCCATTCTACTCTATGCCATTCCATTTCATCCCATCTCATTCTATTTGCTGGATTAACATCCAGCAAGGGGTTGGTCTCCCATTTTGGATAAAAATCACTGCTAAAGACAATGACTTACCTTAAGGATTAATAAAGTACACAGCTCTGATTTGCTGGGAAAAGTTCCAAAAGCAAGAAGGAAGCACAAAGAAGCCACTTATATTGTTGTTCCAGAGATTTTAACAACAGAACAGCTTTGGGTGTCACTCACTTCAGATTCTCTCCAATAGGTACATTAACTTTCAACTGGCATTGAGCAAGTGGGGACATTATTTTGCCTGTTTGGGAGCCCATCTTAGTCCTCTCTATACAGCACAGGGGCAGAAGAGGCACTCAGTAAATGTTGGCTGCCTGAGTCAAATAAAGGGTCATGGGGGATGCATCTCAGAGTTTTCTCTGCTCTCATGTTCTCTATTCAGCCCTGAATGAGGAGGGCTATGACATCTCACTCTGGGGCAGAGTCAACAGTAAAAGAATCTCCTAGAAAGGTCAACTTCCCCCAACTTGCTGTCTTAGTCTGCTGCGGCACCTAGGGATTAAAGAAACATTACCACCCCCCCCCCCCAATCCAGAATTTCCTGTCCTGTCTTGTGGTTGACTTAAAATATATCAACTCCCACCTCCCTCTTTCTCACCACTTCTTCTTCATGGCTAAAGAGGTTATGCATTTGCAAAGGAAATGATTAAGCAAATTCAAAGATCTTGGCCAGGGACCTGATTTTTCAAGCCCTAGTTTTTGAGAGCTGAAGAAATCTGTGTGATGAAGGGTTTGCACATAAGTTTTTAGCCTTAGTCAGGACTGGTGCATAATTTCCTGTTTTTGTATCCTCAAAACTGCTAAGCTCCTTGTGAAAAACTGGCCAGCAAAGATAGGGAGGGGGGTGGGGGTTGCAGGGAGAGGGTTGGGAGCCAAGAGGGGAGGAGAGAGCTGTTCCTCCTTCAGTTCTGGCAGAACTTCAGTGAAAGTGGAAAGATTTTTTTTTTAAGGCAATGAAGTAGAGACTAGAGGCAGATTCTAGACATTGAAGTTGAACTTTTGAGTGGTAAAGAGGGGAAGAAACAAGTTTGAGCAGGAATTTTAATGGGCTGCCAGGTACTCAAAGAGCAGTTGAATCTCAAAATGTTCCAATGAGCATGAGCATTTATTAGGCATTAGGCACTCATGTGCCAGGCACAGTGCTAACTGTTTTGCATGGAATATATCATTAAATCCACCTAGCAGCTCCATGTGGTAGATTCCATTGTCATCCTCCATTTTATGGATATCAAAGTGAAGTTGAAAAAGTAAAGTGACTTGATGTCACTGGGATCATAATACACATGTTCATTTGTTTAGATCCAGGGTGGGTGTGGGGCCCTAACCAACGTTGTTTTCTGATGTTAGTTTTCCTCTCTAAGCCGGGCTTTAGTTTGTGCCCATGGGTTCTTAGTTCCTCTTTCCATGTTTCCCTTCAAATTTCATTTTTCAGATTCCATTACCAACTGGCTTCTGGTTAGGTTCAGACAGCGGGGGGCACTGCCAGCACGCTATTTTTCCTATGTCCTCCTGTCAGCAGAAAGGCAGTACTTCCTTTTTTTTTTTTTTTGAAGATATTATTTATTTATTTGACAGAGAGACATAGCGAGAGAGGGAACACAAGCAGGGGGAGTGGGAGAGGGAGAAGCAGGCCTCCTGTGGAGCAGGGAGCCCGATGTGGCGCTCAATCCTAGGACCCCGGGATCATGACCCAAGCCGAAGGCAGACCCTTAGCCACTGAGCCACCCAGGTGCCCCGGCAGTGCTTCCTGATAGCCCCCTCTGGACCCAGCTACCCTCGGGCAGCCTCCCCTACCCCCATGTGGTGTTCCTCTACCCACAGGGCATCCAGCTTTCCTGGCTCTGGTAACATGACCTCTTCCTTTTCTCTGTCTGGCTCCGATGGTATTGCAGTTTTCTTCTGTGTCTAATATCTTGGGTGGTCTCCTCATCGTGTGCTTGCTTTTTCACCTCATCCAGCACCTATAAATTCCCCTCCATTAAACTACTTGGGATACCACCTTACCCCAGTTAGAATGGCAAAAATTGACAAGGCAAGAAACAACAAATGTTGGAGAGGTTGTGGGGAAAGGGGAACCCTCTTACACTGTTGGTGGGAATGCAAGTTGGTACAGCCACTTTGGAAAACAGTGTGGAGGTTCCTCAGAAAATTAAAAATAGAGCTACCCTATGACCCAGCAATTGCACTACTGGGTATTTACCCCAAAGATGCAGATGTAGTGAAAAGAAGGGCCATATGCACCCCAATGTTCATAGTGGCAATGTCTGCAATAGCCAAACTGTGGAATGAGCTGAGACGCCCTTCAACAGATGAATGGATAAAGAAGATGTGGTCCATATATACAATGGAATATTACTCAGCCATCAGAAAGGATGAATACCCAACTTTCGCATCAGCATGGATGGGACTGGAGGAGATTATGCTAAGTGAAATAAGTCAAGCAGAGAAAGTCAATTATCATATGGTTTCACTAATTTGTGGAACATAAAGAATAGCATGGAGGACATTAGGAGAAGGAAGGGAAAAATGAAGGGGGGGATATCGGAGGGTGAGACGAACCATGAGAGACTATGGACTCTGAGAAACAAACTGAGGGTTTTAGAGGGGAGGGGGGTGGGGAATGGGTTAGCACGGCAATGGGTATTAAGGAGGGCACGTATTGCATGGAGCACTGGGTGTTATACGCAAACAATGAATCATGGAACACTACATCAAAAACTAATGATGTACTGTATGGTGACTAACATAACATAATAAAATAAAATTAAAAAAAAAAAACTAATTGGCACAAGGACCCTAGGTGAGATGCAGATGTTTGTGCCTTAGACACAGACCCTGAGACAAGAACTTGGATGCAAGTAGTTTATTTGGGAAGTGATCCCAGGAAGCACAAATGAGGGAGAGTGTATTTATGGGTATGTTCCTACTGTGGGCAGCTGGGATTCAGTTTTGCCGGGGACCTGGTGGGAGCATTTAGAAGACACCTCAAAATTGTCCCTCTGAGGGGTGGGGAAGCTGAGATATTTACCTGCCATCTCTTCATTGGTTGAAGGTTGTCCCTAGGGGCGTAAAATTTTGGGCATTTCCAGAATGCCCTGCGGGTGGGCTGAACGAGTTCCCACAGCCACTGGAGAAAGCCACCAAGAAGAAAAGCCAATAGTGGAGAGATCTTTGAGGTGGGGAGTTATCAGTGCTGTAGGTGAACTCTGAAGTGGGCTGAAGAGAAATGAGGTGAGGCATCCACGGCATTTGCTACCATGGCAAACTGGCTAAGATTTTAAGATACAACCGAGGAAAACCAAAGGCGTACTCGAGTCCACTCCCCAGAAATTCTACTTTACTTTAGAATGAGGTGGACATCAGGGAAAATCAATATTTTTCTTTTTTTTCCTCTCCCTCTTTTCTTTTTTCTTGGATGAGCCAGCCAGTCAACTGGTTACCAGAATGGAGAGGGCCTGGCACAGTTTAATCCTAGTGACTGGGTGACCTATGAGCCCATGGAAGTGAAGACGTATGTGCTACTTTGGGCAGATGTCTGTGTCCTCATCAATAATGCTCACTGAGCACTTACTACTTGCCAGGCACTATGCTTACAAGCTATAAACGTGTTGTCTCGTTTACTTTTCTCAGCAACTTTCTGAGTTAAGTACCATTATTATTCCCATTCTATAGAGGAACAAATTAAGACTTTAATATGTAAAATAACTTGCTCATGATCTCCCAGTCTTGGGTCGTAGATGTGGATCATCTGGGTGGATGAGGGGCCAAATTCCAAACCCACATTTATGACACATGGAAATGAGCATTTAATCATTCTTGTAGGGACCAATGCCATTTAGAGGTTTTATCTAAGTGGGTAGTTCTTATCCTTTTAAAAGAGGCTTAAGAAGAAAATGATTATACTTTGTAATACCTACTAGCTGTTTCAGTTCACTCAGTGAGTATTAGTCGAATTGAGTTTATGTTAGATCCTACCTGCAACCAAAATATAGATGGGACTCTGCCACCCTTCAGTTCAGATCTTTTTTTCCTATTTCTCAGGAGAAGTTCTAACTTCTTACTGTGGGCTCCTTACTTCATGTCCTCGATGATCTGGTCTGTGCCTCCTCTCTAGCCTCCACCGTCTTACCTGTCCTCCCCATGACCTCCCTCTGGTCATGCTGAACAACTTGTCATTCTCTCTGTAGACCCTGGGCTTTTGCACTTCCTATTCTGCTGGGAACCACTTTGGCCAACTCTTAATCATTCTTTGTGAGTTAGCTCAACTGTCACCACCTCCAACGGCCAACCTCCATCCCCTGTAGTCTGGTAGCAATGTCTTCCTCCGAGTTTCACAACACCCTACACTTACTTACCATACGTTATATTATTATTGTCCTCTTGCCTGCCTGTCTTTCCCACAGACATGAAAACATGTCATTAAGACCTTAGGTTGGGTTTCAGCCTTGGCTCTGACATGTGTGTCCTTGGATAACATTGCTTCTCCTCTCTGAACCTTAATTTCCTCATCTGTAAAATGGGCAGTAAGCAAGGTAATTTATGTGGCACACAATGGCTGGCATGTAGTAAGTCCAATGTTAGCTATGCATCTTCAGGGCCGGTCTTCTTAAATCGATGTCAGTGAAGTGGTAGCTCTACCTAGACCAGTGCTTTTCAAATTTCTCTGCCTCATAACCACCTGGAGGGCTTGCTAAAACACACATTGCTGCCCTCCACCACGAGTTTTTGATCCAGTGCATATGGAGTGGGGCTTGAGAATTTGCATGTCTAATTAGTTCTCAGGTGATGCCGATGTTGATTGTTATGGGACCACACTCTGAGAACCCTAGGCTAGGTAGCTGGGGAGGGTGGATGTCTAATTAAAGTGATTGAACACTTGGGGCTAAAATAAACTCATACTAGAGAATAAGGCAACCCCCTCCCCAATGGATATGGCCATAGATTATCTATTAATATATCCATTCAGCCAATATTGTTGAGAATCTACTATGTCCAGGCACTGTGCTAGACATTGATGACAGAGCAGTGAGGGACACAGACAAGAAAGTCCCTGATGTTAATGAGTTCACAGTCTAATGGCCCTGTTGTGGAGGGCAGGGCATCATAAAAGTATGTGCCCCATCAGTCAGAATCGTTGGGGCGTGGTTGATCCGAGGAACCATTACCTTTAAAGACTGATGTCAATAATTGCCTTACTGTTTATTGCATCATTGTAGTTGCCTCTAAATAATCGATTTGCCAAAACAATAAATCAAAACTGATTATGGTAATCCCATAATCCCCCTGGCTGGAACTGTAGCCATCAATTGGTACTGGTCTTAGGGTGAAGTCAGCCCATGGAACATGGCAGAGCAGAGTCCAAAGAATCGGAGCCAGGCTGTGATATAACATATGTTAAATGATATGATAAATATCCTTACAGTTATTATGATTATTACTAGCCAATTTGAGTAGGAGTTTTCTGTTTTGGTGCCGAAAGTTCCCTATGACGTAATAGCTCTCCTTTACTAAGTGCTTATGATGCGCCAGCCACCAGCTCCACAAAGTAGGCATTATTCTAGTCCCATTGTTTAGGGAGGAAACTGAGAGGTTAAGTCGCTTGCTTGCCCGCTAGTTGGGTACAGAGACATGAGAGGTAAGGCTGGGTTATGGAGCATGAAGAGCTGGTGAGGGGAACTTAAATGCTTTGCGGTGACACCAACCTAAATGGTTTACAATCACACTACCCTTCCTTAAGCTTTGTCCAAGACTAAGCTGGTAAGAATGGAAGAACAAACCAACCAACTTTATTTTGGTCTGGTGGACTGGGAATCATGGAAGGCAGTTGACTTGCCCAGGTTGGCCCCCTCTTGTTCTAGTTCTCTTCATTAAATTTGACTACTTCCTAGAAGTTAATCAACAAGCACATTCTTAAGAACTTTTTTGGCCCAACCTCCTGGTTAGGGAGTGAGGGAAAAGGGCTTGGCTGGAGATGGTAGCGCCCTAGGTCCTAAAACTCCCCCATGTGGCCAGATTTCAACAAAAACATCCTTCAGCGAGAGTCAATCACGTAAGCAATGAGCTCCTTCTAGCAGCTGGGGGCCATTTTGTCAAGAAGTGCTCCTTTGGAGAGAGAGGGGAAAAAAAAGGCATACAGGTGCATGCTAGTGCCCTCATAATAAAATATAATAAAGGTGGCAATTAAGCTCAGTTAGAGGTATACAGCTTTAAATTAGATGATGTATTCAGAAAGCATTCTATAAACTGCAAAGTGCGAGAATGTGAGGCATTATTACAGTTATCCTTACTTCTGTGAAATCGCAAACAGGATGCTCTGTCTGCTATGGCAAGTTTAAAGGGCCAGGGGATGGAGAGGCTAAAATGAGCAGCTTTCTGGGGAAAGGAAACAGAGCCGCAAGGGTTAAACTCTCCAGAACACCAATTTATGCAAAGGGTTGGATCCCAACCGGCTCTCAGGCCAGCCCTAAGATCTGAATTACAAATTTACAGAATTTGCTGCTCAGTAAGTAATTTCTTTTCTCCCTAATGGAGCCCGTAATTTCCAGTGGGCCAGGGTCACTGTGTGTTCACTGATGGAGTGAGGAAGATCTAGACTGCAGAGGAGCCTCATTTCTACTCACCGTGCGACCCGCTGTTTAAGAAGGCTTCAAAAGGGACATTGGGATGATGGTTAAAACCAACCCTTACCTTCCTTACCATTCCGCAAAGCGCATGCCCTGTGTCTGCAACTTGGGTGAGTTGATCACTGAAATCATTTTCCTTTCCAAAGTTTTCTTTAAAGCTGGAAGGCTAGCTGATTTTCCCACTTAGGGTTTAAGATCCACGTGGGAGTGTTTGACATAAGAAATGACATTTGTCAGGCCCTAGATGTGGAAATGAGCTCCCTTCTGGGGGCAGGCACTGTGTGAAGGAGCCAGCAGGACACAGATTCCAGGCTCTTGGAGTCTAATTTAATGGGGCCCCATTGCATCTGGACCGTTTGCAAGCAAATAAGGGCAGTCCAGCTCCAGCTCAAGTGTGTGTGTGTGTGTGTGTGTGTGTGTGTGTGTGTGTGTGTGTAAATCCCAGATAATTTGCTTAAAGAGCAGGAGGATGCAACAAAACCCACAGAACTTAACTTTCTTTCTCTTTTCCTCCCTTTTGGGCATTTCTGGAGGTATGCCTCCCCTTCCCTAGATGATGAATTCACGAGGGACCTCACGGGCTGCTGAGAACAAGAGCGCTTTTGAATGAATTCTTTTATGGGTATCAGTCAAAAAGTCACCGTCTGCTGGAACTGGAAAGCTGCGTTTTTGTTTTTGTTTTTCCCCCAGGGGCGGCCGGTTCAGCTCAAAAGCTCAATTCTTGGAAGGGCCACTTCTTGACACGGGAGAAGACACACTTCCCTGTGCACCTAAAAATAAAAAGTAAATGAATAAATGAGTTTGTAAATTTTTAACGAGGCCCCTAGGCCCCCTCCCACGGGCCATAATGCCCTTTCAGCTGCAAGACGTGTTTTGTGTTTCGATGTTGTACACAGCTTTGCCGTCCAAGTGGCCTTTCTGGGCTCCATATTTGGAGGAACTTCAGTCCCTCAAGGCTTTTGAGACTCAAGAGCCTTCCAGAGCTCACTTGGGGGAGTTTCTGCTCTTTTATTTGTTTTTCGTTTTTTTTTTTTTTTTACAGGAGTTCAGCGGGTGGCATGGAATTTGGTATTGACTGTAAAGGCATCAGGAATGAGGTCCCAGCTAAAAAACGAAACAAAATCAAACAAACAAAAACAAACCCTCAAAACTCAAAGATGGGGTTTTATCGCGGTTCTGAGGCTACAACTAGCTTTCGAATCCCCCAGATAAGTCATTGTCTAAGTCTGCTCTGGCTTAAGTTTTCTTGCCTTTAAAAACAACAACAACAACAACAACAACCCCAAGCAATTTCATTAAAAGCTTGCTCTCTTTTTTGGCCAGGGCAATACGAAACCATTACAGAAAGTGTTGGCTGTGCAGAGAGGTTCTCAGCAAAAAAAACGTCATTGAAAAAGATTTTTAAATGTTTTTTTCCTAGGGAGGTGGGGGATGGGAGGGCTCCTTCTGCATTTAGTGACTCAGTCCTGCCCGGGGGCATTTCTCATCAGGGCCAAAAGCCCCTGTGCCCAGTGAGGTGAAACTTGCAAATGAAACTGTCACCTTCCTCAATGGACTAGGATGGCCCAGAGCTCACCAAAGGTCACACAAGGCGACCCCCCTGGTGTTCCGGGACAAAGGAATAAGCAGCTGCCTGGTTTTCTTGAATCGGCCCATGTTCCATGATGGTGTTGGTGGAGGAAAGTCACCCTGCCAGTAAGCTTCCCCAAAGGGCTTTTTCCTGATTTGTGCCAAGTTAAGCATTCAGATTCGAAGTGGCATGAGGTCATTCTCAACTGGGTGAGCCATAGACACTGATCTCCAGGTTTGAGCAGCAGGTCTGAAGAAGCTAAGGAAAGGACCTCTGATGGTTATTTGAAACCTAGCATTTGGCCATCCAAGCTGGGAGCTAGCAGTCCCCCACAGCAACGGGCCCCCCACATCTGGGAGATAGCATCTTTTTCCTGAACACATTTTCCAAATGCCATTTTTTTCTTTTGCCAAAGCCATGGTTTTATTTGCCTAACGCACAGACTTATCGGAAGAGTATATTCAATGTTTACTTCAGATCGTTGTGTGATGGATTTTTACAAGCCAGTGTGTATGTGCTGTTCTATCTGTATGTGTATGAATATGAATGCATACATGCATTTATTCTTTTAAGTAATATATAAGTATGAATGTCTACATACATTTCTCCATGTCAACTATGTTTATATGTATGGGTATAAATACGTATGTGCATATCTACAGTGGACATTGCCCAGGCACACATCCTCTAGCTTCCCACTTCCCAGCTCAGTGGGAGCACCTTACCTGTCCCACCACCTCCCAGGGTGGGCCGGGACTCATCAACAAGGGTACAAAGGCCGGCTCCCTTTGGCTCAAGGTAGAACCAACTGTAAGGTGCAATTCATGCTCCAGCACCCCCTAGGGGATCAGGATGAAACTCAACTCCAGCTGAGACCAATCCTTGCTCAGCTCCCTCCCTGCCCTGTTGTTCACTTCCTCTTTCCACCCGAAGGCCTCCTTCCACATATCACATGTTCCTGAATCCCTGTCTCAGGCTCTGTTCTAGGCAGCCGGGCTAAGACAGTACTTTTATATAAGTGCATGTGTGTATATGCAAATATATGTGTGCACACATTTGTATGTGCATGTGCCCATATACAAGGAAATCTAGGAGCATCTGGGAGGGAAGACAAGATGGAGGAAGAAGACTGATTTTATCCTGTGGAGGATAAAGGTGTCTCAGAGAGTACAAGAGACCTGCTTTAAAAGTTGAAAATTAAAAGATGCTTTAGATGTAAATGTATTTTTTTTTATTAAATCAGAAAAAGAAAAATACAGTATACATGATATCAGTCAATCATATGCTACTTTGAATTACATTTTAATAGACTCATGGTCCTATTTACTCCTCTGTACACGTATTAAAAAAACCTCGGGTATTTGAATAATCTTCCAAAAATTTTTATTAACTGGGGTTATGGGGAGGGCTTTATCAGAAAACATCCTGAGAACATTAGGAAGTTACAGACAGGCTTGAGATAAGCGTCAGACAGAACAGATGAGGCCAGCCCCCCAGCCATCTGAGAAGCATTAATAATGTAAGATTGCAGGGACCAAATCTTTGTTAGGGCTACAGGATGCAGGATTAAAATGGAGACCTCAGTGCCCCCTTGTGTTGCAAAGTAAACTTGCAACTTCATTTATTTGTTCTGTTTTTTGGTTTTTTTTGTTTGTTTGTTTGTCTTGAAGTTGTAATGTCACTGAGCTTCAAAAAGCAATTGTTTTCCCAAATCATTTCAAACCCTCTGCGGTCAATCTTTTCCCTTCTCATCAATAACTTACAAGGACCCTATTTGAAAAGCAACTCTTCTTCATTCCCTTTTCATTCCCCACACATTCCTTTCCAGGAAATTGGTAACCTCCCCCACGGAGCCCATGCTATCCCTCCTCGAAATGTGAACTTAAATGGATTTTTGTCTCTCCTCTTCGAGTTTAGAGGATGAGCGTGTATTTCCTACAAAGCTTTCTTCCTTCCAACAGGCATTCTTCTTCTGCCACTTACTTGCCACTGCCATTTTTCATAACTTACCCAGAATGCATTCCTCCACGCCCTCTACCTGCTGCCTGGCAACCATCAAGTCTTCCCACCTGACTGGTTCACCTGCTAAACCATCTTGACAGCTATTAACCGGAAAAGATTGGACCAGAGACGTAAATAATACACCTCGATATACAACAGCTCAGGCTTAATTTGTAGGCAGAATTTCATTTGATGGCCATTAGAAGAAAACTATGTACATGGAGTGGGCTCGGGGAGGAAATGGAGTAGGGAGAAGACATCTTGCTGGCAGGATAACTTGGTGGGAACTGTAGTGATTTGTTTACTTGGATTTGCCAACTGGTCCGATGGATACAGGGTCTGTTTGCACTTGGGCGTCCAACATCCGCTTTGGTCCCTGGAGAAAAATATAAAGAAGTTGCACCCTAATGAAAGTCTGAAATATCAAGAGCAATGACTGCCATTTACTTTGCACTTACTCCGTGCCAGGTCTCGTGCCAAATAAATATACCCTTTGCATGAGTGGTGGATAAAAGAATGGTCTCCAGCCAGATGTTGGAGTGCATTGCCCAGTTCTTTCACTTTCTAGCTCTGTGACAACTTGGAGGAATTACTTCACTCTTTAAAATCAGTTTCTTCATCTTTCCAATGGGGGAGATACAACTTATCTCCGAGGGATGCTCCAAGGTAAAGTGAGTCCCCCCTCTGGCCCCATGAGGCATGGACTTTGGGGATCAGAGGCATTCACGTCACCTTTGTCCTGCCCGCTGTCTCAGGCCTGCACTTCACGGGATACAACCAGCCAAGCCAAACCCACCCTCATCTGGTCCTCTCGCCAGCCCAGTGAGGAGGGCAGTGATGATTAACCCAGTTTTACAGATGGGAAAACAGGCTCTAAGATAAGTCAGGACCAGCTTATGTAGCGTTGCACGGGCCCCCCGACTTGGAATCTGGACCTCAGATCACCTGCTCTCCAGGCTCCAGTCTGGGTCCTGTCCACTCTTTCCAAGCCCTGGGTGGAGTAACTGAGCTAATTGTTCCCAGCCTCGGTTCAGCCTGTGCCCAGTGGAGAGGGCCAAAAATGATAGGTAGGGGACTCTGGGAGAATAAAGAATAGGCTCTATCTTCTTTCCAATCACCATTGGCTCCCCGGTAAAACCTGCAGATTGGCCTGCACGGAATCCTAGCACTACATGAAGGCGTCGGGGACCCGCGACAGTGGGAGAGATGAGAGCGCCATCAAGTGGGTGGCTCTTGGGCAAGATGGGGGCAGGGGGCCTACTCCCCCTCCAATCAGAGCTCCATGTTGATCAAATAGATATGTTTCTATAGACACATTTATGTGTGTATACACACATACGCACACGCACATACACCCGTGAAGGTTCTGACGTTTCCTTTGTCAACCGAGTCCCTCTGCTCAAAAACCAAATGCTTGCAAACAGTGGCACTTGATGAGTTCTAAAGGCTTCCTTCCAGTTCTTTTCAGACGCTGCACGAAATGCCAAGGAGGCTGCTCCCTGTTAGAATCCAGGCAGTATGACGAAGGATGGGGGGGGAGGGAGGAGCAGAGCAGAGAGGATCTCACCCGCAGGGCAAAGATCAAGCAGGGATTGGCAAGCAGTGAATTTGGGAACTGACTGGGGCAGATGGTTTTGGGCAAGGAAAGAGGGAGGTGGCATGTGGACAGAGGGAGAATGAATTGCAAGGAAAGGAGTCCCACGGTGGGTTTAAGGTGAGAGCAATGTGGGCTGATGTCCCACCTTTGCAGGAGGTCAGGTTCCGGTCCACATACAAGGTCCAGTGTATTTGCCGGGGAAATGATAGCATCCACTATGGAACTCCTGCTTCGTGTCAGGTGCTGGACCCCTTAGGACATACATGCATTTGATTCCCCAGGAATCCTAGAATGTTGCTGTCATTATCACCTCAGCTTTGCACAGGGGAAACTCGAGGCTCGGATGGGGTTAAGTGACTAACCCAAGGCCACAAACCTAGGAAGTGGTAGGTCTAGCACTCCAGTGAAGCTGTCTAACTTCTCAGCACGGGCTCCCGGGCACTGCTCTGTTCTTTTTTTTTTTTTTTTTTTAAGGATTTTATTTATTTATTTGACAGAGAGAGAGAGAGCACAAGTAGGCAGAGAGGCAGGCAGAGGGAGAGGGAGAAGCAGACTCTCCACTGAGCAGGGAGCCTGACGCGGGGCTCGATCCCAGGACCCTGGGATCATGACCTGAGCTGAAGGCAGCCGCATAACCGACTGAGCCACCCAGGCACCCCCTCTGCTCTGTTCTTTCCAACTGCCCTACGTGCTGTTTGGCCATCTCTGGGCTTCTCAGCTCCAGCCCCCTGACACTTGGGCTCTCCCACCTCCATCAATCAGAGGTCACCAATACCCACAGATATTCAGGGACTGGGACAATCAGGAATGATCAATTGGTTTCAGGCAGTTTGCTTCATGTACCTGCCCCATCTCTGTCACAACCTGAAGGTTAACTCCAGCCCCATGGCTCTTCTGTGCACCGTGGGACATTTAGCAACATCCCTGGTCTCTACCCACAACATCCCAATAGCACCTATTCCCAGTGGTGACCATCAAAATGGTCTCTGGACATTGCCAAATGTCCCCTGCATAGAAAATCACAGGTTCAGAACTACCGGATGAGATCCATCCTGTTAGATCCAGGGATTTTGTGTGTAAGGAGATATGCAGAGAGCACTCCATGAGCCTCTGACCAAAAAATAAAATAAATAAAATAAAACCCAGAAAACAACCAAAAACCACCAAGAAAGTGAGGAACTGACTGGGCCCGTGAGCTCAGAATCTTTCCAGAACAGCACCCTCCCCATGCGGTACACCACCCCGGGCACTGTGGCTTGGCAGGGAATGGTTCAACCAGAACTTTGGGCAGAAAAAAATGCATAGTCAGTTTGGAAATGTCTAGAAAAGTGTGATAAGGGTTTACACTCCTCTCCAAGGAACTGGAGCAGAGAATGGAGACAAGTTTTCTAGCAAAACCACTCAAAGCATGATCAGTCTTTTAGCCCACCCCCCTCTCCCCTCCACTTTGATGGTTGGTCTCCAGTCTTCATCACCTCTTAAAAACCGGAGAGGGCTTTACACCAGAGGCTTGGGAGTAGGAGAGGGGCTCTGTACCAGGGCTTCCCATTTCCAAACAGCCTCAAACCATGACTTCTAGCACTATCTCACGCTGAGGTTCTGTACCCATACCTAGACACACTGGCCAGAGGGAAATACGATGGCATTCATCCATAAAATAAACATGGGGCCTGAGAGGCTGCATTTCTAACAGGTTCCCACAGATGCTGTTTGGAGACCAAACTTGGGCCCAGGGGAACCATCGTACTCCCCCACCTCCATCGATCAGAGGTCACCAATACCTACAGATGTTCAGCGACTGGGACAATCAGGAATGATCAATCACTTTAGGGCAGTTTGCTTCAGGTATCTGTTCCATCTCTATCACAACCTGACGGTTAACCCCTGTTAACTCCAGCCCCATGGCTACTGTGAGTGTGATTTCCTTGTCCTGCCCCATGGGCTCAAGCCACATTCCCGTGAGTCCTAGGTGTGACTTCACCTGTTTCTCCTCCTAGTGGATGCTTGACCACCTTGCTTATCTTTTGATTAATGACCTTCAGACTCTCCTCATTTGCCAGGATTTACATTATCCCAAATATAAGAAAACATTTACTAGTGCCATATTTTCTCCATCCATTCCTCCATTCATTCAACAAACCCTTCTTGGGTGTCTACTATGCTCTCGCCACCGTGCTGGGGAGGACAGCACATCTGCCCATGACAGTGTGGTCACTGCCCTCCAGTCTAGGGGAGGAGACAGAGAAGAACCAAACAGACACACACAAAATAACCCAGAGGTTAATTAATTACAGAATGTCTGGCCTCCGCTCACCCTGGACTAGGCCTCTCTGGAAGGAAGGAGCTGATTTTTAGTCACCTCCGTATACCCACCACCCAAGGTCAGGTTCAGAGCAGTTTCCTGATTTAAACATTTCAAGGCTCCCTTTGGCCACAGGTGAATCCTGATGCTCCTCATCACCTGTTCCCCACCTTGCCTCTGTCCTCCTATGCCTTCTTCTGGCAAGACTGAATTTCACTTCTCTGCTGTCTCTCCATTGCCTGGAACACACTGGTTCTTCAGGCCTCCCCTTGCTTCCTCCTCCACAGGCTAATCTGAGGCCCCACCTTAGAGGTCGTCTTCTCCGAGAAGCCTTCCCTGACACTCCTTTCAACCCCTCGGGGGGGAGTGTCACATCCTCACACTCAGGCTCCCCCGTGCCTGCCTTCTGCCTCCCTGCTCTTCACCCGCTCAGTATCCCTGCCCCCAGCCATCGGCACCGGAGTGTCCGGCCGAACAGTGAAGCATCTGTCCAGCCTGCTCTCCGAGCCCAGCACAGCGCCTGGCATACAGCCAGTCCTCCAGCAATATTTCTGTGACAGAGGTCCAGGCCAGTCCCACCTTGAAGGCGTGAACCACACTCCTGGCCCAAGAGCCTAGAAAGAGGTGATGAACGATCCACCTACCAGGCCCTTAAAGAAGCCCCCGAGGGACTGTCGCCGCTTCTCCTGTCTCTTTTGGGACTTGTCCCCATTCTGCAGCGAGTTCGCCTCCCCCGCGGCCGGTTCCACACACTGGACCGGTTCTTTGGCTTCCTGCTTGTTGCTCTTCTGCTTGTTCCCCTCAGCCGCCACCTTCTTGTCCTTGGAGGAGCTCTCTTTGCCCTTCTGGTCTGCTCCCGCCGGCTCCGGCTCTGGGGATGTGATCGCCTTCTCCGGTGAGTCTGACTTCTACAGCAAGTTCAAACAAAATTCATGTTTAGGAGCTATAAGACAACGCTCAGTAGCAGGGAAATAAGTATGTCAGAACAGAGGTGTTCAAGTGTTGGATGGGGTCTACGTATTCATGAGTCCTGGGTGAAATTGAAAAAAAAAAATAAGAAAAAGGTGCAAATACTTATGACTGTTCAAGGTCACAGTAGGAGACATTTATTTGTTTATCTAAAAATTTATTAATGCTTTCCCAGCAAGCATTCTTCTCTCCTCCTTCTGGGACTAGAACTTGGGTTTTCCTTGGAGAACTACCCTTTTCTCTCCTTTATTCTCCTTGGAGAACTACCCTTTTCTCTCCTTTATTCACCGTGGTTCAGACAAATTAATTCTGCCCCTGGACAAAGGCACAGGACTCAGGCCTGGTCAGTCAGAGCCATGCACGTGATCCGGCTGCTGTGATTGGTTCAGGATGGCTGAATGCAGATAAAAACTGAGCCAATCACAGAACCTTGCTAAGTCAACCAAGAGAGAGGTCTGTCTACTCTCCATTGGATTCCAAACTGTGAAGATAAAAGCCTGGAGCTTCCAGAGCCAGTGACATTTCCAGGAAAAATCTGCTTGAAAAGGAAGCCAATAGAGAGAAAAGCAGAGCTGAGAGATGAAGAAAGAGAGAGGGAGAAAGAACCCAGGTGCTGACAAGCTCACATATGCCCCTGGATCTAGCTGTTCCTGAAACCCTTCTGTGCTTAAGCCAGCTCTGAGAGGGTTTCTCCCACTTAAAACCACATGTGACTCTTTTCTTGGGATGCCTATTCCTTTTTTCATGGTTATGTCTATCTTAGTTTCTGGTGTGAAACTGTTCTTTTGTTTATAAAACAGTGGTGAGAGAAGATGAGTGTTTTGGTTATGTCTATCTTAGTTTCTGGTGTGAAACTGTTCTTTTGTTTATAAAACAGTGGTGAGAGAAGATGAGTGTTTTAAATTTTGAATGTACATCTTTCATGCTGAAGAGAAATTTTTGCAATCCTACTTGGTTCCTACAGTTTGGAAGGATGAAGCTGTAAAATCCAAAATTCTAGAAAATGCTAGGTAAATTACAGATAACAAAATATCTGTAAAGCAAAAGCCTTTTCTCCATAACTTACTTGAACTGAAATTACTATAGGGGCCAGACAGATGAAATAAAAACATGACGGAGGGCAGGGGTAAGAATAATCACATAGAGACCTTATTTCCCCAGTTGGGAGAGCAATGTAAGAAATACTTCTCTAGTGTAAGAAAAACACCAGTTCAAGCAATGCTGGCTTTGATGCTGGGGAGAAAATTGGAGCGGCGGGGAGGATTGTGGTGAATTGTCACAGGCCCTGTCCAAAGGGGCAACAGCTGCTCAGACCCAACCAAGATACTATGTAGGATTGCAGTCCCAGCGCTGTCAAGTCTTCTATTTTTCGCATAGAAACTTGAAAACAGCCACAACACCAGCAACCCCGTGGGCCACATTTGACCCGTGGGCCACATTTGACCCGCTGAATATATGTTTACAACTTCTGATTTGTAAAAGTGATAGATTGTTCCCGAGTGAAAAAGTTCTTGGACAAAGTTGCAGTTTGATGGAGAAAGTGATAAGCAGAGAACTGTCATTTCTCATCAGTATCAATATACCCCTTAGAAATAAGCAAGAAGACAGAAGATGCCCCGGTCCCAAAAGCCTCCCGAGGGCAGAATTCCTTGGAGAAAGGAAACATCCAACATTGAGTCATTCCAAGAAGCTCTCCTGCCACCACCCACTCTGATTATTTCCGTCGGACCCCGGCTGCCGAAGTTGTAGCAAATGCGAAGTAAGATATAGATGCCCAAATGCAACAGAGAGCCGAGAGCAGATACCCCGGTACAGTGAGACAGAAACTCCCACCACGAGGCTCTTCAGAAAGACCACAGACCATTTGAACACCCTGGTGACTGTTTTTGTTGCATAGAAGATGGTAAGATCCAGTTATTGGCTAAGGGCTTCGTGTTTGGAGTCAAAAGAACAGGGCGTGGTCCTGGTTCCATCACATCCTTGCTGTACGACCTGGAAGAAATCATTGGCTCTCTCAGCTTCCTCATCTGTGTGGGAGCAACAAAAGATGCCCGTCATACCTCATGGTGGTCTGAGGATTAAAGCCTGTACCACATGGTGTCTGGCCATGGAGAAGGCCAAACATCAAGGGACCGGTCTTCTTGTTTGGTCTGGGAGAGAGGGGGTTCCAGGACATGCAACTTAATTTTAAAACCACAAAGTCCCAGGCAAACTGGGGAGAGTCGGGCAGCCTGACCCAACATTGCCTGCAGAGATTCTTTCTGAGAGATTCTTTCTGTGTGGCTCTGAGAGCCAGGTACAGACCAAGGACTCAGGAAATACTTGTTAAATCGAGTGTCCCTGTGCCTCTCCAACCTTGTCTCTTATTCCTCTCCCCTCTGTTCCTTCTGCTCTAGACACATGGTCTTCTCTTCTTCCTCAAACAAGCTTATTCTCAAAAAAAGGGACTTCACGTTCGCTGTAACTTCTGCTCAGTATGTTTGTAGGGTTTGACAGGATTGCTGCTTCTTTGCTGTCAAGTCTCAGCTCAGATGTCGCCTCCTTGGAGACGCAGTTCCTGTTTAGACAGTCTAAAGAAGCCCGACCCCTCTCTGACAAAACACTGCTGTGTTTTCTTTATGTTTGCCTTAATCTTGGGGATTTCTTGGCTCACTTGAGAACGTTCCGCCTGCCTCTCTCTGCTGGAAGGGGAGCTCCAGAGAACAAAACTCTTCTGTCTTCCATGGCTTTATTCCCAGCACCTCATCTGACACATAGTAAGTCTCCACCAACATGGGTTGAATGAATGGCCAGCAACTCGCCTTCCAGATGTTTCTACACTATTTCCCTCAGCAAATCACTGTGAGGTGGGGAGTGAGAAGTGCCCACACATCAATAGCTTTCACAGGACATTGATTTTTTTTTTTTTTTTTCAGGAGGGGAGCTTTCAATGGATCAGGTCCATTTACCACAGGGTTACGCCATGCTATTAGGCTTAAATGTTCTTCTTAATGGCTTAGAAACTAACTTCTGAAAATAACAGATGGCTGGTTCCTTATATTCAGAGTAAGCTAAGAATCTAAAACTGTGTGATGATTGCTGTCATTAAATGTAGATGATTTAAAATCTTTGCTTGGGATTTGACTCTCTCAGAATTTATAACAGAAATTATTCTCATCCAAATCATTGGAGTGTATCCTCCCCTGGAACCCAGTGATGCTGGCAGGAAGTCGGAGGACAAGGTCATGGAAACATCCCATTTGATTCAGACCTTGGAAGCATACCTAGACCAGGAGGTGCCTGAGGCTTCTTCTTCTGGAATCATCAATCAAGACTTTTATAACCCTGAGAGGGCAAATTGGAAAGGAACAGAGAATGTCTCTCCCCACCCCCAAAATTCAACTAAGCACTTATCATCTCTCCAAGATTACACATCTGTCTCCTCAAGTCTGGATCCAGGGCCCTCTAATGGATTCTCAGAACACTCCTAGGTGAGTGTAAATAGAATGAGGTTTCTAGCTCACTCTGATTTTCACTGACTTCACTTACATTTTAGAATTGCTAAGATGATTGGCATCACTGTTTCACATCAAGATCCTAGACAAAATGTACAATTATATCTAAATGTTTCATATTGAATAAAGTAAATTTATCATATTTCCAAGGTAGTTAACTTCAGGATTTTTGGTTCTGAAGTGGTCTAGAGAATGAGTTTGGGGCCAGGTATAGTCATAAGTTGAAAAAGAAAAACAAAAATAATTTGAGTGTAGCAAAAAGCAATATATTCCCTGTTGAAATATATGGGCTAATCCAATTATTATGGAAATAGAAATGTCATAAATTATTTATAGTCATTGCTGTCCATTTGTGTGTGTGTGATATGAACAATACACTAGGGTGGTAATTTCCTATCGGTGGCATAATAGTAATAGTAACAAAATAATAGCAACTAGTATGCCTTCATATGTTGAAGCCCTAACCCCCAGTGTCAAAGTATTTGGAGTAAGAAATGATTAAGGTTAATTGAGGTCATAAGGATGGGGCCCTCATCCAATAGGATTAGTGTCCTTGTGAGAGCTGCCATGTGAGGACACAGCAGAAAACAACTGTTGGAAAGCAGGAAGAGAGTTCTCCTCACCAAGAACCATGCCAGCATCCTGACCTTGGATTTTCCAGCCTCCAAAACTGTGAGAAGATAAATTTCTGTTGTCAAACCACTGAGTCTATGGTAGTTTGTATGGCAGCCCATGCGGCTTCACGTAGCGACTAACATTTATTGAGTCCCCGGTACTAGGACTGTTCCAGGGACCGTACGTGTGTTGACTCATCTAAGCATGACAATGCCACGAGGCAGTCCTTTCCCAGCTCCATTGTAGAGAGGAGGAAACTGAGGCACGGAGAGATTTGGTAAGCTGTTTTTAGTCACACAGCTAAAAAGTAGCAGAGCCAGGGTTCAAACGTAGGCAGTCTTGAGCCTGCAACTCATGCTCTTAACCAGTTCTCTGTATTGCAAACATTAGTAGAAGAATATTTGAGGACATTTTTGTGAAGGTGTATTTCTAAGTTAAGAAAGAGTACAGGTTATAAAACGGTGTTGAGCATGAGATGATCCCATTTTAAAAAAAGGAAACGTGTAGTTATAAAAATGTCATAGCTATGTTTCTTTAGAATGGAGAAAATAATGGAAAAAAACCCACATGATCCCATGTCTTTCACCTACTTTTTTTTCAAGAAAGAGCTCCTGCTCTACGCCAGGCGCTATGCAATGTGATAGAAAAATAAAAGAGGCTCCTCCCTCGCTCCACGGATGCTCCAGACACGGAAAGGAACAGGTAGAGGAGACATAACTAACAGACAAATGACTCATTACAATGTGTGATAAATTCCATGAAGTGAAAGAACAAGATGCAATGATGATGGGCAGAAATAGAACATCTCCTTGAGGAGGTGACATTTAGGCCAAGACTTGAAGGACAGGAAGGGATTTGCCATGTGGAGAAGACAGAAAAGCATGTGTTAAATGAAATAGCCGAGAAACTCTAGCTTGTTCATGCATGTATCCGCAGAGCCCAAGATAGTGCCTGGCATACAGCAGGTGCTTAATCTAGAGATGGTAGATGAGTTGTCTGTGGCTGAGAATTGCATTGGCAACTAGGCTGGAAAGAAGTGAGAACATGCAAGCTAAACCCACCACCAAACAGAGTTGACGTGTCACTTACTTGATAGCTGGAGTCTTTCCCATTTATTTCTTCTGAGTGGGTGATCCCTCCATCCCCTTTCACTGACTAAAATAACAAACAGACAATGGCCTTTCAGCTACCATGAGCACAGCAACAAGGGGAATGCAAGGGGAGTTCTGAAATGGATGACCTCATTCATTCATGATTGAGATTTGGGGTCAAGACAAATGGAAGACCAGCTAGAAATGTACTACTCATGAGATACGCAATTTCCATGTGGCTTGTAACCACAGTCCGATTATATTCAAGTGTTGGTTTTCCCCAAATAACAACAACAATGGAAGTCTTAAACCCTGGAATTAGGTAATTCTGGGATAAAGAAATGATGACCAAAATGCTGATGTTGGAACCAAGAGGTGGTGGGTCATGTTGAATGAATGAACGACTAAACCGTTGGTAGCCTTCTATTGGTAACATTTAGGTGGTGGATGTTTCCTTGTATTTTTTTTTTCCCCTCGCAGAGAGGTGGGGTTTGTTGAATATCCTACTTCCCATTTTTCGTAACTGCTGTGGCCTGTGGCATCAGTGATAGGGCTGGATGGGTTGAATTCACAGCTTTGGCTCCTGAAAGCACACGCTCAGTGAAGGGTTCCCAAACCGCGATCCCAGGGCCACAGCCTCAGCATCACTTTGGAGTTTGTTAGAAATACCAATTCTTGAGAACCACGCCAGATCTACTGAGTCAGAAACTCTCGGGGTTGGGTGGGGGGATGAGCAACAAGCCCTCCGGGTGATTCTGAAGCATACTTGAGTTTGAGCATCACTTTTTAAAGCTAACTGGCATAGACAAATGCAGACCAATACCGGGGCCTGCGGTCTCAGCTGCGGATTCAGTAATGCTCTGTGCCTGACGCTTGATAAAGTACCTAAGAAATCTGGTAATGAACTGCCTAGTTCTTATCAACGATGTTGCCTGGGGTTTAATTCCCACATATTTGGTCATTGCTTATCGTCTCCTCCTCCTCTGCTGGAGGAGGGGAGTGTAGGAAATGGGGGTAAGCAATGTGGGGCAAACAGGAAGACTTCAGCTCCCACTGTTATGATCTTAGCTGTTCTGTCAGCAGATGGCAAGAAACTGTAGCACCTGCATCGAGAACAGGTAAGAACATCAAAGGCACTCAAATAACCTTTTGACTGATTAATATTATATGTCTCTTAGACGATGGACTCTGAGAAACAAACTGAGGGTTCTAGAGGGAGGGGGGTGGGAGGATGGGTTAGCCTGGTGATGGGTATTGGGGAGGGCACGTTCTGCATGGAGCAGTGGGTGTTATGCACAAACAATGAATCATGGAACACTATATCTAAAACTAATGATGTAATGTATGGGGATTAACATAACAATAAAAAAAATTAAAAAAAAATATTATATGTCTCTTAACCTGAGGTATGGTGCTCATATTAGTAAAGATAATGAAAATTATTATTCATGAAATCTAACCCTTAGTGGAGTGCTTACTAAAGGTCAGGCAGTGTGCCAGATGAGATAATAACCCTCACTAGTTCATTTATTTATCATGCAGAACCTTAAGATGGAGGAATCATTTTATTTGCCTCATTTTACAGGCAAGAAAATGGAAGCTCAGAGAAACCAGCATGGGTCACGGAACTAGCAGGTTAGGGAGCAAGGATTTGACACCAGGCAATGACTCCGTCTCCCATACTCTTAACCACCTCTCGGTACTGTCCCTCCAAGGTAGGAGCCACCATTCAATGAACACATTTTTTATTAAACATCTACTATGAAGCCCCCTAATTAGGAAAGATAATAAGGGCTTGGATAAGATGGAGGTTGATAAATCTCAAATAGGGAGGAACATGCCCATCCTCAGAGGTCAACCACGCTCGTCTTTAAATACTACTTGGTGCCACTAAGATTCAGAAGTCTTGACGAGGACTGTCAATGGTTTAACACAGTATGGCAATTTCTAGGTCTTGTCCTGCCTCAGAAACAACCTTTACAGAGCTTGTCATAAGGTAGAACCTTGATACATGCTTCTTGATTGGTTAGGAATGGAAGAAATCTTTCTTCAGCCCGAACCCCTGGTGTCTGGAAGTTCCATGTGCTTTTCTTAGGGACATCACTGTCATGGGTTTCACCAAGGTGTTCAGCCCAGAGGCAAATAAGGATCTGTTTGTCCTCTACATATACTTTAGATCCATTTGGATGGAAAGTGGTTTTGTCTTCCTCTGGGTCTTCTGCATTGTTCTACAAGGGCCAGTCTTGCTTGAGAACATTTAGAAAAAGAAGTGGACTCTCTCGGCTATCATTTCTCTCCCTGTAACCAGCTCTGTCAGCCTCCTCATTGCATTCAAAGGTTTTGCCATATTGGGATTTCACTGGCCTCCAGAATTCAGGCTGTCATTAAGAGCCCTTCCTACCCAAACACATTCCCTAGTGTCCTTTAGAATATGGCGTCACATCCTCATTAGCTGGCCTTTGGGGAATGCTGAATGGCAAAACCAGCCAAACAAACAAAATGGCTTTTTAAGCAAAACGTCAGTGGAGATCAGGAGGCAGGCACGGCCCCTGGTGCCACCTTCCTGCCCAAGAGAGAGAGATTTTTTAACTTCCCTCTAGTGGTTTCAATTTGATATCTGTTAGGTCCTCTGCCAGTTTAAGGTTTAAATCTGCTTTCTTCCCCTCCCTGTCTTTGCTAGCCCTTGGAGGAGAATTTGGATTGAATCAAAAGTCTTTCTCGGCAGCAGTGGACCTAGGTTAGCATCCGGAAAACAGCCCCTCCGGCTGTTAGGGAGATCATTGCAAAGAAGTTCAACTTCTTCTTCTTTAAAAAAGAGACTATCTCAAGCTTTTCTATGATTTTCCTCTGTTATTCATTTTGAGGCATAAAAAGCTGTATATATGCCAAGGTGACTGCGTGCTGAGTTTAGACTAAGGGTCTTAATAAGTCCCTAGTACCTAAGTCCCTTCCTCTCTTTGTTTTCTATCATTCTTTTTTCTTTGCTGAGTCCTCTTTTATTTTTTATTTATTTATTTATTTATTTATTTATTTATTTATTTATTTTTAAGATTTTATTTATTTATTTATTTGAGAGAAAGAGAGAGAGACAGAGAAACAGCATGAGAGGGGAGAGGGTCAGAGGGAGAAGCAGGCCCCCCACCGAGCCGGGAGCCCGATGTGGGACTCGATCCCAGGACTCCGGGATCATGACCTGAGCCGAAGGCAGTTGCTTAACCAACTGAGCCACCCAGGTGCCCTGCTGAGTCCTCTTTTAGAGACCAAGTCAAATAGTTCATGTTGGGCTCTGTATTCAAAGGACAATAACCACAGAAGCTCATTTTCTCCAGCTGTCAAAAATAGAGTTACCATTTAAAGGACCCAAATTTTTTTCAGGGACTACCTAATACTTTAAAGAACAGTTCGAAGACTACCAAGCAATTTTAGAGCTTTTCTAGTTCATTACTGATCAACTTTCTTCCAGGGGTTTATTTTTATTCGTGAGAGCCAAAGGTGAAGCATCTCAGGGCATCCAGCCCGCAGTGTTGGGATGGAATCTGGTTGTGACATCCAAGCTTTGCCTATTAATAAAGTCATTTTTATTTCTTTCATTGTGTCATGTATTCTAATAGCTTGATACTCTGAGGAGCATTTGAACCCTCTCCAACGTGTATCACTTAGATATTCAAAGTTCTAGCGGAAATGTTTGGTGGGCAGTTCGCATTTCTTTGAAAGGTGTGCGAGTGTATTTTTGGTGGAGATCTAATTCAACCGAAGTTGAGATTTAAAAGAAGAATTGGGAAGATATGTTAATTTATTGTGCGGGATTGTTTACTAGGTCAGCCTCATTGTTACACAAATCCAAGGAACTGGACCTGCTAGAAATTTCCAGAATCAACAAAGGCCATGAGTCCAACCTTCGTGTTTCACCAAGATGCCCACTTCAAACAGAACTGGACAATCAGACAAAATTACACAACCAAGGCAAATCTCAGTTTAGTGACAAACATATTCAGAAAACGTACATCCGAGCTTTATGTAAGTCATGTATTAATTCTCCTCTCTCTTGCCTTGTTGTAATTTCAGGTGATTTCAGATGACTGCAGAAAACACTATGAGGAGAATCACAAAAATGGAGCTGTGGCTGTCCTTTCTCCATGTACTCTCAAAGAAAATCAGCTGCCAGGAGCACAGAAAGTCACAAACACATCTAAGTACAGGGGATGAGCTTTAGAATCAACAAACACCTGAGTCTGAGTTCTGGTGCTGCCATTTTCCAGCTCTGTGACCCTGACCGAATCACTTAAACACACTGAGTCTACACGCCCTTCTCTGCACGGTGGGACGGGAATGTGTTGCATGGAGTGTTTAGGCTAATAAATGAGCTAAGGCATGCACTGTGCTAGGATGGTGCTGGCCAGGCCACTGGCACATGATACATACACAGTAGCTAGTATCATCATTACTATAATTATTAACCGAGAGTGCCAAGTGACCACAGAATCTCCTGTAAGGGTAGAAAGGAACACAGGCTGCTGCGGAGATAGAAATTGCCCAGAGAAACACTACTTTCAGAAACCTCCCGAAACACAACTCTGTTTTCATAGTCAGTACTTGGGGCAGAATGGGAGATCAAGAACTTGAGCTGGAAGACTCCTGTTTTTGTTTTTTTTGTTTTACAGTCACCATTACAAACCATCCTCCTTTTTCCTCCAGATGGTCAATTTCAACAGGTTTTGTTAGATTTCTAGATTGAAGGTAAGCAATGGAAGACCGTGATTTCCTGGCTGTATCCTCATTTGGATCTTATATGTGCTCAATATGAAAGCTCACCGTCCCTCTCTGTGCCTGAGAACATGATTCCAACAAAGAGCTTCTTACAAAATGAATGGTCTAAAGAAAGACAGGAGGAGGATTAAATGAAACAGTAGGTGACAAGCG
The DNA here is from genome assembly GCF_004348235.1 of Phoca vitulina. NCBI lineage: Eukaryota > Metazoa > Chordata > Mammalia > Carnivora > Phocidae > Phoca > Phoca vitulina. The sequence goes on along the minus strand of NW_022589753.1, from coordinate 8,205,874 downwards.
TTCAGAGGAGAAAAGCACTTTTCAAGTACAGGGTGTTATTAATATTGACAAATTATAAATCTGTATCTCTATATTCCCATCTACCACCGTATGGTTTCATCTGCCTACCTGGTTTGTGGGCACATGAATAGAGTTCTCCACCCACTCACTTTATAAAAATATACTGGCACTTCAAATATCCAATTTCTTGACATACACTTGAATTAATACATATAAGAATCTTTTTCTATTTAGGGCATGACAGATGTCTTAGCTACTCTTTGCAATTATTTTGAAAATCTGTAGGAGCCCATAGGATTTTTGTGAAGTGATAGAACTACCTGTGTTGGATGCAGTGCAAGGACTTAGGGGACTCTATTTATTTCTCCTGAAATATACTTATTTTTCCTGAAATAAGATTATTTAAAAAATGATATTCTTTCCATTTCTATTTTTTGTGAGAGGTTAATTTCTAGAAAGAAAAAGATCTCTTTAGAAATAACCTGGGCAATGCATTTATTTTTTTTAAATATGCAACCATGAGTCACAGTGCCATGGGACAGCAAAATATGTTTTCTGAGAGAAATTTAAGGGAGGCCAAGGCGAGGAGGTAGAAAATCAAAAATGATTTGATGAATGGAGACATTGATTATAAAACAAGGGTGACACATTTACAATTGAGCTTCCTCTTCTATTGAATCAATTATTTTAAAAATAACTTATATTTTTCTAACAATATATAACATCATTTTGAAACGTTCACTTATTTGGCTCAAAAAATAAAAAATGAAAACCTCAGTGATGAGTCAGATGTTGTCTCGATTTTCAAGCCCTGAGAGGAAGGGTTGGTTTGGTTTTGCTTTCTCCCGCATAAATATGGACTTTAAATTAGTTTGGAAGTCATGCAATGTTAGCTCAAAGTGTTTCCTGAAACGATTGCTGAAGCCAACTTCCAGGAATGCATGCTGTGGGGGATATTAGCACATGTGCATAAAGGTAGGTGTGCAAGGATGTTCATCAGGTTAGTTAGTGAAGGACCTGAGATCAATGTGCATGAGACACATGGTGGGTGCTCACTGCATATGGCCTAGAGTTAAAAATAAACATGTTTTCCTCATTGGGCTTTATTCTCCATGAGGACAGGGGCCACGTCTACTTACCGTTATATCCCAATGTCTGGAATACAGTGGGTACTCAATAATTCTTTGTCGAAAAAATGACCAAATGAAGTGCAACAAGTTGGAAACAAATCCAATGTCCATCAAGAGACAATGGTGAATCCCAGTATGATAAATCCAGATGATGTGATTCAATGAAGTTGTTATAAAGAATGAGGTAGTGCTATATCAAGGATGCAACACCAAATACCCCCAGGGATAGGGCCAGGGACATAAATGAGTGAGCTGGGTGTGACAACAGGGAGTCGTGGGATCGCGGTGAACCGGAAAACCCACATCTTCTGTGTATTTGAATTATTCACAATGGTAATATATTTTTATAATGAAAACAAAACAGACTGCAAGACAAGAATCACTAGGGTATCTGGAATTTTTAGGGAGAATCCCCCAAGTCATGGAAGCTTTGGAGTTTCAACATTAATAGAGAGGAATAATGTTCAAGCTCCCAGGCATAACCCTTTCTATGGACGGTAGATAATAAGAACAATGGACATAATAAGACCTGATGCTATGAATCCACTGAAGATTGCTCCGGAAAAATGTGTCCTCTTCTACCTCTATCCCTATCCTACGGAGAATCAATTATAAAGGACTCTTTTGTTTCCAACTTGTTCCTCTAACAGTTCAGAGGTACCCATTTCTATTGCTAGAAAATATCCCCCAGAAACCTCTAACGGATAGCTCCGGAGGGTGAATTTAAGTAATGTGGGACCTCATTAGAATTCAAGGATTTGAATTGAATGGATGTAGTGGGTGGTTTAGACACCTTTCATGTTTTATTTGGAGGCTCTTGCATTTTCTTGTCTTTAAGTGAAGAAGTCTCAGGTTGGTTATTTGGAAAAGAAAGTCATACTATTTGCTATGTTGCGGGGCAGGGGGGTAATCTCTCAACTCCACCCAGAAATGGGAAAGTTGGATCACTCTCAATGTTAGGATGAGCTATTTGGGGATGCCATTTGTAATGTCAATGGGTTGCCAGAAAAAGGCCAAATGTTCTTTTCTTTCCTGACATTGTGTAAAAATTGGTTGAAAAATCTCAGATCTTGATCCCCATTTTCGATGCCAAATTGCAGAGTAAATGACCAGGAACATAGATGGGGTCCCAGCCATACAACCTGCTCACTACTAACTCTATCTACATTTCCTACTCTCCGAGAGTCCAATGATAAAGAAGATGATTCCTGTTGACAATTCCTAACAGAGTCATTTCTAATATGCCTCAGCTCCCGCTGGCAAGGGTTTTGTGTTATGTTATGTTGTGTTGTGGACTAGAAAGAATTCCTTAACAGGCAGAGCCTGTGAAACCAAAGGGTTGCTTTCTCAAAGGATTAAATTCCCAAATACTCCTGAAAATAATGGTACACTATAATGAAATTCTTGTTTTTCATTAAAAGAGAATTAAACCAATGACCTTTTACATGGGCTTTTGCTCTTTGTCTTCTAACCACGTTGGGTTTTGTTGCATTATAATTATTTAAGTTCTTGGTTGCTTTGTTATTTAATGTATATGACACTTCAGAGACACCAAATAACATCTGCCCACATTCTTTCCATTTTCTGCAAGCTAAAACCATGGCAAATTCACCAACTGAGTTACACACATTCACTATGCGAAAATTATGTTGTCACTTTATAATTGGAATTATTTATAAATCGGCTTTGTCCAAATTTGTGTCACTCACACATCACTTTCAGAATTTTTCCAACATCAGTATATAACTTGGTCTATTTCTTACCTAGTCCTTTAAACAATGCCTTATGTTCTTTGTGTAAATAAATGTACTCTCAAAGGAAACTGCATATCATTACCATAATGAGAAAAACAATATCATTTGCCATACAGAGAAGGAAACTTTAAAAAGAAATTAAATTGAAAGCGAACAGTAATATTAACTTCTGCATGGATGCTGCTGTCTGCCAAAGCTCAGCACCCAAGACCAGCTCTTTCTTTGTTAAAAAGGGAGTTAGCAGGAATTAAGGAAAGATTAAGGAACATTAGCAATAAACTGAGACTTGCTCAATGATTGGGTCAGAAGGAGGAAAAGCAATTGTCTCCCTGCGCACGACAGATCACGTGTATCCCCTCTACACCACCTACAATTACGGCTCACCCCACCTGAGACGGGTCCTTCGCTCGCAAAAGCTGATCTGGGGATTTCAGCTTTCCTGGGCTGGAAACAGGTGGCTTACCATTTGTCTGAGAAACGCCATCAGGGAGGTTCTCGGTGGTTTTCGTTCTTCTCTTTTGAATCTTACTTCTGTGGGTTCGGGTGTGGCGTCTCCTTCTTCGTTGAGATCCACTGTTTGTAAGGTCGATTCTACTTCCTCGAACTTTACAACCTCTACTGGTGATTCACACACCACCTGGTAATTATTTTGCCAGGTAATAAGACAGTGAAAAAAAAAAAACATTCCCCCAAACAGGCTTTATAAAGTGAGGGGTCCTGGTTGCCCCCTTTTCCACGTGCTACAGGTTTGACCCAATGATCATTTCTACACAGGCACATCTTCGAGAAGGAACACCCATGTCTTATAGTGTGCTTTCAAACAGTCAATTTCGGGAAAAAAGGCCAAATACGCTGACTCGAAGTGGCAAAAATCCTGCTCCATGAGGTACAAGGCTTAGATAGGAAGCCCTTCCCGGGGACTGCCGTCCACAGCAGGCTCACTACCCCTTCTGTTCCAGGAGGCCCCCCTCTTTGGTCCGCCATCGAGGTGACTTACCCCTGGCCTGTATAAAAATCAGAAGTCATCATTTCCTTAAAGGTCCAGCCTTGGAGATGGTGGCCATGGTACCTTCCATCGCATGCCCTAAGATCCCCTGCAACTGGGAAGACTTGTCCTCTTTGCGGAAAAGATAGTGTGAAGTCCACACTGGATTTAGCAGACTGGACCTCCTCCTTAACTTACTTCCCACCCCAACCCAGGACCGGTCATTTGCCTTTGTTTCTTAACCAAAGTTCCTGCTTTCAGAAGAAAACAGAACTTGGCAAGCACACCATGGTGAAGTTCCTGACGGCCCCCAGCAAGGTACCCAGGGAGCTCAGTGCCCCCTGAGGGTCCGTCGGGGAGAAGGGGTGGCCAGCTATGGGGGGTTTGGATGCAAGGTCCGATTCACCTGTGCTCTGATTCCAAATTCTGTTCTTTTGCCTTGCCTCACTCCATTTGTGCTGTGCCCCAGTCACATCTGGGCCAATTTCTACTTTGCACTGATCCTTGCAACAGATTTAATTGGCCTGGAGAAGGCTCCATAATTTCTTTGTTTCCTCAGGCAGGGGCTGGCAAACGACTATAAAATCCATCCCAGAGACTGTTTTAGCACAGCCCTGAGCTAAGATGGATTTTACATTTTTTTTAAAGGGTTGTAATACATTTTTAAAAGATGAAAGACAGGCAAGCGAGACTACACGTGGCCTGTTAAGTCTGAAACATTTACTGCCCGGCCCTTCACACAACAGGTTTGTCATCCCCTGCCTCAGAGGAAGGCTGTCTAGACCCAAAGGCATCTTTGCATTTGTCTTTGCTGGTGCCGGACCCCCAGCTTCCTCTGCGTCTTATACTTGCTGTCAGGGAGGGGGGAAGGGACCTTAGGTATTTCCAAAAACACCCGTATGCTTGTGGAGAAATCATTTTCCTTTCCTTCATGCAGAATACGCCACTGGCTTGCACATGAGCCCAGTGATCCAAATTGAGAAGGACCCTTGATTTCTGTATTGTCGAGTGAAACAGGAAGGTGCGCATTAACAAAGCAGCATGAGGAAGCACCCTGAAATATGGCACCCAAATCACAGCCGTCTCTCTCCACCTTCCATTTTATAACATATTGACACGACTTCTAGCATCTTTCCTTTGTAGATAAAAATCTAGGTTGGGGAGTCGTCCACTCAAAAGTCCGAAAGCGGCAAGGCAGGCAGGTAAGATCGGCATGGATTGACCATAAGACACAAAGGAGCGGTCGGGGCTCTGGTGGACAAGTCAAGTTGTCCCATCTCGAGAAGGAAAACACCGGACCGCAAGTGTCTGTGAGAAGGCTTCTACTGTGGGCTGCCAGACTCTGACCCAGGCCCATCTTGGGAAACCAGGCTGAGACTGAAGCCAGGTGACATACTGGGATTGGTGGTCAGACGTGGTCGTGGATTTCCACATCTGGACCTGATTCAGTTCAGTTGCACTTCTGAAAAAAAGCTTCGGCCACCAGAGTCCAGGGGTAGGCCTGAAATGCAGGCCGTCTGACACAGTGCTCATGAGAGCGGCCTTCAGCTCCAGCCCTGCCTGGTCCTACGTCTCCACTCCACCCCTACGGAGGCTCTAGACCAAGGTCTCTACTCAATATCTCTGTACCTGGGTTTTCTCAATTCTCAGCTTGGACAGTATACACATCAGGAAGTTGTTTGCAAAATTAAATCAGGCATAAAGTTCTTAGAACAGTGCCTGACCCATAACAACCACTCAATTAATACTAGTGGTTGTCACTTGTGCTATTATGAGAGCTGTTTATCCATGGGCCTGAATTATGAGGAATCCCACTTTTTAGAGATGATATTAATATCTACCTCTTCCTATGGCTGACATCATACAAGATATTTTAATATATTACCTCAGTGAATAGTTATTGAATTATTAAAGAGCTCAGAGTAAGTAACATTATCCCTATCCTAGAGATGAAGAATCTGAATGACTGAATGACTTGGCCAAAGTCATAGCACAGGTAAGTAGCCATTTCAGTGAGGATGGTGTTGTGTACCAGTAACTGAATACCTAATAGTGATTTTACTAGCAATGGTATAGAACAAGTTTGCAAGTAGGAAGTTCTAGGATTGATTTAATGGCTCCACAATGTCTTTAAGAACTGGGGCTCCTTCTATCCTTTGGCTCTGCCATCCTTGGCATGCTGGGTTTTCATCCTTTTATTTGTTACCTCATGGATATAAAATAGCTGCCACAGTTCCAGGCATCACATCCTCAACCTAATGTCTTAAAAAGGGGAGGAAGGCCACAGCAAAAGGTTTGCTCCAGATGAACTTCTGTATTTTGATTTCTTACCTCAGCTACATTTCACTGGCCAGAAGTGGTCACATCCTTACTCCCAGACAAATTATTGTTGAAAAAAAAAATGGGATAATTACTTTAGACTAATCATGATCAAATACTTTGGGGGTGTGGTAGTTGCCAACCTTGCCTAAGATCAAAGGGAGAAAGGTGGAGAAAAGGGAAATAGCCCTTAGGTAGGTAATGACCAGAGTCTGATTCATTGAATCTGGGTTCAGAATTATTCTACCTTTGAAGCATCAAGTTCCTTTTTTGTATGCAAGAGCCTAGAGGGAAAATTACATAATAAAATGATCAGACTGTGTGGCAGTAACTTCATCAATCAATTCTTTGATTGCCAATGGTTTTCTGGCTGGGCCTTTACAAATTTGAGTGGTGTCAACTCATAAATCCTAGGCCAGAGTCCATTCTTCAAAACACAACTATTTTATAAGTCAATCAGAGAAAGACAATTATCATATGATCTCACTGATATGAGGAATTTGAGAAACAAGACAGAGGATCATAGGGGAAGGGAGGGAAAAATGAAACAAGACGAAACCAGGGAGGGAGACAAACCATAAGAGACTCTTAATTTCAGAAACAAACTGAGGGTTGCTGGAGTGGAGGGGGGCGGGAGGGATGGGGGAGCTGGGTGATGGACACTGGGGAGGGTATGTGCTATGGTGAGCGCTGTGAATTGTGTAAGACTGATGAATCACAGACCTGTACCCCTGAAACAAATAATACATTATATGTTAATAAAAAAATTAAAATAAAAACACAACTATTTTAGTAGGAAAAAAAAAAGCCTGGTGTTGGAGGGACTTCTAGAGACTCCCATTAACTTTGAAGTCAGGCCAAGAAATTGGCTTTCAGCAGCCAAGGAAAATCCACTGATTTCCAGTGGGGAAATCCAGAAGGATTTGAACTGAATTAGGAGCTGATTTGCATATACAGACATAGAATTTGATTTTTGTTTGGATATTTTTCTGATATCCTTCCAGGCCAGGGTTTTGGAAAAAGTCACTCTCTATTTAGAAAAAAAAAAAACTGCATCTGCACATTTTAATTTTGGGTATGATGGATATAATGAAAATCAGAGTTGTGCTATATTTTAGAATCAAATCCCCCTTGCTTGATTTCAGGAGAGGGGATATTAGACTTTGCAGGAAGATGGCTAGTACGTTTAACACAGACAATACACATTAACGGAGCAAAAGTTTTCACTTTTTTGCCTCAAATGTTATACTATATTTACTCTTGGAATTTGGATTATACAGTTTTCACTAGAACTTGAGTTTTGGAAACTGATTTATAGCAAAATAGATTTCCTCCACCTACACTTCCGCCATAACACACAATATTGATACTAACAGTTTTTACGTAAGAATCTTTTAAAGAGGCTGCCTGATTTAATTTAGAACGTGATTATTTGGTTACAAAGACCTGGGAAAGATTTTATTTTTCAATCTAGGCGCCATTCTCCCTCATTCTCTTCATGGAACCTCAGTTTTATTTTAGGGGAACAACCCTCCTTAACTTTAAGCCCGCATGATCAGGATGCAGTTGTTCGAGCAGATCTAAGCCAATCCTAGCCAAGGTCTAGCTCCTTGACCATATGAGTTCAGGGATGGGAGTATGTGGCAGAATGTATTACTTTCCCAATTATTCACCCTGGCTTCCTGTAAAGGGATCATGCATCTGTGCCCACTGCTGGGTGACTTGCTTTGGCGAATGTAACAGGAGCAGACATGCCGTAAAGCAAGACTGAGTGGAGGCTCTCTGAGCCATCTCATGGTTCACCTCTGGCTGTCTTCTCTCTTGCCACGACAATCGCACGTCCTTGATGAAGGGGATGTTTTTCTCAGTCTAGATCTCAGCAGGATGAAGCCACATGGATCAGCCACAGCCACCCTATGGCTGCCATGTAGCATGAGTGAGGGAAAAAAGGATCTTTGTTGTTGAACACCAAGTGTGGGTCTTGGATGTTACCGCAACACAGCCTGGCAAGAGCTGACTCACAGAGCCTGTGAACCCACGTAAGTCCGTGAAAGAGAACAGGCTACAGCATCTGCAGGGTCTCCACTGGCCCGATCTCTCCTTTACTCCGGACTGTGTGATGGGATGTGAGAAGAAAGGTAGCCAGGTCAGGAAGCCTGAGCCTCAGGGAAGTTCTGCATCAGGACTGATTTAAAACCAATGTTACTTCCCAGTGAGGAGTGACAGTGAATTTCTTTTTTTAAAACAAATCTAGGTTGGGTTGACTTTCCTTTCCCTTGCAACTATGAGATTACTTACTAATCTCATAGGTAAACAACAGAAGTACCTGTTTCCTTCATCGTATAGGTCATTGGGATGGAAAGATTTTTTTCCCCCATGAGTTAGAACATTAACTTAATTAAGCAATGGCCAAAATGTTTTCAGATTACAGCAGAATGATTCAGTAGTTTCTGTAGTAGATTTTATTTCTGATAGGACCCGAAGCACATTCTAGGAAAAGCACTAAACTTCCGAGGGTTTCAAAAGCTTTGTTTTTCTCTTCATGAAAAACTTTGAGAAATGTGGAAATCACTCTGTCTTTTGCTTCGCATTGGTTGATAGATGGGTTATAGAAACTGATGGTAGAGAAATTAAAAAATAAATAAACCCAACCATATTTTAGCCAGAAGTTGCTAGTTAAAGGACTCTTATAATAGGATTAATCACACCTAATGGTCCTGTTTGGAGGTTTAGAGTACTATGCGTTGTTTTGATTAATGCCATCTCTCTTATTTGGGAGGAGGAAATTAAACAAATTATTTCACACGTGCCTTCATTCCATATGGGCACTGAGTCAGCTGACAGATGTGTAATTTCACAGGGCAAAATAATCACTGATTGCTGGGAAGCGCTCACTCATCACATTATAACTCCTATGCACTAACAGTTACTGCAGGGGCAGCAAACTCTTCCTGTCAAGGGCCCTGTCCCAACTACTCTACTCTACCATTGAAGCAGAAAAGCAGCCATAGATGATATGCAAATGAATGAGCATGGCTGTGTTCTAATAAAACTTTATTCATAAACAGTGAAATGTGAAATTTGTGTAATTTTTTTAAAACAGGTATTCTCATTTTATTTATTTATTCATTTATTTATTTAGAGAGCATGAGCGTGGGAGGGGTGGGGAGGGGTAGAGGGTGAGGGACAGAGAGAATCCTTAGCAGACTCCATGCTTAGCACGGAGCCCCATGTGGGGCTCGATCTCACTACCCTGAGATCATGACTTGAGCTGACATCAAGAGTCAGACACTTTGCTGACTGAGCCACCCAAATGTCCCAAATTTGTGTAATTTTTAGTTCCCTGCAATATCATTCTTCTTTCAATTTTTTCATCATTCAAAATGTAAAAGCCATTTTTAGCTCGTGGGCCACAGGGACACAGACAATGGGCTGGAATTGGCTTGTGAGCTGCAGTTTGCTGTCCCCTGAATGACTGAATTCTTCCTGTGTTTCAGGCCCTGAAGTATGCACGTTACATGCCTTGTTCCCATTTAATTCTCACCAGAACCCTAATGGGTAGGTAATATCATTGTGGCCATTTAAGAGATGAGTAAACTGAGGTCCCAGAAGTGGCACAGCTTGGGGATGATGGGCCCAGAATCACTACTTTTAGCCTCATTCCCTCCAACTAACAGGCTGTTAGGCAATGAAATGTTGGAGCTTCCAAACAGAAATGTTACTTGTAGGCCAAGTAATTTAAAGCCATTTTGATCACGTTTCTTTATTTTCTTGAGAAAATACTTTGCTCTCTTTAATATCTTCATCAGCTTTTTTGTTCTCTTTTGGTGTCAGTAATTTAACTTTTGTTTCACATTTATATTTCTGTTTTGAACATCACATTAGAAAAGGATATACTTCCTCTTTGTCTGTCAAAGGTCAACTCTGCATGTTAGCACCCGAGCTGCAAGGGGTTCCTCAGACAGGCAACTGCACACAAACATCTAAACACAAGTTTCTCTTCAAAAAACTCAGAACCTCAAAGCTAATTGATGCTTCAGACTTAACCTGCAGCTTTTAAATTTAAAGTTCATGGGGAAAAGGACTCAGAGTTCTTCCTCACATGTTGGTGAAATAGAGGCTTTGACTCTATAGAAAAGAGCTGGTAAATTCATGAGAATTTTCTGGAATTATGAGAGATCTGAGCTTTGCCGAGCTACTAAGATTGAGTCAAAGGAGAGGGTGAGGGGGAAAGAAAAAGAAAACAACAGAAAATAAAAGAAAAGAAAGAAAGAAAGAAAGAAAAAGAAAGAGAAAGAAAGAAAGAAAGAAAGAAAGAAAGAAAGAAAGAAAGAAAGAAAGAAAGAAAGAAGAGAGGAAGAGAGGAGGGAGGGAGAGAGGAGGGAGGGAGAGAGGAGGGAGGGAGAGAGGAGGGAGGGAGAGCAGGAATTGGGGAGGGAAAGAAAACATTTGCAACAACAAAAAAGCAGATCTGAAAGATCTTTCTCCTAACAAGAATTATAACATAGCCATTCTAATTTTCAATCCACATCACATCAGGCAACATTGCTGGAATGTACTTGGATTCTCAACATCAGTTCAATGCCAGCAATTAAATAAAAATGAAAACACAAGCCTCATCCAAGGCTAACAAACAAGAGACACCTAGAAAGAGCCAAACATATTTTGCTTTGGCAAAGTGATCATGATCGGTTTCTCTCTTAAGGAGCTGTGAACTCACTTATCCCCACTTCCAAAATTTTCCAAAGACTGTACTTCTTTCAGAGCAGAAAGCTAATGACTCATGAGGACAATTTATTAATCTCCCTGGAAGAGGTTTTGGAAAACTACATTTTTGAGGTGCCTCAATGGAGCCATCCCCTTCAGATGTGAACACACTGTCTTGAAAGTTTGGACAGCGAGGCTCAACCTACGTCTCTCAGGTGGAGATCCGAGAAGTCAGCTCTCCTGCCCAAGACCAACAGTCTCATCATCGAGTGCAGTAAGATGCTCTTGTGCTTGAGGCCACTACCTGTCCTGGGTACCGCCCACAGTTAGTAGAGAATCTGGGTTGCCATGGAAATAGAGGTGAAAGAGCAATCAAGATGGAGGAGCCCAGCATGCAGCATCATTGCCCCTTAAGGATGTGTGAGGATGTTCTTATGATTGGTAGACTCTTTCAGCCCCTAAATGTTAACAAATTGTAAAGACACTTGCTCTGATACTGTGTTTAGTTTGCATTGATTCAATAGGCGGTACAAATATTCACCCAGTGTTATTCCCCATTGGTCCCTAATCACATGAAAGGGTGAAAGAGTCTACAGCAGATGGGAGACATTGGAGCATGCAAGAACATGGGACCCCAGAGCTGAAATGCCCAGTGAATGGTCCAGCATGCGGAAGATGAGCATGGAATGATTCTACCATTTAATACATGACTTACATTCTCCTCTGCGGGGACTGAATCCTCTTTAACTGACTAAAGGGGAGATAAAAACAAAAGTAAGAGTCAGAATGTTACCCAAAAAAATGGAGAGTTAGTTGGGCTTGCAGCCCTCTGGTGCCATTCTTGGACATTGAATTGCTTACACGTACCTGGTTCCAAAATGAACCTGAAGGAGGCTTACACAAGAGTAAACAGTACAGCAAGATAATACAAATTGTTCTGTATTTTTAACATGCAGCGAAGGGAAAATAAACACCCAGATGCAGCCAGGACATGAATGGAGTGAGGAGAAGGGATTGCTACTGAAAACACAAACCACAGCCTGGGCTATGGGTTAGTGACACATTTGCCTTAACATTTTCTGGTTGCTTGCTGATGAAAAGAAGGAAAAGGATCGATCATACAGGGCACAGTTACTGTTAGGTAAAAACAAATGAGCTGCTCAGGAAAATTGCAGCAGAAAGTCCAGAGGAGTCCATCCCATGGTAATCACAGAGCAAACAGGCACTGAGGTCATGAGCGAGGTCTTCAGCCTAATTCTGACAGTGGCCAGCATCAGAAGCTGCTTCCTACATCCCCCCTCCATATGGGCCAATGTCATCATGGCCAAGTTCAATCTGGTTAAAACCCTCCTCTGGAGGCCCAGAGGGCTGGGGTCCAACACACCCAACTTCAAGCACTGTTCCTCCCTACGGTAATCCTGGCATTCACAGTCTTGCCTCAAATTAGGAGAGCAGTTGGCCCAATGCTATCAGAGGTCAATGCCACCACCATTACATCCATCTGCTAAGCTTCGACTGTGAAGCTCATCTTTGCCGTTGTTCTTAAATTTGGCGGGGGGTGGTGGTGTTTATAGACTGCTTCAAGACTCACTTGACAGATCTGGACTCTCTCCCCAGAAAAATAAACAGAAACAAAATATTTTGCAAATAATTTTAGGGTGTTCATAGACCATCTCTTCTCTTGGATTCCAGGCTAGGAGCTCTTCCCTATATTCGCTCTGTTCCAAGTCCTGTGTTTATTTTTACCTTTAAAACACGCAGTAGGAGGGGAGAAAGGAATCGACATTCACAAATACGTCTTCTGCATTTTGCAAACCAGTTGTATGCCGGTGCTTTGTAGACACCCTTTCACTGAAAGTGGCCCCAAGCGGTAAGGATGGTGATCCTCACTTACCGCGAGAAATGGAGATACAGGGAGGTAAAGTCCCTTGTTCAAGCTGGCGCAGCTAGGAAGTGGTGGAGATGGTTCTAAGAGCCAAATTTTCCCCCTGCCATAATGATTTCAAGGGTCAGAAACACATCTTTTAGTAACTGTGTGAGCTTCTCTCTTCGTGACCAGATTTGCTTTCTCTCTAGATGAAATTTTCAGCTTGGACCATTTATCAACAGTATTTCTATTGAACCCATTCTTTGAGCCAAGCCTGGATCTCACATGTCATGTGTACCTGCACCCTGTGTGGTGTCCATGCTCAACACACAATGACAAATGAAGGCCTCGGGCAGCTTCTTCCTTTTCTCCTTATGTTTTCCACCTCGTAGAAAGCTCACGAGTGGAGGAACCAGAGGTACCAGATTGCAGGCCGCTCTTCTCCACTCTTGGTGGGTCCCATGCGATAGATGAGCTCTCAGATGGAGGGCAGAGGACTTGATTCTTCCACATCAGAAATATGTTCAGAGATGAGAACAACACTTGCACAGCTCACTTCAAAGTAGACCAGAGAGGATTTTCAAGTGCAAGTCCCACCTCTGCAGACCAAAAGGTGTTTATTGGGTTCTCAAGCTCTCCAGTCAGTAGAACCTAGTCAGGTGTGGGGCTAATCAGGAAACAGAGGGTGGGATTCCCATTAAAATCTCAAAACCAGAAACTTCTGATCTTCTTCGATGTGCTGGACATCTGGCTGTTTTATGCTGAGCCAACAAACTGCCCAGCCTCATTCACGATAACCACAAAAAACTCAGTTTGAAACTGCAGGATCCTGTTTGGGCATTTATATTTGCTGAGAATAAGGACCCAAACACAGCCCCTGAAATGCATCAGTCTAAACTTGCATAGCAAGGGCTCCTGTCCTTTGAAGAGCACATTCAAAAAAGAATGTTTCTTTCAAATCCTGTCACATGGTAGCACTTAAGCCAACACACATCCTGCTGCTAGCGGGTCTTCTGGAAGCATCATTTTGATCATGTGACAGCCCTTCTGTGTTCACTGACTTCACAGTGGCCCAAGACCTTTCCTCAAGCCTAGACATTTCAGCCCGCCTTTCAAGTGCTTCCAGAATTGTCCGGCCATATGCCAGACTTTCTTAACCAGGATTCCCAGGGATTCTGGGATCAAATACAGGAATCTGTACTTGAAACAAGTAACTCAGATGATTCAGGGGACTTTTAAAGTTCTGTTGGTCAAAACGACCTATACCAACTGCTACCTTTTCTAAGCACCCAGAGCATTTGTAACCTGCAGCCCACACATGAACACCGGATTCTAACATCCTTGTTCTGGACCGGGGCCAGTCACTTTGCATTCATATTTCTCACTCCATCCTCCCAATAATCACGAAAGGTGGGTGTCACTGCTTCCACAGCTGAGGAAGGCAAGGCACGGAGGATTTAAGTGACCTGACCACATCCAAACAGCCTGGAGTTGTCAGAGCTGAGACTGGATGATGGGTCTCTTTGGCTTCAGAGCACCCGTTATTTCCCACATCATTTGTGTCCTCCAAAGGAAAGCAGAAAAGGCGCTATTTTGAAGATATTTCCAATGTATCATTTACGAATTGTGTGCACGCACACAGAGGGTCTCTCCGTGTACAGTTAGTGGATTGGCATAACAACACGGTGGGAGAAATGTGTTCCTATTTACATAAAAGAAAACAGAGGCTTGGAGTGGTCCAGCAGTTTGTCCAAGGCTATGCAGTCCAGTCTTTCTGATTCTGTCTGTTACGCAAGATTTGCCGCGTACCAGAAATTTTCAAGATCATTTATTCCAACCCTTCTACAGATGAAGAAAAAGAAACTCAAACGGGGTGAGTAACTTCTGTGAGGTCACAGATCAAATGGTACCCCAAAGAACCCAAAACAATAAGGGGCATATGTAGAGTCCAGGTAACTGGATTTTAAACATTTTTTGGCAAATACGCCATCATTTGAAATTAATGTTCTCAAAGGTTATTTGTGTTATTTTTGTTTTATAATAAGAACGACTTCAGCAATCAAGACTATAAATCAAAATAACTTATAATTTCATATCCACAGCACGTTAGGGGGAAAATTTTATTTCTGATGTTCATATTGTAGACGTATACACTTCAAAGTCCGTTTGTTTAAAAGCTTCCCAGTTAAAAGAGGAGAAGAAAGAGCTTGGGTTAGCGGAAAGATCAAAATTTTCTAGCATTTCTCTTTGTTTTTTTTTACAACAGTGATCTTATAACCAAAGCTTATCTAATTTAAAGAAAAGAAAACGAAGGTCTTCGTTTTGTTTTTGACTAGAACATAAGTCCTCCCTTGAGAATGTAAGCTACAGAAGGCAGCAAGCTGTTCGCTGTTATCTTTTCAATGCTTTAGCACAAAGCATTTGACACAAAAAAAACTCAGCACAGAGGAGACTGAAAATATTCTTGCAGGAGTGCATCGTCCCTATTTTACTTCCATAGAGAGCTGTTCTTTCTGATCGGGTGGGAGAAGGAAAAGCAAGATTTACGGGTGATTTGGGTTTTCGCTTCTCTTCATTATTTTTACAGTCAACGAAAGAAATAAAGCCAGATAATGGTGAAAAAGAAAAAAAACAGCGAGACTGAACTCTATGAAATCTGACCATTAGGGGGAAGAATGTCAAGTGGTCCTGTCTTTTTTTCTCAATGGAAATAGCTTGAATTTCAAAGAGGAACCAATATATGCCTTATAGACCCCAAAGATAAGGACAGATGAAGTATTTGAGGCTTAGTAGCTTAGAAGCTTCCCCAGACTGGAGGGTATGGAGAAATGAAGAGGTGGCCATGGTTACTGTGTCCACAAGCCCGAGCACATAGGAGATAAATGACATAGGTTTGGAAAGACTATTCATTGGCCACTTTTGTGCGAGGCATGGTGCTAGGGGTTTTGCAGGGCATGATTTCATTAAATCTTCATTTCTATGATGAGGTACTATTATTACTTGTATTTTTTAAAAAATATTTTATTTATTTGAGAGAGAGAGAGAGCAGAAGCAGCGGGGAGGGACAGAGGGAGAAGCAGACTCCCCGCCAAGCAGGGAGCCTGTTGTGGGACTCGATCCCAGGACCCTGGGACCACGACCCGAGCCATTGGCTCAGCACCACCCTTAGTCTGTGCCTTTTCCAACCTTCTCCTCCTTCCTTCCCTGTCTCCCTTCTGCCATGTCAGACCCTCATTGTGGCCTGAAGGCTCTCTCTACCTCCTCCTATCCCCTCCCCTTTATCCTTCAAGGTGTTTTCCTCCAATAAATCTATTGCACATCAATTCCATCACAGTGTCCCTCCTTGGAGGATCCGAATTTACGATTATGTACTCAAGATCAGTACCATTCATTATGTGACACTTTCCTTTTAATTGGATTACTTTTTAAACTAAATATAGATAGTCTCACCTTAGGCAAAATATATATTAAATCTTGAGTTTGATGTGCTAGGTCAGTTTTTCTAATGCATTTTTTTTTTTTAAAGATTTTATTTATTTATTTGAGAGAGAGAGAATGAGAGACAGAGAGCATGAGAGGGAGGAGGGTCAGAGGGAGAAGCAGACTCCCCGCTGAGCAGGGAGCCCGATGCGGGACTCGATCCCGGGACTCCAGGATCATGACCTGAGCCGAAGGCAGTCGCTTAACCAACTGAGCCACCCAGGCGCCCAAATGCATTTTTAATATATATAATTTTTAAAATAAATGATGTTTGAATATGGGTTGCTTAAGTCATCTTCCTGGCCACCGATATGCACATGTGACTCACTTGGGAACTTTTCCCTACATTATATTGCTGATAAAAGGTTTTTAAAAATAAGTAATTGGTGGTTGGGAAGGAAGGAGGATTAGAACAGAATGCCAAATGACATCACCCAAAGTTTTCATTAAGTACTGGAGTTTGTGTTCTGGGCAGAACCCAGAAGAAGATTTCTGTACAATGGAAAGCCAACAGAAAAGAGTTCCAGAAATCCAGCTGGATTCTGGACCAAAGAATAAAACGAACACCGTAGGGGCATCTGTATTTATCACCTGCCTTGTACTGAGTGCTAAGTGGCATGGCTGTTCTGATGAAATTACTAGATTTTTTTTTCAGCTCTATGAATTATATTCCACTCTCTCACCCATGACGTCTTGCTCATCTTTTGGCCACATTTAAAAGAGGCAAGAGTTCTGAACACGTGTGGCAGCTGGGGTGTGCTCAGCAATGATGATCAAGGACTAGCTCGCAGACTGACTCAGCCCCACCCACCGCACTCCCTTGTGCGCCACCCTAATTCTAGAGGGAAAAAAATGAGACAATGTTTTGAATGCTCGTATCACAGAGCACAATGTGTGCTCGCACTGGTGGTGAATGGTGGACACCTTAGTTTTCCAAAAGGAGAGTGAGCCTTAGTTGTTCATAATGACTGATTATATCTTGCTGGGGAAAGAGAGAGGAAGCCCAGAGGTGGTTCAGCTCACTGGAGGAGACAGTGCTCAGAGGAATCCAGGAGGAAGCCCGAGTACTAAGCCATTTTGGAAAGAAAATGAAATCACGAAATACCACAACTGTCTGTCATGAACCGGAGAAACTCCAAGAATGAAAAAAATCAACTTGTTTATTTCCTTTTCTTTCCCATGAAACAAATGCTTCTAACACCATAGGCACTGCATTCTTCCCAGGAGTAAATTACAAGTCTTCAACTCAATGGCTAGTTGAGTCATTTCAGGGAAGAAAAATAAACTCTGGACTTGGTGAGCACATAGATTAGCCCAATTGAAATAATTTCTCCAGTCACCCTAGCCCCAACTACTCTGCAAGTCTTGAAAATAGGACTTACCTTTTTCCAGAACAGTTTGCCCAGAGGCAGAGAGGTGGGTCCCCCCTTTTCCTTGGCAGCTTCCTTTGTAGTGTTGGTGGATGTAGGGTTCTTGGCCTCCTCTCTGCTCTCCTGGGATATAAAGTTCGCTTTGTCTGACTTGACGTCAGATGAAGTGGCTGGCGACTTTTCAGCACCCTTTAGAGTTTTAAAAAAAATTAAAATGACCTCAGGATTTCAAAAGTGAAAGATCTCTTTTTTTAATAAGCATAGGCTGGGGTTATGTATGTTAATTTTCTTTTTTATAATTTTCTGTACTTGCAAAGATTCTATGTGAATGTGGATTTGTGTTAAAATTTTGGAAAAGTCAAGATAGTTTCCTTTTGCAAAAGAATATATATTATGTTCATGTAAGTCATTAGGAATGAAGGTGCTGGTAAGAGGCACTTGCCTGTGAGAAACATTAGTTTGTGTTGAGGCCATTGGTCTTCAAATGGTTTTGATGATGTTCCCATCAGTAAAAACAGTTTGAGCATGCACCTCTGATACATGCCTGTTTGCTTATATTATACATGTGTACTATTTTACTAATCCAAATGTGAAATTAAAGGGGTTAAAATAAATATAAGGGACATCATTTCCAACTTTTAACTTTGATTTAATAATCACAATCAAAGACACCAGTGCCAGGCACTGTTCTAAACAATTGGATGTTCTAACAAGAGTTCTACGAGGGAGGAAGTGATTATTATGTTAATTTTACAGAGAAGGAAATTTTGGTCCCAGGTGGTTAAAAAAACTTTCCCATGACTACACTAATAAGGGGGCAGAGTTCACATCAAAATCCGGGGAATCTTGATACCCAAACCCAAGCTCAGACCCCCTCCTCTACACTACACCACCTCCAACAAACCAAGGTCTCCCCACTCCCTGTGCTATTGTACCCATGCAGGGAGAAAATATCTAAAAAAGCTTCACATTGGGAATGTGATAATGACAAAAAGCCTGAGAAACCCATCTACACTCATCAGTTTCATTGGGAAATGGGCAGTCCTCTTCTCTTTGCGCTGGGAAAATACCCAGAGACTCTTGAAAACCATTACAAGGAGATAACTCTATTATATATAGAATAATATAACTGTAATATATTGGTGAATTGTTTGTTGACTATGCATCTCCCTGCCCAGACCATGAGGTTTGAGAGTAAGAGCCATTGCTTTGGACGCCATTACATCCGTAGCTCCCATCAGGCCCAGTGTCTGCCACGAAATAGGCATTAAATAAATAACTAAATAATTGTATAGAAAGGACCAGAGAGAAATGCCTACACAGGATCCTACTATGTTATGTTTCTGCCCACCTTCCCCCTCCTAAGTGGGCTCTAGAGCCATAGACCACCCACAGTCTTTTCTCCCTGCGCATCCATCTCTTCACTTCCCAAAGTGCCCCAGATGGCATTTTACCAGCATCAACTGAATATTAATACTCTTCGTCTGCATTATGGAAGAGATGACAACGACTCTGTATGTTTTGGAATCAACCTCATAGGGTTGCCAGATTTAGCCAATACTCTCAATAATAAGAATATAAGACACCCTGTTGATTCGAATTCCAGATCAACGAAGAATAATTTTGAAGCATAAGAATGTATATCCCCAGAATTGCCTGGGGCATATTTATATTTATACTAAACAATTATTTGCTGTTTATCTGAAATTTGAATTTAACTGAGTGTTTGTATTTTATCTGGCAACCCTACCCATGGAAATTCTAATATATTAGATTTGGAGTTTACAGATCTAATGACTTTACCTTCTTCCCTAATAAGTGTTCATCTTGTTTCACATTTGGGCATGGGAGAGGGGAGGGGTTAGTTAGGTGTAAACATTATACCAAGAAGTGGAAAACAATGAATATGAGGCAGTGCTTAGGAATCACATGAGCTGGCTACTAATATTTTAGCACCCTGCAGAGAGCATGGACATCAGGAAAACGTGAGTGGGAAGACGAGCATTTCTGGGCATGGCAAAAAAAAAAAAAAAAATCCTGGATCAATGCCTTGCCTGTGTGCATGTTGTCATGTTCAGTGTTTGAAGAACATGTGAAAAAGTTTGATTCTGAAGCATAGCATGTGATTAAGCCAAGAGAAAAAGATCCCAATTCAGCAAAGGAAAGCTGACACTCTATTTATAACAAGAAGCTTATTTCACTTATCAATTCCGGGACTCCCCACTTTTTTATACTAAGAAAAAAATTTTTTTAAGAAAATTCTTTTTATAGGAAGAAAAACTGAGATACAGAGACAATGAATTTAGGAGTTGATCCCCATTGGTCGCCATTGCATTTTTTTCCTTGAATTGCAAAACCAGAAGATGATGTTTTTTTCCCCCTGAATTTGCTTGGATTTCCTCTTTTCTGTCCAAGTTACAGCAAAATTGAGGATGAGCAGCACAGCCCCTCTACCCAGGCAATAGTCTGTCTGGTCCGTTTTAAAGGCCCTATTTTCCTATCTTTTTGGATGACAGAATCATAAAGTGAAGAAAAAGGATGTAAAAGCCAAGAAGCTCTACCAAACTGCTGCATAAATGAGAACTGAGAACATTTGAGAATTATCTTCTTACTTTACATAAAAAGGCAAAACCTTAGAAGTCCGGAAAGGGGCACTTCTTCTTCTTCCCAGTATTTTCTCCAAATCCTATCTTTGCCCAAAATGTAACTCAGTGGCAGGATGTGAGGCCAGTGATCTGGGGAGACCTTAGGAATACGGAACATGGGTGGCCCCCTTTTTGTGGAGGAACGAGACCCTGGAGGCATGAAACTTAGCTGTGCATGAAATGAATGCCATCTGAAATGCAGCTATGAGGGAAAAAGTCGTACACTTTGTAAACTTTGAAGGCCCCTGACTCACAGAAGCTCCAAGTGGGAATTCAGCTGGATTTCTCTGCACAAGGTCTATGACACTCTTCACTAGCAGTTAACAAATGGTCTCCCACATACAGTAACACCACTTTTTAATCTCCAGCCCCCCACCTCCAAACAACTGCAATCTCTATCCCTCCACTCCCTCTGTCTTTACAAAACAAAATAAGCCTGTATGGAAATTCAAGTGTGGCTTCCTAATACAGTTTGCTTATGCAAATAAAGATTCAGCCAGGAAATCTTTCTATGGAGCTTTTATTTGCATACACAATCCTGGGGCTCTAACATCCAGCTGGGGATTTTTTTTTTATTTTTCATAAGTCCATTCAACTTAGTGGAGAATGGTGGATATTTTAAACAAATGTCCAAGCATGCTGGCCCAATTCAGGGATCTTAACTGCTGGTTTCAGACAAACACTGGTGTCTTCTTAGACATTGAAAGAGAGAAATCTCCACAACTGACTTCTATGTTGTCCTCACTTCCCAAGGACATGGAGATAGAAACTGCTCTGCCTTCACTCATTGTTTTCTTGTGCTTGCATTTTTCTTTCTTTTTTTTTTTTTTTTAAAGATTTTATTTATTTGACAGAGAGAGACACAGCGAGAGAGGGAACACAAGCAGGGAGAGTGGGAGGGGGAGAAGCAGGCTTCCCGCAGAGCAGGGAGCCCGATGCGGGGCTCGATCCCAGAACCCTGGGATCATGACCTGAGCCGAAGGCAGACGCTTAACGACTGAGCCACCCAAGTGCCCCGCTTGTGTTTTTATTTGGGTTCAGTATGAGCATAGTTAAGACTGAGAATGGATGGAACACACCACAGAAAGATAAAATTATTTTCTTGAGGTTAGAAGAGTATTTCCCAAAGCGTAGGAAGCATACCATTGGTATCACAGAGAATTTTAGGTAATGCAAAGATAAAATGCTAAAAAACATTAAAATGGAGAAAATACTCTTCCCCCCAACCCCAACTCTCTAATCTTTCTAAGAACATTCGGGGGGAAAAGCTTACTCTGATGCTGGTACATCTTTAACATTTTTCTATTGCTGGCAAATTGCATTTTAATAAAGCTAGAAAGGCATTAGATTCGGAGTTGACACAAACATGGTAGCTAGAATGCAATTTTTTTTATTAGCCATATTCATGGTTACCTCTTTATAACAAATGACTTGAGTTTTCCATGTATCATGTAATATAAAGTTTTCTTTAGAGATACCTTTAAATAGGAAATGAGTCCTTTTTAATATAAAAAGATCAACCAACTAATACTATATCTGACAAAAATGATGAAGATGGTATGCATACTTACGACATTTGGGAAACACTGAGTTAGAAGGATAATTTCAGAACCCTGGTCCACACTAGGAAGAAACTAGTCAGATGTTTATGTATAATTACGGAGAAGAGAGTCATTGAAATTTGATTCAGGTCGTTTTTAATTCCCTGTCATGATTCCAACCACACAAGGCTGTCTTCCCTGAAGCAGAGCTGAGGGGACCCAGGACAGCCACGTGTACACGTGGTGAAGACCAGGGTTCTCTTTTTTTTTTTCTTTCTAATTTAACAAAATACAGACCTTATGCCTAAAGAATTTTCTAAATGCGAATCCTAGCCTGGGGCTATGCAGGTGCTTTTTCTTGGTGACTTTAGCTTGGTTCTCACAGGTCTTCTGTCCAGCTTGGCCATCACAGACACTTTCTGCTTTGGATGCCTTTTGGGCAATAGCAGTCATAGCTTAGAACTTTATTTTTAAACAAAATCCTTTTTCCGCCCCCCTGTCGTTTTTAAGTGCATTGAAACACTTTGACATTCACTGCTGGTATATCACCCCCATCCCCCAACCACAACATTCACATCATGTGACTGTTTCTCTTTTTTAAACTCTCAGAGACAATTTGCTACACAGTAGATTCCCAGTCCATTTTGAGTACATGTCGATTTTCAACAGGGCGACCTATTTAAATGACCCAGATTAACCCAAATCCATTTGCTAAAGACAATGACAGGACATTTAAGCTCCGTCTATATGATATAAAATATTCAGATAAAAAAAAGAAGATAACACAGCCTCTACTTGATCATTTTAAAGATCTAAACACTCTTGTCTCATGGGAAAGGAAAAGATACATGAAAACAATTTATTTTTGCGTCTTGGAGTCAAGACAAGCACTGCCTGGAGGGCTTTCTTTCTCCAACCCATCTTTTATTCAGTATTAGAAACTTCAGGGAAGCAGTATCTGCAAAAATTTCAACCAACTTCTAGGTGGGCAGATCTCCCAGGCAAGAGAAGTGTCTACTGCGCGCCCGTCGACTGAGCCAAAGTTGGGGGAGATTGGAACTGCAACAGCCCAGCAACGACCATTCAGAATTGTCGACTCAAATTACAAATGGCAGGGGATTTTGCGTAGAGTGTGGAGTGTGCTCAAAATTGTCCAGGCCAAATGGGAAGATGGACAAACCATGTAAATGTTTCAAAAGCAAGAATCCAAGAACTTTGGTAGAAAGGATGTTAAAAACACAGGTTTGTGGAAAGAGGTCGGTTTGTGTCGTAGATGACCTACATTCACAAAACCCTCTTCTGAGGCTCACTAGCTCCACTAGAAGTGACCCTGACCTCTCTGGGCAGGGTCGGGAGATTTTATCAGCTAGGTACGTGCAGTTGGGGCCTTGGTGCATGAGCAGCTGAAGAGAATGAGCGCATCAGGTCACTTGGGAAGCCACACAACACACCCACATACCCCACTGTTTATAGCTTATTGTGCTGTGTGATTTCAAACAATGCAAGACACAGAATCAAAAGGGAAACATTTGGACCCAACTATTCATTGAACTTGACCTTAGCTGCCTTATAGCAGATGACTAATTTTATAGGAAAATGCATGTGGATACCTCAGATAAATATTTGTTTCTACTGGGAGAAGAACATTCTAGAAGAAGCAATCGATAACTACAAATGTCATCATGGCATTCAATACATCTTGCAGTGATTATGGAAATAGCGATCAAGAGTTCCATGGTTTACCAGGCATTGTCACACCTTCCTTCAAGGCCGGGGTGGTGAGACAGAATTTTTATTGTCCCAACTTTACAGATGTTGAGATCTGGATTCAGATAGGTTTGGATCATGTCACATAGCCACCACAAAACAGGCCTGGAGCTCAAACTCAGGTCTTGAGACAAATTCTAGGATCCTTTTCCCAACCTGGCCCCTTCGAATATTGGTAACAGATGTATTGGGCTGGCCAAGCCATTTATCGGGTCCCAGTGTCTTTCAAAGCACTCTCAGTTATCAAAAGAAGGACGCAAGACACTTATCTGTCACCAAGTTCAACTTTCCTCACGATTCCCGTGAAAGTTAAACCATGTGTTCCATTAGGGATAATCAGTTCTGTCAAGTGTAAAGGAAAACATCTCTAGAAAGTAATTGTTCTGAATAAAATTTATTCTGAGGGGAATTGGTTGGATCTCTAGGATGACAGTGAAAAAAATTTAGGCTCTCTAGGGCATCCTAACTCTAAACATTCCTTCCCTTGGCAAGCGTCCAATGGTGACTATTTCATTTCACCAAACAATTGCCTTTGTGGTGGAGATTTATTTTTTCCAAATTATATGAAAAACATGGAACGTATTTTTTAAAAACCAAAAATGGAGCAGTTTACTTCTACTTTAAATTGTCTCACCTCTTTCTCATTTCCAGTGGCTAATTTGTACTATATTCTTATATTCCCTGGGTCTCTTCACACACAATTAAAAAGACTAACGTGATATATGGTTGTTAGTATTCTGTTCTTATTTTATATAAGAAATTGGTGATTGTGAAATTGTTTATCCAGAGTTAGCAAATATTTCAAGCTTTCCACTAAAATTTTCATCAAAATACCACTGACCCAAACAAAACACGTTAAAGACAATTTAACAGCACTATTAAATTGCTAAATATACACACACACATACACAATTCAAGAAACAAAGCAGCAGACACAAATCCAAATCCAATCCCATACACAAACCCAAACATGAACATACTTCAAACTACCTACCGTGTCTTCCAGATCTTTTTTTGTTTCAGCTTTGCTAGGTGAAACCTTAAAAGTTTAAGAAAACCAAATATTAAAAATCATAGCTAGCTTTTTAGGGTGATTTGATTTCATAGAGACATCGTTTTTTGGGGGGTGGTACAGTTCACTCTGCAGGTAAAGAATGTAATGAGAAGTCCTTTTCAGTGCAAAGGCGTTCTACCAAGTTCAGTAGAAAGCCACGGTCTTCTGGATAATTTCTAGGTATAAAAGAGTTTGAAATATTAATGTTTTATAATGAAATACATCAGACCTTATACATTCACTAAGAGCCTGACCACCATCAAAATTGTCTCCTGGAAGTCCACAGACTTTCCATCACTCCTACCACTAATCCAAACAAACACCCCTTTGGTGTTTGTGGCACATTCTGTTGACTTGTTTTTACATTTTGAGGCTAGTCTTGGGCTTTGGAAAGAACCCAAACACACTTGGAGCTGTCTGTTTGATTATGCATTCATTGATTCATTGATTCATTCATTCATTCAGCCCTCTCACAGGTCTGGCATGGGCCAGGCTTGACTGCCTTGAGGAGTCAGAGACAAGCAAGCCTTATAGGATTTGGGTCCCTGCCTCTATGCCATCAACATAGTAGATTTTGATGTAACAAGATAGGAAGTGATTTCTTCAGTTTTATTTGCCATCTGAAGGCAAAACTGCTTTGATAGGTCAACAACTCAAGGAGCTTTTTTCCAATTATGTTTATGATCAATGACCATTAGACATGGGACTTCAGGAGAGTGGCATCGCAACACAGCTCATGTCACACAGTTGGGGCACCTGATGTTCATACCACAGCTCCCGGCTCTGAGGGCTCCCTCACTGAACGCTCGATGTGACACAATCCCCTTGCAAAGCACATCTTGTCCCTGTTCTCCAATGTTCCAGCTGCACCATCATGATCCCCCATCCGGTACAATAACAAATATACATTATTCGCAGAATTAACGCAACTTTTGAGCAATAGGAAAGAGGAAAGAAGGGGCAACAACCACTCACCAGAGTTTTAAAGAAGCTCATGATGGAATTATTATTCTTGGTTGTATTTGTGGTCTGGGGGTCCTCCTTTGCAGTCTCCAGCTCTTCCAGGTCCCCGGGGACAGAGCAACTCACAGTGGGGATCTCTTGTCCTTCTCTCCCCTTGCTGTCCACTATGTCCTAGGTGTAAAACAGAGTTGTCACTGTCGCCACTGGTTGAATGTGGACTCTCACAGTAATAACTTTTGCTTTGCACCCCTTTCTCCCTGACCCTCTAATTCCAGCCATTCTTCTTCTGCCCACGGGTGTGCAGAACAATCAGGAGCTTATGAGAGTCACTCTTCCTTCCCCTCCTCTGCTTTCTAACATATTCAGCATTTGCAGTCAGTTGGAGGGACATTGTTTGGAGCCAGAGGGTAACAAACATAGCAGTGCACGTTGCCTCCCAAACAAAACCCCTTTTCTCCCAATTCTACAAGGAGGTTGTGTATGATGCCAATATTTCCCAACTTTATGGTCACCTAGTCTAATGATCTGCACGTTATCCTCAGAGACGCCTCCATTTGACTTCCCACAATCCCCACAGTGAGAACCGTATCAATTTTTTTTTTAAAGATTTTATTTATTTATTTGACAGAGAGAGAGTTAGCAAAAGCAGGAACACAAGCAGGGGGAGTGGGAGAGGGAGAAGCAGGCTTCCCGCCGAGCAGGGAGCCCGATGCAGGGCTCGATCCCAGGACCCTGGGATCATGACCTGAGCCGAAGGCAGATGGTTAACGACTGAGCCACCCACGCATGCCCCTATCAACTTTTTTAAAAGCACTTTTTTTTTTAAAGAGTTATTTACCCATTTTAAAGAGAGAGAGAGCGCACAAGCAGGGGGGAGGAGCAGAAGGAGAGGGAGAGAGAGAATCTCAAGCAGACTGCACGCTGAGCATGGAGCTGATGTAGGGCTCGATCTCACCACCCCGAGATCATGACCAGAGCTGAAATCAAGAGTCAGGTGCTCAACCGACTGAGCCACTCCAGGTGTCCCTAAAAGTATGATGTTTTAAAATAATAACTCCGTTTTGGGGACCTGGGAGCTTATTGGTGCAAGGGATGTGATACAGGGACTGATTTTCTCCTCTAACTCACCCAGAAGGGTAGGAACATTCCAAACCTGTACTCCTTTCCCCATCTCTATGCCCGTGACCCTGCGCTAAGCCAGGTTACTTCAAACCCATCCATTCTTCACTGATGTCTTTCTGGGTCTTGCCATCCACAGCGTCTATGTATTCCTCTCTCTGAGTTTCTGTACCTCTGTTCTCCTCGGCACTCACTTGGCACGTAGGTTATGTACACAAGACTAGCCTAACACCCTCGGCCAGGCCAGAATAGTCTGCATTAAAAATGGGGCTTTTGTGGAAGGGCTATAAAAATACAAAAACACATTTTGATGAATATTTGAAACGGTAATAATGATATATGTATCCCGCAGGGGTACTCTTTCCCACCTCAGCACTCCTTCCAAATGGAGAGGTGCTTCTTGCGAAATGCCTCATAAAGATCTGGAACTTCGTAAAATTAAAAGCAGCTAAAAGCCATGGCCTTAACAAACTTGTTAGGTTTTCTAGCTAATTCCAGGCAAAACCTGTTTTGTGTTGGAAGAGAGGCTCTTTTAAAAAACAGGTTCTCAGGGCACCTGGGTGGCTCAGTCGGTGAAGCATCTGCCCTCGGCTCAGGTGATGATCTCAGGGTCCTGGGATCGAGTCCCGCATCGGGCTCCCTGCTCAGCGGGGGTCTGCTTCTTCCTCTCCCTCTGCCCCTCCCTCCCGCTCATGCACACACACACACACACACACTCTCTCTCTCTCTGTGTCAAAAAATAAATAAAATCTTAAAAAAAAATAAAAACAGGTTCTAATATGAGTTGAACTCTTTTTTTCTAATTCAAAATACAATTCAGATCCACGTTATTAAGGTGGAAGGATGGCTGAAAATTCTGTTTACAGCAGATGAGTGCCGGTGTACCCACAGGTGCATGTGTATACATACAAATTTATTGTTCCAGTGTGCTTTAGAAAAATATTCCCAGCATCAAACCTATGGTACAATGGATATTTTTGCTTAGGTGAAGGTGAGTACAAAGAACATTTGAAATAAAATTTGAAATAAAAAAATATTACATCAATAATCAAACAGGTGTTTTGGAAAATGAGCCATTTATGAAAGAGGTATAAGGAATAAGTCTAATCGAGAAATGCCCCACTGGGTCTAACTCATGGTGTGGCCTAGGACAAAGTTATTTCCATTCACTCATTTCCTCATCTGCGCTCAGTAGCTAAGGGGGAAACTTGAACTAGGGCCCAAACTGCAGAGACCACAGGGTGTCAGCCCGGGCTCTGGGGCCAGTAGCCCAGACTTTACTCCCTGCTCCACCAACCATACCTGTGCAGTCCTGGGCATGTTCCCTAACATCCGTGCACCGGTGGGCTCATCTATAGAAGGAGCATGATGAGTAGCACCCGCCCCTTAGAGTTGTGGGGGGAGTAAATGGGAGAGTCCACTTACAGGACACAGGACAAGGCATTGCACCTGGTGAGCATTCAGTGAATGTTAGCCATTCCACAAGGCCTTCCTACTGCTGCCAGTCCATAGTGGACAAAGGCTGGGAGAGAGGACAGTCCTCTGAGTAAAAGACAAGTGAGCCCCTCTGGCCCACGGACGCTTAGTTGGACCGCATATTAGAACCACCTGGGCAGTGTTTAGGCCAATGCCCCTGCCCAGACCCCACTCAGACCAATTAAATGAGAATTTCTGGAGGTCTGCAGAATCCCGGGGGATACCAATGTGCCCCGGGGCTGAGTTCAACTGGAGTCGAGGGAAGGGAAGGCCCGAGGATGAAGCCATGTTTGCCCTTGGCCATGGAGCCTGTCACAGGGAGATGGGTGGAGGTAGGGGAGGGGTTTTAGCCAGAGATAAGAGCATGAAAAATGTAGAGAAGATGAGGAGGGGGAATAGGGCTGGGGAAGGTTTGGGGTGAGGTTATTCAGTTCAACTAAGGTGGAGGGGGTATGACAGTCAGGGTGGTTAGGGAAATGCCACCCTGAGCCGGACTGAGGACGTGCTGAGTGCCAACTTAAGGAGTAGGTGCTGTGGAGGGTTTCTGGGCTGAAGCAGCCTTTCTGTCCCTCACCACGAGGTTGGGGTGCAGGGCAATGAGCCCCCAAAGCAGCAGAAAGTAGAGAGTTCCCTCAGGGAAATTTAAGGCAGAGAAGGCCCCATCTCTGCCCCAGAGCGAGTCGTCTGTGGTTGCCTACAACACAAAAAATGCGATGAGTCGAGAGAGGACATCAGCACCAAAAGGCAAAAAGGCTAGAGTTCTTTTCTCTCGATCCCTCCTCCCCGAACGCACACACCTGATGGCAGAGGAGAAGAAGTAAAAGGGTAAATCCTACCCCTCCAGATGGTAAGTCCAAGGTCCTGTCAGAGCTTGATTCCAGAAAAACTGGGATGAATGTAAAAATGGATATGAGATGGAAGTTTTTATTTTTTTAAAAAGATTTTATTTATTTACTTGTCAGAGAGTCAGCGCACAAGCCGGGAGAGAGGCAGGCAGAGGGAGAGGGAGAAGCAGACTCCCCAGTGGGCAGGGAGCCCGATGCGGGGCTCGATTCCAGGACCTCCCAGGACCCTGGCATCGTGACCTGAGCCGAAGGCAGACGCTTAACCGACGGAGCCACCGCGGTGTCCCGAGATGGAAGTTTTTAAACTGGACTGGACTTTTGAATCCCTGCAAGGTTTGGGATCTGCCCGTGAGAGCATAAGAGTTAGGAAAGAAGCTGTTTATCAAGTGTCTACCAGGCGTGTCACATGGCCACAGTCACTGCCCATATAGAAGCGAATGAGACGCACGCAGCCCTGCCCTCAGACAGCTGACATTCAAGCAGGGGAGCAAGGAAAAAACCAAGCAAAGATATAGATGAACCAATAAGTGTAACTTATGCCTCAAACTGTGAAGACTGCGAGAGAAAAAATGAAGAAGATGAGGGCACAGAGGGTGAATTAGATGCTGGGTGAAGTCCTCCAAGAACAGATGTGTGGGGGTGGGGGAGGCATCTATTCTGGAAGGCTCCTGGCGTCCAGGCTGGGTCAGCTGCTCTGAGCCCCTCTGGCCCCACAGCCCACGGGCTCCCAGTGTTCCTCACAGTGAGTGGAAGGGCCGGATTCTAGGCCACCACCAGCTCCCGGACGGGCGTTTCCGGCAGGCAGCAATAGGCAATGATTCTTCTCTGAGATCCCAGGCTAGACACACAGGGAACATTTACTGAACTTCCTGGAAATAAAATGGAACACGGTGGAGTCAGCGGAAGGGGGGATGAATTGGTAGACGGTCAGGTGGTCCCCATGGGTCTAGGTGGCCGGCAGGGAAAACTTGACACAATGGCTCTCCTCTGAGGAAGGTGGATAACCATCAGTAGCTCTTTACCCAGCATAAAGCACTCTGGATGGAGGAGACACGGTTGGACAGGACTCCAGGAACGGAGGAGACCTCCAACTCTCCCCTCTGCCCCGTGGCATTTTCTCTTGACATCTCTGAAGACGCTTACCTCTGCCTCCCTGATTTCTCAGGTGCAGCAGGGTCTCGAGTCTTGGACAGCAACTGAGGGTAAGTGCCTCCTGGTCAATGCAAGGAGGTGGTGGGTCTGCCTGGGGATCCCCCCAGTGAGAGCTTTATGGCCTTTCACAAACTATAGAAATGATCCCTGAAAGTATAGTCTTAGCTTTATGGCCTTTCACATTGAAATCCTAAGCTTGAACTTGAGCCCTTTCCTTGAAATGTTTTTTTTCTTCTTAGACTGGCTTTTTTTTTTTTTTTAAAATTTTTTTTTTTTTTTTTTACAGAGAGGAGAAGGGGCAAGTGGGGGGGAACAAAAGCAGGGGGAGTGGGAGAGGGAGAAGCAGGCTTCCCGTGGAGCAGGGAGCCCGATGTGGGGCTCGATCCCAGGACCCTGGGATCATGACCTGAGCCAAAGGCAGACACTTAACGACTGAGCCACCCAGGCACCCCTAGACTGGCTTTTAGAGAGAACATGACTTCTGCTTCCAGAAAGATGGAGAATATGAACGTTTCCTTATCCTCCCAGTAAGCACAACGGGAAGCCCCTGGTTTCTCTCTGCCAGACGGAGAGGAGAAGAAGACAGACCAGCTAGGGAATGGAGGAACCACAGAGTGCGGAGTGCCCTGGGGTTGCTTTTTGTCTCATAGATCCTAGACTTGGAAATGGAGGAGGCAGCAACCTGCAAATACCAAAAAAATGACCAAAAAAACGTTGGCAAGGAGGCAGAAAAACTAGATCGCTCACACACTGCTTGCTGGTGGGCAGGTACAACGGAACAGCCTGTGTAGAAAAGAGTTTGCCGGTTTCTTGACAAACTAAATACACAACCACAGTACGACCCAGCAATTGCATTCCTGGGCTTTTTTTCCACCGGTGAAATGAAGACATATATTCACACAAAAACCTACACATGGAAGTTTATAGCAACTTCGTTTGTAATAGCCCCAAACCGGAAACAACCGAATGTGTTTCAACGGATGAATGGCTAAACAAAATGTGGTCTCTCCATGGCACGGAATAGTATTCAGCAATAAAAAAGGAAGGAAAGGAGCAATATGTATTGATAGACTCAATGACTTTGATGAGCCTCCAGAAAATTCTGCTGTCCAAAGAGTGTATGTTCTGTATGACTCCGTTTATATACCATTGTCCAAAGGACCGAGCTATTGAAATGGAGCACAGATGGGTGGTTGTCAGAAGTTGGGAGAGGGGGTGGATGTGGGAGGGAAGTGGATGTATCTAGAAGAGGGCAGCATGAGGTGGAAATGTTCTCCATGGGACTGTATCCATATCAATATCCTGGTGGTGATACTGTATCATAGTTTTGCAAGATGTTACCGCAGAGGGACCCTGGATAAAGGGATTTCTTTGTATTATCTCTTACAACCACATGTGAATCTACAATAATTTCAAGATTAATAATTAAAAAAAGGATAGTTCTGGAAGAGTAAGAATGAAGAATCAATAAAAAGTCCAACAATTCTGGAATAGGTCAATAAATTAGCATGTGGGGGGCGCCTGGGTGGCTCAGTCGTTAAGCGTCTGCCTTCGGCTCAGGTCATGATCCCGGGGTCCTGGGATCGAGCCCCGCATCGGGCTCCCTGCTCGGCGGGAAGCCTGCTTCTCCCTCTCCCACTCCTCCTGCTTGTGTTCCCTCTCTCGCTGTGTCTCTCTCTGTCAAATAAATAAAATCTTTAAAAAAAAAAAATAAAAAATAAATAAATAAATAAATTAGCATGTGGTATTGACGTGTGAGATTAACCTCTAGGCTACACTAACCTACATTTCTACGTGTAGGAATGAACACATTCCATGTGATGGAATATTTTGCAGCCATGAATTCTTTGAGGAAAAGTATAATGAGGAGAAAAAAAAGTCAATGATAATAATAATCATGACCAACCTTTATGTGTCAGGCCCTGCTAAACTAGTTAAAAAGGCCTCATGTAAGTCTTACAAGGATTTCGTGAAGGTTTTTTTTTTTTTTTTTTTTACTGATGAATAAATTGAGGCAGGAAAAGGATAAATAACTTGCGTATGGTCATAGAGTAGCACTGAATTTGACTCCAGGCCCAGATCATTTCGGAGGCAAAAAGTATGTACGCTCCACGCTGCCTTACCTCCACCAACTCCCTTCAGGTGTTTACTCAAAACCAAGAGTTTTCCTATTTAATTTCTCTTGCTTCTATTCCTCTCCCCCGCTATACAACACATTTTTTCCAGATACATATGGGAATTTAGTGTATGATAAAGGTGTCACCTCAAATCTATCCAAAGTGAAGGGCTGTTTAATCAAAGATACAGGGCCAACAAGGTGGTCATCTGAAAACAAATTACGTGATGTCCTAAGTCAACCCTATATAAGGACAGAATCCAAATGGATAAAAACGCTAGAAGAAAACATGGGAAAAATATTTATATTTTATAATTTTGGATTGAGAAGACTTCTGTAACTGTGACTCAAAATCTGGATGCCATAAAAGGAAAGATTGAGAGAAAAAAATAAACATCCAAATGTTTGGAAACATTCTGTTGGGAGGCTGGTTTAAGAAGCAGGCACTCTTGTTCACTGCTGATTGGAATGTAAATTAGTTTAGTACCAACTGAGGCCAATTTGGCATTATCTACCAAAATTTTTAAGAAGAACAGACTCTTTTATCTAGCAATTCCCCTTCTAAGAATTGACTCTAAACTTTAAGTCACACACGTGTGAAAAACCAAATGCATGAGGTTATTTACTGCAGTGAGCACTAGCAAATGTTGGGAAACCAGTCCAATGTCATTGTTAGGGTCCCGGTGAACTAGATCATGGCACATCCACACAGTTGAATACTACACAAGGGTTAGAAATGAGGAAGCTGTACAGATACGGAAATAGTGTTGCCTGAAAAAAAAAGCATGGACTAGACAGAGTGCATATTATATTACCTTCTGCATTTAAAAAAAGGAATAAAAATTTATGCTTGCATTTGCTTATGTATTTCCAAAGAAACCCTGGAAGGATACACTTAAAAATGCAAACAGTAATTATCTATAGTGGGTGGCATTAGTAGGCAGACCATTTTTAGAATTTCTTAATTTGAGCCAGGTATTACGTACAAAAATCAAAATTAAAACAAAATGTAGGCAACTAATTCCAAATTTAAAAAAACACCCAGAGGGTGAAACTAAACACAGTTGGAAAGATGATGCCTTACATATTGAGTTATTTGTAGAAGGATCTTTGTTCCTAACTACAAATATGTCTTTGCTATTCTCATCAGGCCTCCAGATCATTCTCAGCAAACAGAAACTTTAGACTGAAGCAAAAAACGCTCCCCAGGAAATATCTGGAAACTTCTTTGATACAAACAGGTGTTCGTGGTGTCAGCTTGTTTTTCATCTGAGTGGGAAGAAGCCTATTTTCCCCCCTTGCTGTTAGCTTCAAAGGGCAAACAGACAGGGACTCTAGTTAAGTGATCACAATTTGTCACGTTGAAAAATAATGCTGCCTTATCATAATTTGATTGTCTATAATAAAACCCACATGGAACTTCTGGCACCTTCCTTTAACTGTGAATTGTCAACTGGATTTCGGCCTCTTTAAGCAAGGTCTACATTGTCAAAGTGAAAACATAAGCCATGAAAGCCTTGTCTGGAGCTATTAGTGATAAATGTCTCCCCCATCTAGGTTTCTTCACTGATGGCGTGCCCCTGGTTTCAGTTTGAATCGTTGTGCTGAGAATCAGCACCTAGCGTACAGTTTAACACAAGAAAATTTGTCCGAAGAACACTGAATGGTATAGAAACCCATTACTCCATTCCTTTCCATCTGTAAGAAATTTGAGCCACATGCTGCCTGGGATAAAAGGGAAAGCTCTGTTTCCTCTCCCACTTGGATGCCCCAACAGCACAAAGGGCATGGTGTGCTAGGCAACAATGGTCTCCAGACTGTCTTCTTCTGAGAGTACCGTCACCTGCACAGAGCCATTGTCAGACTGAGGGAGAAAAATGGAATTTGGTTAATTCTTAAAGACAGAATTTATCTTCCCATTTGTCCAGAAGGGAAAGCAAATTAATGAACAAGCAGGAAGGAACTCCAAAACCAAAGTCTATTAAAAATGTTCTGGGGGAACTTAAAAATTTCATATATATATATATATATATATATATATATAAATATTTATATTTTTTTTTTTTTTTTTTTTTTTTTTCTACATTACATATAATATATTTACTTTGTTTTCCCACAAAGCTCAAAACCACCTAAGGAGAGTTCATCACTGTAACTAACTTTTATTTTCCCCAATCTTCCCGCCCAAATTCACATCAGCTGATAAAAAGGCATTCATTCACATCATTAAGCCCATGGCAAAAATAGGCAAAGAACACAGCGCCTAAGAAATGCCAATTATGAAAGGCTTCAAAGACCGCCCATCCACAACCAAACTCCTCTTTCTCATCTCCTACTGGAGATTACTACACACCAGTTACAAGTGTATTTAAAAAGCCAGTGTTATCTGAACAGGGATTTGCCATCCTAGCTCTGAATTGCATAGTTCCGGAATTACAGTCAAGAAAAAAGTAACTTCTTGCGGAAACTTACTAGCAGCCTTGGGGCGGCAGCTGGGGATGCCTCAAGCCCTACAGCGCGCTCTGCTGGAAGAATCCGGACATTACCTAGATTGTAGTATGTTCTTCAACTTAGCCAGGCAATGCCCTGTGCTTGCTCCTTTTATAAAAAAGGAGAAAATATGGATGAGCAAAGAGGAAAAATGTAACCTGCACCCATTATTCCATTACTGAAAATGACTGCTATCAACAATGTGTAATTTTTCATTCCACACCGCTCTCTGGATTCCTAAAGGATGCATAGGTGTTGGCAAGCGGGCAGATAGGATTTTTACCCTAAAAGGATTCTTCCTGTTTTGAACCCTGCTCTTCTCATTGATCACTGTCTTCACAGGTCACTCATTCCATTTCTATGTCATGCTGGCTTATGATGTCTGGTGTAAGGGTGTCCCATAATCAACAGAACAGCTCCCTTATTGGACCGTTTTAATCGTCCCAACTTTCCTCTTATAAACATTGCTGGAATTTAAAAAAAAAAAGCCTGTGGATAAAATTTTGCCCATTTTCTCAATAAATTCCTAGGTGTCAAGTTGCTCGTTCAAAAAGCACGCTGTTTGAGACTGCCAACATGCCAGGGTTGAAACAATCTTCTTAATTAAGAAATTATCAAAGACTTCAGAGGGCAATACAAATAACCTAAAAATATTGAAACGTGAAAGCTATCTTTTCTTTGTCTTCTGGCATGTTTCCTAAGGGGAATCTAAGCTGCATGACACAGGTCTAAAAACGTTCTATTTATCCATTTTCCCTCCTCTTTGGAAGAGAGGCAATATTGTTCATTTCATCTGCTTGTTCTAATTGAAACAGACTCGGCTGGACCAGCTATCCAGCGTGATGCTCTTTACGGTAAATCGTAAGATCACCACTGCAGACCTAACCTCAGGGTATTAAGACCTCAACTCGTAGCTCGGCAGCAAAAACCCAACACAGCACCTATACGTGATAGAGCCTCATTAATCCATGGTGTTGACTGACGCAGAGATATTGTATTTATAAGATTAAATAAAGCAGTTGTTCATTGTGGTCAGAGTTGGAGGGGGAAAATAAATCTATCAAAGAAAGCAATTCACACTTGCTTCCTATGAATAAGGTTTTCCATTTTCTCTCTCAGAACTCCTCCACTTGAGGGCTAAGTGAATTTGTCAACTTGATCTTTAATGGTAAGTGAAATGTGGATAGAGAATTAAGCAATGAAATGTGCTTTTCTTGCCTCTTTGTTTTGTTTTATTTTCGCAGCAGTCATTGCTTTGGGGCACCCTCTTAAAGTCCACTATGTATGATATAAAATGGAAAAATACAGTTGCCGTGGGCAAAGAGTGGGTGGAGAGTGGTTCCCAGGGCAAGTCCCGTCGGGCAAAAGGGATTTGTGGAAGATTCTTCTGTTACAACACATGCAAGCTCCAGAGTGATTGTGGCATTTCACATTTATTAGAGGGAAAATATCCAGTTTTTTAAAAAAAAGTACCTCAAAATATAAAAGCTAATGACCCACAGACTAGAATATGTTTGTCATCTGTTTAACAAACACTTCTCAGTAGCGAGAAAACTGTTTTGCATGCTGCCAAAATTAGGCTGCAGACCTTCTAAGAATGGTTTGACCTCGTGCAGAAAAAGAAAAAAAAAGTCCCATCCTTTTCCCTGAATTTTTAGGTTAGACCGAACTCCTTGGCCTTGCCCCCTACCCACTTAATTGTTTGCTACCTCTCCACTCTACTTTCTCTGTGTTCATGTCATCCATAGCCTTTTTTATTTATTTGTTTATTTGTTTGTTCATTTTCTCTTTTTTTTAAGATTTTATTTATTTATTTGACAGAGAGAGAGACAGCGAGAGAGGGAACACAAGCAGGGGGAGTGGGAGAGGGAGAAGCAGGCTTCCCGCAGAGCAGGGAGCCCGATGCGGGGCTCGATCCCAGGACCCTGGGATCATGACCTGAGCCAAAGGCAGACGCTTAACGACTGAGCCACCCAGGCGCCCCTGTTCATTTTCTTTTTCTTCTTTTTTTTTAAGATTTTATTTATTTATTCATTTTGGAGAGAGAGAGCACGGGGGGAGGGGCAGAAAGGGAGGGAGAGGGAGAATCTTAAGCAGACTCTGCGCCCCCAATGTGGGGCCCAATCTCACGACCCTGAGATCATGACCTGAACCAAAACCAAGAGTCAGAGGTTTAACTGACTGAGCTACCCAGGCGACCTGTTTATTTCCTTATTTACCATTGTTCTCTTCATTGGAATGAAAGCTTTCATGAGGTATATCATTCTATCTACCCTTAAATCATTCCTGGCACAAAGAAAGTACTCAGATGTTTATTGAATGGATACATGAGAGTATTCAAGCCTCTTATTTATTGTTCAACACCTGCCAGTAGAATGACTCTCAGACTGGATTTACAGTTTATTAACAAGATGGTCACCTAAGTAGTTTCAAATTGTCTATCAGGTCAGGGTGTGAAATCTAGTTCTTACTGCGGGTCATAATCAAATTAGACCATAGGAACAGGGGATCGGGGAGCATAAGTGCTAGGAAGGAAGTAAAGTGGTCTGTGAAGGAGATATTTCACTTTATTCTCAACCTTACCACAAAAAAGTAATAATGGAAGTGTTGTAGCAAAGGACAACTCCCATGTCACACTGTTGGGAACAAGGGAGAAGTGGGGACTGGATAAGCTGGAGAGTGAATGCCCCATCCCAAGCAGCAGCCACAACTCACATCCTGTCTGGGAATATAGGATGAAACTTCCCACTTTCCAGAAATATCTGAAACCTGGAAGTGTATTGGAATTTCATAATTTTAAAATATTGTCAACTTTGTCCATTTCAAAATGTTATCCATCATCTAAAATATTAAAACACTGTGAAGGTCAAATAAAATCTATCTGTGGTTTGCTGCATCCTGCAAGAGGCCATTTTCCAACTTTGGTCTACACACCTAGCTCAGCATTTCCAAGAAGAGTCCCTCAGAAGCCATGCCCAACTGGTTAGACGGCTAGCAGTTTTATGGATAATTAAGTTTAAGAAATGCTCAGTTAAACAAAGTGAAGCAGATCTGTTTGCTGCAGGACTTCTCAGGCCTTAAGGAGGCTGATTCCGTTGTTAATCTTCAGGAAAGAGGATAAGGCAAGTTGTATTTTCTAAAACTATTTGATGGTGAGCCCTGTTTCAAGGTGGATCTCATTGGACCAATGTTCCACAGAGTTAGCTAATGTCCCAAAGTATTAGCTTCAGATAAATTCCAGCTCTTTTGCTTTCTAGCCATAGGACCTCACGCAAGTTACTTCACCTCTCTTTGAGTTAGTAAATGCTCAATAAATTAGGGCTGTTATTATAACCTGGCAGGGGGTGAATCAGACTGGATAGCACCAAAGGGAAAGTTAACTCAAAATTTATTTTGCATATCCATTGCAAAACACCATTCACTTAATATTCAACCATGATGATTAACACCATAACATGTTAAAGACTGAATTTAAAATACTGAGGGGCCACCTGGGTGGCTCAGTCGGTTAAGCATCTGATTCTTGGTTTAGGCTAAGGTCATGATCTTGCCCCGTATCGGGCTCTGCGCTTGGTGCAGAGTCTGCTTGACCTTCTCCCTCTGCTCCACCCCCCACCCCCTCGCCCCACCCCCCACCACATGCTCTCTCTCTCTTTCTAAATGAATAAATAGAACCTTTAAAAAATACCGAATAAATGATACAGATATATGATTCGACATAGTTTATCTCAGTGAAAGTATCTATATCATGCATATATTTTGAAGTCATTTTTTATTTAAAGCTGTGTTAGGCAGAGCTGATAATGAGATTTTGAGACTATATTCCAAGATTCTTTGCAAAGTCGTAACATGATGTGTACCATCTTTGTTCTTGTCAAGTTCATCTAACAAACATCGCTGCATTCCAGGCAGTGTACCAGGCGCTGGGAACACTTGGTTGCATAAGACACAGCCACATCCCTCAAGATCACCATTTCCATACATGAGAAGAGTGATTATGGTGAAGAAATTTTTTCAAACTTCATGTTGTGACCATTAGTAGATTAGAAAACAATTTAATGGGTCGAAACCAGCATTAAAAACAACAAACACAATAGAATAGAAAAGAATACAAAACACTAATGTGTGTTCTGTGCTGTGAAAACAGCACTATTCTGTGAATTCTTTGTTGCTTTCATGTGCGTGTCTATCAGGTCAAGGTGTGAAATCTAGTTCTTACTGCGGGTCATAATCAAATTAGACCATAGGAACAGGGGATCAGGGAGCAGCATCTACAGTTCCGTGTACTCGATGATTTCCTGATATAAACTTGGATAGAAAAAAATATATCTGGTTTCTATTCATGGCATATCATCTTTGCTATCAGAGTCTGCTCTCTACTGAAGAAACTTGACAAGCCCTCCTTGGACCTTGACACATATATGCGACTGAATTTACAACAGGTAACTCTTAGGAAACTCCCTTTCCCTTTGAAAGGACACTATGACCATGGATGTACACTACTTGAAACTCTGGAAGCCATCTGGAAACCACACGTGGGCAGACTTGTGAACCAAGCTAACAATACATGGTAGGCCCTGGAGAATGACTCATCCTGGAGTATGAAGATGTTGAACCAGTGTAAACCCCCTACCTCTAGAATTCTCACTATGCTCAAGAAATAATATATTCTCCTAACTATGCCACTGGTGATTGGGTGGGTTTTTCACTTGCAGTCAAAGGCACCCTAAATGATAGACTACCCACATTCCATCATGCAGGAAGACCATTTCATTTAGTTTATAATTCTTTATTTCTCACTTTCTGAGAACTTAGAAAATATACTGTTTCACTTAGCATCATTACTATTGACTGCCTGTATAATCCTCTATCCTTACAATCTCCCCTCAGGCAGGCAGTATCTTCCTTTTCTGGATGAAAACACAAGGTTTGGAAATGACTGAGTGTTACAGGTTTTAGCAACTGATGGATCTTGATTATGGTTCTGCCACTAAATTAGCTGTGTGGTCTTGGGCAAGTAACTTAACTTCTCTGAGCTCTAGCTTCCTCATCTGTTAAATGGCAATAAAAATACCTACCTTCTTGTGTTGTTATAAAAATCAAAGCAGATAAAATATGCCAAATGCTTACTACACAGCCTATGAATAATGAATTATTGAAAAGTGAGGCAATTATTACTATTTGACTTGACCACACAGCTAATAAGTGGTAGAATCTGAACTCAGCCCTGGATCACTCAAATTCCTACACTTGCACATCAACTCTGCTGCTGAAAACAGTTCATATCAAATGTTTCTTAGTGCTAAATCCATACAATTTATAAAAATTACAGTATCATAGCTAAAAACCTTGCTTACTCCATAATTTGCATAATTTAGAATAGTTTTCTCTGTACTGACAGAGTCTTTTGGTGTGGGTAGTTCTCTTTACCTGTTGGAATGGCATGACCTTGAGGCTCTAAGGTAGACAAAACAAAATAAAAGCACAGCTTAAAGTTCACTTGGCACGCCAACATGGGAATTAGGTGGTTTTTAAATTTTTTAAATTTTAACTTGTCATTTCCAATGTTGCACATCCTAACATTTAAAAGAATTAAATAGAAATTTCCTCAGACAAATATTCAATTTCGCCTAGTCACAACCCCATTGCACAAATTTCAACAATTTGGTCAAAACATAATGTTGAGCATGAAAAGTATGGGCTTGGGGGATGGGCATTTCTCTTTAGCTATGTAGCTTGGAGTCAGTGACTTGGTTTCCCTAAAGCTTGGATTTTTTCCTCTGTAAAATGGTAAAGATACAGGAATTCCTGCTTAAGTTTTGATGTTTTGATAAGACACTTCCTTCAAAGCAATTTTGTTACTGAATTTGACTTAATGTATAGCATAAAAAACAAATACTGGAGGATTCATTCAGCCTCATGGAGAACCTGGCATTGAAGGTGAAGTGAATTTTTGGTAAAGAGAGAGAGAGAGAGACAGGAGGAGAAAATGTGGCATCTGCGCAGGTCACATGGGGGGCATTCTGACTGGGTACATTTAAGCGAATAATGGCAAATACATTTGAAACACAGAGGAAAGCCGGTGGAGACCCTTGAATGTCAGACTAACAAACCGCGGCTTGTAGGCAAGGGCGCTGAACTTCTGTTTTTGCTCAAATAATTTTATAACTCCTGCACCTTTTGGTTTCCTTTAACTCAAATCAAGACTTTGGGTTGAAAGCTACATTGCTTTCAAATTAGATTCAACAGTGCTGTCTCGGTGAGCTTCGGTTGAGAACTATGGAAGGGCAGAGTAAAAAGACAAAAATGTTGATTAATAGGGGGGAAAACCATGATGCTAATAATAGCTGAATTTTCTTTTTCTCAAAATGCAGCGTCTCGGTACTGAGTTTTCTACATGGCTTATCTCTTTTAACTTTTTCAAGTGTGAATAATGGGAAAATGTGCTTGGCACTATTGATATCCCCATTTTACAGATAGAGAAACCAAGGTTCAGAAAGTTTTAGTCACTTGTCCAAAGTCACACAGCTAGTAGGCAACAGACGCTGAGTTGAAAACCTTAAGCTACTTGACTACAATGCTTATGTTTTCATTCCCTACTTTACACCATGTAGGATTCTGGAAATCTTGGTTCTTTAATTCCATTTCTACCACTAAATAGCAGGGGCAGGGTGGGGTTGCCATTAAGTGAGATGAGGAAGCCTGTGGATGACACAGGTAAGCATGCTGTTGCTTGTTGTTAGGTGTGAGAGAGGAGTTCAGTTTTGCACATGTTGGGCGAACCTTCGAATGGAGATGTCGAAATTCAAGTACCCATGTCAAGAGGCAGCTGGATACTTAAGGCTCGACTTCAGGGGTGGATCTAGGCTACAGACATGAATTTGGGACTTGTCAGCAGATAGCTGTATTTAAACCCTTGGGACTGAGGGTGTCTCTACGGAAGTAAGTGTAG
Organism: Phoca vitulina; assembly: GCF_004348235.1. Taxonomy (NCBI): domain Eukaryota; kingdom Metazoa; phylum Chordata; class Mammalia; order Carnivora; family Phocidae; genus Phoca; species Phoca vitulina. Next base: position 8,164,142 of record NW_022589753.1, on the reverse strand, counting down.
TCAGAGAAGATGTCTAGGAATTGAAGACTGGGGAACTCCACGGTTTGGAGGATATGATCCAGCCAAGGAGATTAAAGAACTGCGGGCAGTGTGGGGGTGGTGAGGGACCAGGTGAAGAAGGGTGTCTGATGTGACTAGCAAGGCCAGTAGGACATGACTGAGACATCCGGGGTTTGGCGGCCACGGTGAGGGCCCCAGGGAGTTGCGACATCATGGCCACTTCGACAAGAACAGTTTTTGTGGAGGATAAAAGCGTTCAAGGGAGAAAAGGATACGAGGAAGCAAAAACATGGAGTATTTTTCTTAATATCTGTAGTCGGGATGAATTTGAGGATCGGAGTCATTTCTCACAACGTCCCTTCAAAAAATTACATCTCTTACTAGATGATATGATCTTTGAAGGACTGGAACGTGATTTATCTTTAAAATGCTTTGCCAAGGTTGGTGTTTAAATAATAATTGGAGAATTTAGTTAAACTTTTAAAGAAAGGCATATTCTTGTTTAAATCTCCTGAATCCGTGCTTGGTAACAGGTTAAGCCCCTCCCCCTCCCCCAACTCAAAGATGCTTCTGGAATTACGGGTTGACAACAGACATGCAGTGTTTGTTTTGTTTTAACGGATAAAGACCAAATTTTCATTATGTAACTTTTTTTTTTTCTTTTTGCAATGACTCTCTTAAATGCATATCTTATAGCTCTGGTCCAATTGTTGAGGGGCTAGAAAAATTAAAAAAAAAAAAATCTCGTCCCTGCCAACATGTTGGTTTGTGTGAATCACAGCTCAGTGAAACCCTTCAGGCATATAATTTATCTTTTCTTTGGCTTATGTAGTAAATGCTTCATTTGTTCATGAATTCTGGCCTTGTTTTAATTATGCTATGCTCTGAATGTAGTTTTATGAGGCACAAAAATAAGATTGTCGTTCTGAAAACACAGAAGATTTGTGTGCTTCTCCCAGAATGAAATGGTGGCATCTTTCTCCCAATTCACAGCTCTGCAGGTTTGTGGTTGGAATTCCAATCCAGGAAGAAGCATGCAGTGAGACTGGGGGAAAGGGTTTGTGTGAGTGGGAGGGAAGGGGCAGCTGACACAGGGCTGAGCCCAGCGCATAATCTACGCTAAGAATTCTGAATCAATACATTGACGGCCATTTCCGCATAATGCGGTACTCCCACCAAGAAAGCCATTGATGGAGAAGTTTTATTCGTGTTACTTTCTGAGGCCTGGATTCTCTCATTACACTCATGGAACAATTGATTTCTCCCTCTCCCCTGCCCAATACAGACCACTCAGCCAGGGATCGGATGAGAAACATCAATAATCAGAAGGCTGTTTTTGTTCAAAAGCTTTGCAGGTGTATGTATTTGAATATCCACAAGTTCACAGACTAAGGGAGACAATAAATGGCTACTTCCTGGCTTTTCCATGTTTTATATGCATATAGTACAGAATGGGTACTCAATATTCAGATTCCAGTGATACTGTCAATAAAAGCATGGACATTTGTAGTGTAACAAAGACAAATGCAAACTTCACTGGTGAATCTAAGGGAGCGAACTCACTTTTTCCAAAAGGAGGATAAGTTACAACTTGGGGGTCTTCTGAGAGGTGCTGGTAACTTTAAAATATCGCCCAAGGGCTTGACTATATCAGATACCTGCCATGCTCCCAACATAAGCCCCCATCTTCTGAATCAAATCTCGTTTTAGATTATTCCACTCAAATTCAGGTGCCAGTCCTAAGAGTCTTTAATAAAAAAAGCTGGGTTGATAAAGTACAACTCTAAACTGTCCTGTGCTTTTCTTAGAATGGGAATGGATTGATTGCATTGGGGTTTTATGGTTAAAAACGTTCAAGGGTCAGGTCTCAGATGCTAACCTGTTTTTCTTAATTAAGGTGGGGGATCTGGATAAGTCACTAGATACCTGTCCCAAGATAGTAAAGCTCAGTCCTTCATCCTCTTCCCATAAATAACTCCATCTTTTCCTGACTCGGGTAATGGGTTGGCTTTGGATGCCCAAGTGAATGGAACATGTAACTATTCACAAAGTTATAACCTCCCAGTGGCCTCAGGATCCATGACCAATAATGAGAACTCAAGAGTTTCTGCTCAGAGTCAAGCAGTAAATCGTTTCTCACATATTCATGAATATTGATGACCAGTTTCTAGCCCCAAGACAAGTAACTTTCCAGCTCCAGGTTTATACATTTGATGGAATGTTCCCCGAGCCAGCAAGGCCAATTCTCTTTGTGTCTGAGCATCTTCTACGGCACTCGGCCTCCCCAAGGAGAGCACTTGGCACCTCGCACAAGGATCTCAGGGGTTTTGTACCTCTTCTCTTGTAGGACCACAAAGTCCCTGAGGACAAGGGCTCTGTCCCGGCCACCTCTCTAGCCTGTCTCACCTGTACCTGGCAGTGTCATACCCAGTAAAGATGCGATGCCTGGATGCATTTGAAGACCTACTTTGAATTATAAGGAAAGCTATTCAGTTGGCCCTGAACTGGTACATTCGGGGAAATGGGCATTTGAACGACAATTTTTTAAACTTTTGAAAGAAAATCTGAAAATCAGTTCTTGGAGGAGAAATTTACAGAAACAGCAAGAATGCTGATAGTAAGAGCCTGAACACACAAGCCTGATTATCTTTCCCCAGTTGTAACTGTCCAGAATGTTTAGCTGGTGACTAACATTTAAAATATAATTCTTGACACCATCCTGGGTGCATTGAAACCGCAGACTAATGTGATACTCATTTTCTTTAAGGAGAATAATCTATGTACAGTGTTTAGAACAGAGCCTGGTAGACCGTAAGTGCTCAATAAATGACAGCCAGTGTTATTAGCAATAGGGAATGCAATTAGTTGTTATTAAGACAACTATATTAACAGCCATGATATAGAACCCTGTAATGAAAAACAGCTCTAATTTTTTCCTGCTTCTAACCTCAACAACTAACTGCATTCCCAAATTTTGAAAAATACTGTTATTTAAAAGTCCAATGACTCAAAAAACAAGTACCTTAAAATACACTGTATCAACTCTTATTTCCTTTTTCATTCGAGGAGTTCCTTTCTCGGCCCAAATACAAACAAACTCTCTCAAGATAAAAAGCCAATGCTCTTTTTTAAGATCAAAAGAACCTGCCTTTCTTTGTGCCGGCGGGGGGGCAGTGGGAAAGCGGCTGATTCCAGATACCTCCTGAAAAAAATATCTAGTTTTTACAAAGATATTACTCCAGCTTATTGGAAAATAATTAGTACATAAAAGAGTCTGCCCAGAGCTGTAAAAGCTCTTCATTTAAACCCACACTTTGGTGCAAAAGATAGTTAAAGATCAATCCAGGCTATTAAAAAGAAGAAATGAAATGTATTCCAATGAAAGCCTATAAACATACAGAATGGGGAACAACCTACTGAGACCAGACAGGGCAGTGAAGTCTTTTAGGGACCATTTTTATTCTGCTAACACCTTTCCCTCCAGACTCCATCGATCATAAATGCAACCTGTCTTCCACCATCTTTTAATAAATGGAAGGACGAATTCATCTGTATGTAACTCACCTCCTCTCTTCTTTTACATAAAGCAGATGTCACAGCTGTTATTGCTCTTCAAACAGATGTTTCCGCCCACAGAAACATGGGGGACACTCCACTACAATGTGCTATTTGTTCTAGAGGGGTCGACGGCTTGATGCCTTGTCAGGGCCCCTTGGTGACTGCTGAGCGATTTGGTGCCCTTGTCTCAGCCCCTCGGAGCCCCCCCTCCGCACCTCGAGCTAGGGTTCACAAAATGGATTGTCCAGCACTTACCCTCTCTGCAGGGACATCGTCGGACGGCCTGGACAATCCGGAAACTTCCTGGGCCTGGTCTTGACGCTCTGTGCCCTCGGCTTCCTGGTGGCTGTTGACTGGTGCCTTTTCCCGTCCCTTGTCCAGTTTGAAGAGTTTGTCCAAAAAGCTGGAGTCCTTAGGCTTGGAGGAGGCCGCTCCTCCTGACTCAGGTGAGACAGGCGCTGGTCCCCAAGGGGCAGAGAAGCCTCCGTCCCCCGCCGGGCTCTGGCCTGGGGTTTTATGTGGGTCGTGGCCCAGCGCAGCTGCTCCCGGAAGTGCCACACTCTCACTTGGGTCTTTGTTCCCTAGAGTGTTACTGGAGCTGACATCAAGCTTCACTGATCCAGTGGATGAATCCGTGGCTTGGTCTCCAGCACGTCCTGGTACAGGCCGAGAGAGTGTCAAGAAAAAACGAGATTTAGCAGCTGGTGCCTCGGGTTTGGCCTCTTTCCCAAGATTCTTTCCGTTGGCATCTGCAACAGCGCCGATCTCCATTGTCTTGGGGGAAGAAGTGGCCACATTATCCTCCTTGACACTTATTCCCAAGTCGACTGTAAACACAAACATAAACAGCGGTTATTCAACCCGGCGAGGAAATTCAAGGAAGGATAATGGACTCCGAACGTTTTATACACAGAGGCCATGATGAAGCGGGGGCTCTGTTGTTGTCCACTCACTCTGTGAGGCAGGACTTGGTTCTCTAGAACTCCTCTGACCGTGTTCTTCTGGGGAGAGAGGAATGGGGGGGTAAGGGAGGGCAGCCAGTTGGCGGAGGGCACATCCCAGGTGTTGTCCTAGTGACTCGTATCACTTCTCCGGTGGTAGCTTTGGAGGAATCTCATGAGAAGCAAATTGTCATGATTTCATCGGGGAGGCAGCAGTGGTCAGGAGCTTGGGCTCTGGAGCTAGAACAAGGTTTCTCCACCTCGGGACTATTGACATTTGGGGCCGGATCATTCTTTGCTATGGGTGGTTGGCAGCGTCCCTGGCCTCAGCCCAGTAGATGCCAGTACCCCCCCCCCACCCCCCAGTTGTGACAATCCAAAATGCCTCCAGACATTGCCCTATGCGGGGGCAAAAATCACTCACATATGAGAACCACTGAGCTAAATTGTCTCTTGGAATCTGAGTTACTTAACTGTCCTGTGCCTCAATTTTCTGGCAAAGTGAGGCAAATGGTAGAACTTACCTCCTAATGTTGTGATGCAGATCACATGACAGACAGAACAGTGCCTGATGCATGTTCGTTGTTATCATTATCCACAAGTGAGAAAAGTGGCTGCCACAGGGGTTGGTCCACGTCCCCACAGCTGCCTGGTGAGCAGCTAAGTCGCAGAGTCTGGTTATGGGCAGAGACCCGACTCTGACATTTGTGCTCTGTCTTACCATCAGGCCTGTGTTAGCCTAAGCTCGTGGAAGATTTTAAAAAGTAGTACTCAGAAAGTTTCCATGTTGAAGGCTGGAAGGGCAAGTGTCCACACAGGGCCACAAATTAGACCTCCAACCAGCATGGAATCAGAGACGTAGGTTAGTGCCAGGACTGCGTGTGGACGTGGGCTCGGCCTCCTCCTCCAGGGAGGGACACTGCTTCCAGCATCCAGCTGTTCCGGCTTTGACCTCGGCATGGGTCTCACCGAACTGCTTTCTTTCCTAGGTGTCTTTTATAAGGCAGTGCAATATTCAGGAAAAAAGGAGAGACCATGAATTTTGGAATGAAACCTAAAGAATCAAGATTCTCTGCTGATAAACTGTGTGACCTTGGTCAAGTCACGGAAAAATCTTTGCATTTCCTCGTACGTAAGATGGGAATGGTTTCATTGCAGCATTACTGGGATGTTTAAGGGAGAAGACATATGCAACAACTTTGGCACATTGTCTTTTCTGTAGTAGGTGTTTAAGAACTGACAGACACTATGATTTAAGGATTCTCCCACCCCTTTGCCAGCATTGTGTTTTGCTTTATACAGCTGCGGCCAGTCACTTTTATTTTCTTATTTTTATTTTTTAAAGATTTTGTTTATTTCTTTATTTGAGAGAGAGAGAGCAGAGAGAGTAAGCACGAGAGGTGGGGAGGGGCAGAGGGAGAGGGAGAAGCAGGCTCCCCGCGGAGCAGGGAGCCCGATGCGGGGCTCGATCCCAGGACCCCGGGATCATGACCTGAGCCGAAGGCAGACGGTTTGCCGACTGAGCCACCCAGGCGCCCCGTAGCCAGATCACTTTTACAATATGTTTGCAGGAAGACAGAGAAAAGGACAAAAGGAGAAAGGGGAGAATCTTTTGGTCTGCTCATATTGCTCGTTAATATGTGTGAGAAACACACACACACGGGTACACACTTTTATTAGCAATTGTTTTTGCCCAACTCTGGTATCTCTCAGTGTCTAGAGTCAGGACCAAACAAAAAGGAGAGAGAGAAAGGGAGAGCCGGGTCTCTATGTAGAATGCTAATTGCTGAGGAGCACAGAAGAGATGGTCCAGAGGCCAGTGACAAGCACTAGGGGTTCCTCACAATCTCAGATCCCAGGGAAGTCACCCTGTAGGAGCGCTGGGTATGTCCTCTAGCTCTTCTTCTTCTCTAGCTTTTCCTGTGCTCTAGGAATTCATAATCGTGATAAACACTGTACTCAGAGAGAGAAGGCTGGAGGGAGAGTGGGAATAAGGAAGTGATAGATGGAGGTGTCAGAGTGCCAAGTAAGCCGGGCAGGCAGCTGAAGCATCACAGTGAATATAAATGAATCGTGGGGACGGTCCATGCCAGGAGAAGAGGAAACAGTTGACAAAAAGGCAGAGACTGAGATTCAAAACAAGGAAGGGCTTTTCAAAATGCCGAGAGCATCAGCCAATCTCTTTCCCTTTTTCCTCTCTTCCTTACTCTCCAGCCAGGAACCGAAAGAGCTGGTGGTAAGTAAGAGTGTTACACTCAGAGAAAAAGTCTTTAGGAAAAAAAAATCTTCCCAAAGACAGACTTTTTAAAAATTGAGTTATATTAGTTTCAGGTGTACAATGCAGTAATAATCCGATACTCGTATGCACTATGAAGTGATCACAGGTTACCATCTGTCACCATGCAGTTGACCCCCTTCACCCAGCTGAACCCCCTCCCAACCCTCTTGATTCCTCTGATAACCACCTGTTCTCTGTATCTCCAAGTCTTGTTTTGTTTGTTCATTTGTTTTGTTTTTTACATTCCACATACACGTGAAATCATATGGCATTTGTCCCTGTCTGACTTATTTCACTTAGCATTATGTCTTTAAAGTCCATTCACGTTTTTGCAAATGGCAAGATTTTCTTCTTTTTTTCTGGCCAAGTAGTATTCCCACCAACACCTGTTATTTCTTGTTGGGTTTTGTTTTTTTTTTTTATAGTAGTCATTCTGACAGGTGTGAGGTGATATCTTAGTGTGGTTTTTATTTGAATTTCCCTAATAATTAGTGATGTTGAACATCTTTTCATGTACCTGTTGGCCATCTGTGTGTCTTCCTTGGAAAATGTCTATTTAGATTCTCTGTCCATTTTTAAATCAGATTTTTTTTTTTGCTATTGAGTTCTTTATACATTTTGGATATTAATCCCTTATTGAATAAATGATTTACAAATATTTTCTTCTATTCAGTGGGTTGCTTTTTCATTGTGTTGATGACTTCCTTTGTTGTGCAGAAGCTTTTTAGTTTGATGTAGTCCCTAGACAGACTTGTTAAAAAGTGCCAATATATTGCTTTAATAAAGGATAAATTCTTGTCATCCAGGTATCTAGACTAGCCCTCAATGCATTTAGAAATTACAGCAGATGCAAACTTTAGCTCTTGATATTAGCGAATGGGGAAAGTATTTTTGATAACTTAAAAGAATGAGGACTTCCTAGATGGAACATTCCATAAGAATGAAGGTCTGCCCCCCAAACTTGAGTGAGTGTATCACCCAGAGCTTCCATTTCCTTTACTAAAATGCTTATCTCCTCCTAAAATGATCTAAGCTAGACTACTCCTGTGGCTTTTGCTGAACCCATTAGAACAGAGTTACGTTCTTTATGCTTGGATTGGCAAGCCAGTGGGGGTACATCTGTAAGTGGTGGCCTTGGGCATCACATTCACAAGTGCCTGCCTCAGAACAAACTCAGATGAAAGCAGAGCCAAAAGATTCAGGGAACAAATGCCCAGTGATAGAATTTGAATGCCTGGATCCAGTTATGCCTGAAGATGAAATTTACCATTACATGGCCAACAGATTTTTTTTTTTTCCACTCATGCCAGCTTAAATTAAGTACATACTCAGTGGCTTGGAGAGAATTTCACGGAATTGGCCAGTACCATTTCACTTGTCAAGTAATAGCAAACAATCCTCTTCCTGGGAAGTTGTCTCTAAGCTCTTCAAGTCTGTCCAGGAAGAAGTTAGTATGGGAGGAAGGAAGGTAAAGAGAATGAAACAGGAGGAAGTAAGTTACAAGGAGCTGGATAGAGACGCCTCCAACCCTTTGTCTTCGCAGTAAAAGTGAAGGGAAAAAATCCACTCCAGGAAAGAAATTACCACTTTTGAGATCTCTGATAAACATTGGAAACAAAATATGTCCTAAAACATCGATTTAAGTGCACGTGCATGCACGCGCACACACACACACACATGCACACACTGACACACACATCCAATCTGTGAATGAATAGGAAGAAAACCCACTGGAGTTACAAGTTTTATACTCTTGCAAAGATGAATATTGTTTACATGCCTTCCTCACATTACTATGGAAAGAATTAAAAAGTTCCTTCAGGACGACGGGAACCAAGCTTTCAATTCCTATAAGCAATCTTGAGAGAAGCTCATCTTGAATCTGGTTTCAATAAAAAGTTTTCTCATAAAGCAGACAAACAGATGACATACCAAAGAGATTTTACTTTCCATGAAAAAAAAATGTGTAAGAGTTTAAGGGAGATAAAAAGGAATCAAGTAAGAATGCAGATGACAGCCCTCAAATATCTAGAAGAGTTGAACATTTTGATCTTCTTAGTGCAGAAAATATATTTTGTATTATGCGCTTTTTAAAAGAAAGTCATTGTAGGCAGACATGGGATTGAGAACTTATTTCCAGTGGCATTTTGGTGTCATTGTTAAGACTTCGATTCTGGAGCCGAGGACCTCGGTTTGACTCTCAAATGTGAAATACAGATGGTCCTCGGCTTTCAGTGCTGGGACTTGTGTTTTTCGGCTTTACAATGTGCAAAACTGATACTCATTCAGCAGAAACTGTACTTGGAGTTGAATTTGGATCTTTTCCTGGGTTAGCGGTATGCAGGGCGACCCCCTCTGGTGATGCTGGGTAGTGGCAGGTCCCAGTCAACCAGGTGATCATGAACCTGTACGCTGACAACCCTTACGGCCAGCCTGTCTTTCCCTTTCAGTGCAATATTCAGTACATTTCATATACATGCCATACTCAACACTTTATTACCAAATAGGCTTTGTGTTAGATGATGTTACCCAACTGTAGGCTAATGGAAGTGCTCTGACCATGTTTAAGGTAGGCTAGACTAAAGTTATGATGCTTGGTAGGTTAGGTATAGTAAATACATTTTCTTTTTTTCTTTTTTTAAAGATTTTATTTATTTATTTGAGAGAGAGAGAGAGGAGAGAGAGAGCATGAGCCAGGGGGAGGGGCAGAGGGAGAGGGAGAAGCAGACTTCCTGCTGAGCAGGGACACTGACATGGGACTCAACCCCAGGACCCTGCGATCATGACCTGAGCCAAAGGCAGATGCTTAACCGACTGAGCCACCCAGGCGCCTATAAATACATTTTCAACATACAATGGATTTATCAGGAGGTAGCCCTATCCTAAGTCAAGGAAGGTCTATCTGGGATCTGGCTAAATTACTTTATATTGCTATGCCTCAATTTTCTTATAAAATGGGCAAGAAAATAACAATGCCTTCTTCAAAGGGTCATTAAGAGGATTAATTGAAATCTTCCTACAAGGTGCTTACTGCTTACAGGTATGTGGTGTGTCCTTGAGAAAAATTAGGTTTTTTTGTTCTATTAATATATTATTACTACAATTACTATTTTATATTTCCAAACATAAGTCATAAGGAAAAAATATTCTAATGGTTTAACCTACAAATTTGAGTGCTCTGGAAAGACTTCTAAAAATAGTAATAATATGAATTAATTTATCTTCAAAAATCTAAGAATCTGGGCCAGAGAAGATTCAGGAATGCTTCCCACTCTCTACGTATCAAGTATTCGTATTCTCAGTCAAAACAAGCTGCTTCCTCAGAGTTCTATTGCATATTTTAAACACACACACACAAAGTCTCTATTACAATATTCAGAACTTCTGAGGAAGGATTATGTTTTGGTTGTTTGTTTTTTTTTCCATGTGGCAAAGTTCAAATTTTCACTTACTACAACTGTTCATTCATTGAATGTTTCCCATGTACCAGGCATTATGGCAAATGCTGTCTGTAACAAGAAGCATTTTATTTATGCATTAGAGCAAATGTATACGTTAGGTACTATCAACACTCCCATTTTACAGGTGGGAAAATTGAGGCTCTGAGAAGTAAAGTCACCTTTCAAACATCATCCTGCTGTCAAGCAGGATGCTCTTAAGTCAGGATTCAAACCCATGTTTGCCTGATTCCAAAGCTCAAACCCTTGACATTTTGTAGTAGAAGCAAGAACAGAAGAGAGGGAGAGGACAAAGCAAAGTTTGGTTAATGGAATTAGTGGATTTTCAAGAAAACACTATGCACAAGAGAAAAAAAAACCAACAACTGTGTTTTCTCACCTTTGGGAGACATTGGTGTGTGACTTTGTTTTGTTTTAAATAAAAATTAGATCATGTCATTCATCTACATAAAACTATCCAAAGAGGGCTTCACCCTAATTAAAATCAAGCCCGAACTCTACCATGGCCAACACCTGTTAGAACCTCAGTTCAGCCCGTGTTCCTCTTCTTAACACACCGACCTCGCTCTAGCTGTTCTTTCCGCCTGGGAATGTTTCCCCTCTGATCTTTCCATGGCTACCTGGTTATCATTCAGGCCTCAGGTCAGGTGTCTCCTGACTACCCTTTCTAAAGTCACCCTTCCACTCGCCCCATTTCCTCTTTGGGCTCTGCAGCGCCTTCCTTGGTCTCTGAAATGATCTCATTAATTCATTTTGCTTCTTCTCCACGAGAAAGTAAGCCCAAGTAGACAGAGACCTGGTCTGTGTTGATTACAGCTGTGTCCCCGGTGCCTCCAACAGAGCTTGGCACATAACAGAATTAAGTCAGGGAAACGTAAGGCAGGAGCACAGAGCGCAGGGCGTAGCAAGTACCCACGGAGCTTGACTGTAACAATGGCAAGAGTAGCAACTCTTGTAATAACCGGTGGTGGTGGAGGTGGCGTTCTTTCTTCTAAGAATCCATTACCCAAATCCTCCTAGTTCTTAGGGTTAAAGAGGGAAGCAGAAGCCATCACCATAATTTCATTTACAAACCAAGTGTCCACTTACGAAAGTTATTTCCCACTCAGACATCCCTTCCTGTGCAACACCGTCCTGTGTGTCAATACCCTGCTCCGTCCGGAGAAAGGACGCTAGGGTGGAAATGTAATGCACACGATTTGCCAAGGGAAACTGCAAACCTTGCAGAAGACACAGGAGTTTGCTGAGTCATGAAAAGTATTGCTCAGATCACACACGTGGCTCCTGTCGGGTGAGAATCTGGCAGAGTTCAAAGAGCTCATGGAAGAAGACAGGAAGGTAGAAGGGAAACTAGGTGATGACCCACTAAGCTCTTCAAAAGAGAATTATATTTGAATATCAAAGGATTATGGTAGGCACTTGGGAAAACTGACGAAGACCTCAAAAAGTTTTACAAAAAAGACGCTTCTGAGGTCTTGCAGCAGGAGTCAAGTGACACATCAAACAACTGTGGCTTTCTGTGTTGTGCAAATGCATTTGTTGTTTTATAGGTCTTGAAATAAGGATTCATGTGGCAGATACTTATAGCTTGGAGGAAGATGTTACATTTGGAAATTTCGCGGAATGATCAGATTTCATGCTTTTCATTTCAATATGAAAAAGCCACGATGTCTTGGCCAAGAAATTCCAGCATAAATAAAAGAAAGGAATGAGCCGGGGGGCATCTTAGAGCTGAAGGTTCTTGACTATCAGCTTGATAGAACATGTCTGAGCATCTAGTGATGGAAATGCTGGGTTTTAATGTTGGGTTCCAACATTATGTGGGCAAAAGGTAATTGTTCACCCTGTGCTCTCTCAAAAGTGAGCAGTGATTTGCCCATCACTGTGGGGTGAGATTATACTAGTGAAGCTCACCATTTCCACTCTCCTTTCTGCTCACAGATTTCTTATCATTCGTGTGCTGCAAAAGTCTGGAACGTACAAAGATAATTCAAATGCTAAACCACCATCGCTCCAATGGGAGCCAGTATTGTCACTCAAAGACACATTCAGGGGCGACTGGGTGGCTCAGTCCATTAAGCATCTGTCTTCGGCTCAGGTCATGATCTCAGGGTCCTGGGGTCGAGCCCCCACATCGGGCTCCCTGCTCCACGGGGAACCTGCTTCTCCTTCTCCCTCTGCCTGCCACTCCTCCTGCTTGTGCTCTCTCTCTCTCTCTCTTTCTCTGTCAAATAAATAAATAAAATCTTTAAAAAAAAAAAAGACACATTCAATGTTTGATTTTGTTTTTTGTTTTTTTTTTTCTCTATTTGATTTTAATACACATTTAACATGTGTTTCCTACCCAAAACAATTGATCTCTTAACTCTTTTCGTTTTCTGTACGGACCTTCTGCCCTCATGGCAATGTAACTAGCATCTACGACCCAGCATGCCTTGTCAAGCTTTGTCCACACTCATACAAATACATATAAGCATTCCAGATACATGTACACAGGGGTTGTGTTTGTTCTTCTTGGTTTTTACAAAAATTGGATCAGATTAGACCTAGTTTTTGATTGCTTTTATATATTGTTGTTACGGATGGAACGTTCATGACCCTACAAAATTCATAGGTGGAAATCCTAACCCCTATGCTGGTTGTATTAGGAGGTGGGGCCTTTGGGAGGAGATTAGGTCATGAGGGTGGAGCCGTCATGAATGGAATTCGTGCCCTTATAAAAGAGGCCCCAGAGAGCTCCCTTGCCCCTTCCACTGCTTGAGGACCCAGTGAAAAGGTGGCCATCTATGAACCAGGAAGAAGGTTTTACTAGAAAACAAATCTGCCCCAGTCTGTGGTATTTTTGTTAAAGTCACCTGAATGAACTGACAGTCACAGTTAGTCCTCTCCGTCAGTATGTCCAAAGCTATCTTATGTTTTTAGTAGGGTCCACGCCCTGCATGGAGCCCAGGGTGGGGCTTGAACTCATGACCCTGAGATCAAGACCTGAGCTGAGATCAAGAGTCAGATGCTTAACCAGCTGAGCCACCTAGGCGCCCCATCTTATTTTTTTTTAATAACTGCATAATATTCCTTAGTATGCATATACCAAAAGATATTTAAGCCATTGCCCTAATCAATGACCGTTCTGATAGCTTCCAAGTAATTGTTTCCATTTCTATTACAAACAATGCCGGGATAAACATCTGTGTTCAAAAATCCTAAACTAATGCTTTATTTCTATGGAGCCGACGCACAGATTGGAACTGCTGCATCTAAATCCATGTGCATTTAATTTTTGAAAAGAGGCACTACCAGATTTCTTTCCCAGAAAGGACTCCAGCGATGCACACTTCCAGCAGCAATGTGATAGAGCATCTTTCTCCCACCCCCAAGGGTGGCAGGGATCAATATACAACATAAAGCACATCTTAAATGGTAAAAACATACCAGGGAAGGTCACGTATTATTCTCTCAGTGCCCTCCAAGGATAAGAACACCAAGGATAGGCCTTGGACATGGAGGGTGGGGTAGGTAGAATTCATGCCCCGTAGAACACTGCTGAAGAGTGACAATTATTAGCTTGACTCTGGGGCTTGGGAGTAGCCAGACAGAAAGCACTAGGAGACAAGAGGCTCAGGGGAGAAGGACGGGGAAAAGTAGCCAAATCAAGAAGACATTATATTCTCCAGAGTCGACAGATGAATGATCAGTGAGCACACAAGAAGATGCTCAACGCCATCGGTCATTAGGAAAAGGCAACCAAAACCACCACACGGTACCACTTTATACCCACTAGGATGGCCATGATCAGAACGACGGACCATCACCAGTGTTGGCGAGGATGAAGAGCTATCAGAACCCTCATATGTTGCGGGCGGGAAGGTAAAATGGCGCAGTTGCTCTGGAGAGCAGGTTAGTAGCTCCTCTGGAAGTTAAACACAGAGTTCCTGTATGACCCAGTAATTCCACTCCTAGGTACACAGCCAAGAGAAGGAAAACATATGTCCACACGAGAACGTGTACACAGATGTTCACAACAGCATTATCCACAATAGTTGAAGAAGTGGAAGCCACCCAAATGTCAATCCGTCAGCTGATGAATGGACGCACAAGACGTGGCCCATCCAGACATCAGAGTAGTATTCAGCCATGGAAAATAATGAAGCATTGCGACTCACTATGACACGGGTGAACTTGAAAACATGACGCTAAGTGAGAGGATCCGGGTATAAAATACCACGTATCACATGATTCTAATTACATGAAATATCCAGAAGAGGCACATCCATAGAGACAGAAAGCAGATTAGTGGTTGCCAGGGGCTGGGGGGAGCGGCTATAGGGAATGACTGCACATGGGCACGGAGTCTTTGGTTGGAGTGATGAAAACGTTCTGGAATTAGATAGTGGGGATGGTTTGTGCTACCTTGTAAATATACTCAAAAGCATTGAACTGCATACTTTAAAAGGATGAATTTTGTGGTATGTGAATTATAACTCACTTTGGAAAAGGAAGACATTGTATAAACAAACATCAAATGGGGGCAGTGGGGTGGGGAAAGGAACACCAAATGTGAGCACACAGTTAAAAGGAAAGACACACAGCTGACTTTTAAGCATATGAAAGGATCCTCAATCTCATGAATAGTTAAATATGAGCAAAATTAGGAGACTTAGCTTTCCACCTATCAAACTGGTGAAAAAGGAGATATTTAGTAACCCAACAGGGAGGGAAGAGGAGAAAGCACAGCCCCGTCTATCGATGGTGGCAGTGTATTTTGGCAATCTCTTTGGAGGGTAATTTAGTAATATATACCAAAATTTAAAAATTCACAAGCCCTGTGAACTCTAATTTCTACTCGTGGAATATTACCCTACAAATATAATCGCATCGAGGCACAAAGACACAGAACAGATACACACAATTTGCTGGGCCACTGTCCCCATGACAAAAGGCTAGAAACAACCAAACCACTTATCAGTAGGGGCCTGGTTGTGAATCCCATACAGTGAAATCCTCCACACGCATGAACATTCTCCAAGACACCTAGTAAGGGAAAAAAGCCATGTCCAACTGTATGTACAGAATGGTCCCATTCGTTTTTAAAAAGTGGTGCTGAGAGGTAGAGCAACAGATTTTAAAATATGCTCAGTTGGAACACCTCTGGCCTTAAGAAACGGTAAAGAATGCTTGCCTCTAAGGAAGGAAATGGGAAGCGGAGAGACTCGGGGTGGGGATGTTTTTCTTGTCTTACCTTATTATGTATACTGTTGGGAATGTTTATATGGACACGTACTAAGGCCCACACCATCCCATGTCACTTAAACATGTACAAATAATGAAAGGATAGGGGGAAAGGAGAGGTCTAGAATGGGATTGAAGACTGACTGAAGGAACATTTGGCCTACTTCCACTTAGCCTGGGGCGGGCCCAGCAGCGAAAGTGGGGTCTGTAACTGATGAGCCTACAGCTATCTTGGAGGCTTCACCAGGCCAAGTGGGTCCTGCATCCTGGAGTGGCACGACTTCGGGGGCATCTCCATGTTCCAGAGTCTGACCCTCTGCTCAGCAAACTCAGAAACCTCAAATTTTAAGTCCCCTGGAGTTGATATACCCCTCAGAGGTCATTTTAAAAAGAGTTCACAAATGAAGCATAGAGGCGGCTTCAAAAGGGGACACAGCCGCTGGGGACCTCCTACCCACGCGGTCCCTCCCTGGTGACAACATATACCGGAGCACGTTATCAAGGGCAGGAGGCCTGGTGGGTCCAGAAGCCAAGCAAGCACACTTAGAATTAATTAGCTATAGGATTTAAATGTTTAGTCACTTCAGGCTGGAATCACCTAAGGGTGATGATGATGATTTTTTTTTTTTTTAAGTTATTTTTGGTGAGCGATGAAAAGTAGGGAGAACAACTTTACGTTATCAGAAGTTGCCAACTGTGAGATCTGCTGATAGGGCCAGCATGGCGTTCGTCCAGCACAATGTTTAGATTTTTTTTTTTTTGAATTGGGAAATGTCATCTGAAAATCCTCAAATGGGATTTTCACTGAAATCTCTTATTATCTGCTGGGGGATTTCTGCAGGGCAACCATGCCTGGAGCTGAGAATCAGCTCTACATCACAGCTTTTGTCCCTACAAATGGAGCCAGATTCTGCTTGTATTTCCCGTCTCTCGTTCTCAGAAACCTGTGGCCTTTGAGGTCTGCTCTGCACATAGCAGATCTCACCCACTAATCTGCTGCTTTAATTGTTAAACTTCCAGGAATGTTTAGGGCAGCTTACCATTTCTTTGGTCTCATAGACTGATTGATTGATTGATTGATTGATTTTTTGTGCAGTGACAAATGTTGGCAAATTCTTCCCAGTGTGGTAAAAGGATATGAAGAGAAGGTCTTTAGAAAAGTCCACTCTAGGATTAGAACTGTGGTGGAAGCATTTATGGTGTTTCACGATCTGGTTAAAATGCACCCTGGGGGAGAGAAATGAAATAATGTACAGCTGACCCATGACGATCCTGTTTCTCTTTTTGCTGTTTGTCATGCTTTCTCTGGGTCTCTTTCGGGCTCTCTTGGCCGACCCTTCAAGACAGGGACAAGTTAATATTGCTCATGCTCCTGAAACCATGTCGGATGTCTCTATGTTCAGAGCAGAATATGCTGTCCGGGCTTCTTCTCAGTCCAGAGAGGCAAAGAACAAGTTGTGTTTTACTCGACAGCAGCTGCATGGAAGTTAATGAAATCCAACTGTATGAACCCTGGAACAGAATGCTGTGTCCAGGGTGTCAGCCAGGGTAGGGACAAAAAAGTCTTGGAAGAATATAAAACAGAAATGCCAATGTTTTATTTTTGAAAAAAAAAAAAATGTGAATAAGGAATTTTCTATGTGAGTGCATTCCAAATGGTTTCCAACCATGGCTGAACATTAACAGCTTTCAAAATACTAATGCCCAGGGAAACTTGCAAAAAGATTTGTGCCTGGGCCCTACCCTCCAGAGCTTCTGATTTACTGATTCTAGGTGGGGCCTGGTAATGGGATTTAAAAAAAAATCCTCCCAGTGATTCCAATGTGGATTAAAAATCAGGCACCACTATTTTCAGGAATCGACATCATTGTGATGGCCATCCTTTATTGTTTCAGGCACCAAGTGAAGGGATTTGCAAGCATTATCTTATTTTCTCTTCGTAACACCATGAGGTGGAGAAGTGAAGTCTCTTGTTTAAGCTCACACAGCTGCAAAGAGGTAAAGCGAGGCTGCAGATGTGGTTTGTCCAAAAGCACTCTCTCCAGCCATACTTTGTACAGCCTCCCTCAGGAAGAAACTATCTAAAATGCAAAGGATAAAAAATGTGTGCAAGAGTGTTCACTGCAACATTGTTTGGAGTGGAGAGAAAGAAAAACAATAAAAAATGGATGCCCACTATCCGGGGTAATGGCTGAATAAATGATAGCATATCCATACCTTAAAACATTTTGTAGCTGTCGAAAAACAGTGAATTAAAGAGTGTACCTGTTGAATTAGAGGGATCTGTACATGTTTGTGTAGCCCAGGGACTTGTCCTGGGCTGGGCTGCCTGGACATGTGGGGCCTAGCTGGGCATTTCTCTCTTTCTTGCCGCCTGGCTTCTTGGTGGGACCAGCGTGGGCTCCCTCCCGGCAGGACAGTCTCAGAGCATTTGGACTGACCCTGTAGCTAGCTTACCCTAAAGCTGGTGCTGCCAGAGACAAAGGCCGAGGCTACGGGGCTTCTTAAGGCTTAGCCTTGGAATTCATGTGTCATCCCATTCACTCCGTATTATTGGTTATGTAGCCCAGCCCAGATTCAATGGGTGAAGACCACAATAGGGAAACGTGAAGTATTTTGGGGTGTGGGGTGTGCATATCTGGAGACTGTCTACCATAGTAGTGTAATAGGATAATTTGATCCAACAGAAATTCTCCCCTAGAGTTTTTGGTGAGAAAAAGCACTAAGGATTAGACTTCCCAGGGCATACTTGCAAGGGGGTGGAGGGGCAAGGAGCGTTGGGCCACCTGCGAGAGCCAGTCTTCCGAAGTCGCTGCTGTATACTGAGAGGCGAGGCCGTGCAATGCAGGGGAAGGAGAAAGGGGAGAGCCTGCATGGATGCGGCGTGGAGCACGGTTTCAAGTGCGGAGTTGAGCATAAGGAGCATACACAGCAAGGGGAAACGAGCTAGATGCCCCTAACGTCTTTTGACAGGCCTGCGTAAAGATGTGTGCTCCTTCTGGTTGCTCGGCGGTAATTCTTCGAGATCAACGCTGGCAAGCACTGCTGACGGCCCATCCGGCAGCCAATCCACTCCAGCCCCGTGTTCTCCGCTTGCAGCCCGGAGATGGGTGCCGTCCTAGCATGCCCTGCGGCTGGTGGGGCCACGTGACCGAGTTCTGGCCAATGAGATTAAGAGGATGCCTGCTTGCGCACAGGGCCTTCTGGGAAAGAGCTCCCGTTCTGTCCTGATAAAAAGGGGGCAGGAGGGCGGGAAATGGTGGCCCATCTTGGCCTTTCTCTTCCTGCTTTTGGATCGCCTCACGGGAGGATGTTTTCACATCTCGGGTGGCTCTGATTTTTGGCCTTGGGGCTCCCATTACACTTCGCCCAAGCGTCACTATTGGCAAATGTGTCTATTCTCAGATGTTATCACATGGGCAGGGACACTTGGCTGAAGTATGAATTTTCAGTCCCGTAAAATGATTCCACTTATTTTATTTTATTTTTTTAAAGCAAAATTTGGCAATTCTTCCTTTTGGGAACAATTGACTAGGAACAGAAAGGGAAGCTGTTACTATTTTAGAAACTCCGTATCCAGGTGAAACAGAGACAGTCTCCTGTTTCTGAAAAATGATGATACATAGTGCATTAGTCTCTGCCATCCAACAGCATTGAGGACTGAACAGATTTTTTTAGAGAGGGGACTAATGTAATAAATTTGATAGAAAGGAGTCGAAGAAGGAGAAAAATGGGGCATTCTTATTTCTCCAAAGATCAGTGAGGTTCTAGGCATAAATACACAGGTGGGAAAATCTCAGATCATCAGATGACATGACAGGGAAAGCCAGGGATAAAGGACACGCAGGACAACAGACTCTGCTTCTAGTTTTTCTTGTCTCCTGTATTTCAACCCATTTACTGTGTGCCAGCCACTGTTCTTATACCTCCCTACAAAGTTATTATTATTATTATTCCCATTTTACAGATGACTCTCTGAGAACACAAATTCCTTGCCAAGGTTCCACAGCTAGTGGGAGGCAGAGATGGGACCTAAGCCCAGGTGTCTTAGACAACAAGTGTGAGGGTGCTCACATTAGTTTTCTATTGCTGCTGTAACAAATCACCCCAATTTTGGTGCCTTACAATAACACAAATATATTATCTTACAGTTCTGAAGGTCAGAAGTTGAAAATGGGTCAGCTTCTGGAAACTCTAGGGGAGTATCTGCTCCCTTGCTCTTTACAGCTTTGAGAGGCCCCCTGCATTCCTTGGCTCATGGTCCTTTCCTTCCTGTCAAGGCCAACACTGCAGAATCTTCTAATCTATCTCTCTCTCTCTCTCTGTGTGACATCTGCTTCTATCCCTCTCATCTCCCCCTGCTTCCCCCTCGAAAGGCCCTTGAGAGTACATTGGGCCCACCCGGATATAAAAGTTATGCTAGAGATAATCCAGTGAATGTCAAATTGTATGACAGCCTTTATGAGCATCAACATTAAATCCAACCCAGCACAAGTAGCTTCCTCCATGTGTTTACCAGCTGCCAGGCACTATTCTAAGTATTTCACATGTATCAACTCATTTCAGCCTCATGGTGATCTTAGAAGCTTGGTTCTACCAGGAATATCGTTCCCATTTTACAATTGAAAGGACAGAGGCTCAGAAACTTGTCCAAGCTCACAGAGCAGAGCCACGACTCAAATCCCACATCCTGGCTTCTTACCCTTCCTTCCTACTGCCACCCCCGCTTCTTAATAAGCCCTCCCAGGAAATGTTCCTGCAGGGTGATTAATTGTTGAATCGTAGTGGGGAAAATATAGATAAAAAGAAGGAACACAGTCACGCAGAATCCCACTTATCCCTTTCTCTGGTGACTTTTCTCTATGCGCATATGTATATGTATACCCCACCAGAGATGAATACAGATGTGCATCAAAAGATTTGGTCAGAGAATTCTGTCAAAAGGATCAAAAAAGGCCCCCAGAATCCTACTTTTATACACCCTTAAAAACTGCATTGAAAATGATAACTTAGTTAATAACCTGGGGAAAACAGCAAGAGGGTGATAATAGGCTGCCTTCCTCATTAAATGGGATAATCACTCCAAAGCGAGTTGCACGGGGCTCAAGTTGTCAGTGAATGACAGGCAGAATTCTGACCTCAGAGGATTAATCTAAACTCTTTACAGATTCTCCAGTGGGCGCCGGGTAAGTTGAAAGCAAGGCTGCAGGGAACTAGAGCTAAATGCAATGAACCCATGACTCACCAAAATGCGATTCTCTTGTTTCCCTTGTCCTGTGTAGGTATTCACACAGCAATATGCTATTCCAGATTGTCGTCCTGTGTTTCTGTAACCTGTTTTCCTCCTTTTAGGAATTCCTTCCATATATAAATATATATATATAAATGTTGGGGAGGAAAAGAGGGAAAGATGTAGAAAAGGAGGGAGAGAGGGACCGAGGAAGGGAGAAAGGTGGGATGCTTTCTCAATTCCCAACACTATGTTCTTCTGTTCATCCTACACATTCCTTGCCCTTGCGTCCTATACTACAAATAGGGGAATAATCGTATAATTATGATAGAGAAAGTAATTTCTATAGGGCATATTATATTCTCAATGCCTCTCAATTTCTTGAGAACATCTACAGTTTGTAAATTATATAAATGGTATGATTCTCATTTCAAAGCCCATGCGTCTCAATGGCCAGCTTTTACCCCATTCTCATCAAAGGCTACTGCTATAAATACAATCCATTTTGTGTACATCAAAGTATAAGTTTGACCCACAGGGTTTAAAGGCAGGAAGAAACTTGGGGCCTTTTTCTCGTCCAGGGATTGCCTATCCTGGCGGTGAGTCAGAATCCTCTAGAAAGCTCCCAACCTTAGCTTATTGTAGATAGAGCCTATGGGAGGGGACCTGCCATCTAAGCTTTTAATAAACTCCTCAGGAATGATATTGTGATATAGAATAAGAAATACCTATTTGGTCTTCATCCCCATTCTGGGCACAGACCGCCTCTAAAACTTATCATATAAATGATAAGAGCCATGAAGACGTCTTTTGTTATTCATAACAAGCCAGCGCCTTTTAACTACCTCTGGGTTTATGTTAATGAGTGACTTTGGAAAGCCCCTAAGGATGGGGGCCCTGGTTGCCAGGGGAACCAGCCTTGTGATTAGAGGGTTGGAACTTTCCACCCCATCCCCCATCTCTGGGGAGGAGAGAGTGGCTGGATATTGAGTTCCATCACCAATGGCCAATGACTTAATCAATCATGCCTGTGTAATAGAGCATGCACAAAAATCCCTACAGTACAGGGTTCCGAGAGCTGGACTGCGAGTACGTGGGGGTGCGGGGAGGGTGGTGTGCTCAACCAGGGCACGGAAGCTCTGTCACCCCCAGGCCCTCCTACCTTGCCCTATGCCTCCCTTCCATCTGGCTGTTGCTGAGTTTATCCTTTTATAATAAACTGGCCATCTAGTAAGTCGACTGTTCTCCTGAGGTCTGTGAGCCATTCTAGCAAATGACTGAACCTGAGGTGGGGCTCATGGGAATCTCTGATTTGTGCGGGTCACCTGACCACCCACCGCTTGTGACTGTCAACTGAAAGTGGGAGGCAGTCTTGAGGGACTGAGGCTTCAGCCTGTGGGCGCTGACGTTAACTTTAGGTCAACAGAGTCAGAACTGCATTGAGACGGAGGACACCCAGAAGCGTCACAGAATTGCTTGGTATGGAAACCCCACACATTTCGTGTCAGATGTGGGGTGACTAGTGGAATATAAAGAAAGGAGTTTTCCCCTAACACTAGGAGATTCTAAAACCTCTAGAACCACTAATAGGACTCATTTCCTCATTGCTCAGAAGAAGAAACTGAAGCCCAGAAACTTACAGGCAAATGACAGGAACCATAATCATAAAATAATAATGACAGCTAATACATAGAGCACTTACTATGTGGCAGGTGCTGAAATAGGTGCCTTATTAAATCCGATACTTATGTTGTAGGTACTATTGTTATCCCACTTTACAGACAAGGAGACTGAGGTTCAGAGAGCTTAAGTAACTTGCTTAAAGTCACACAGCTGGTAGGTGGCATTACCCTTAACTATTTCTTCTTCTTATGTGAGTTTATATATATACTCTGCAAAGTAGAACCCGGCCACTTTTGATACACTGAATGTATAGTGTTCTACTGCAGGACAAATAAAATAGGTGAGTATATCGTCCCATTTTAAAACTGGCCTTGTGTAGGGAATATTCTGTTGCCTTGTCTACTTAACCGGTTTCTGTGGAGTTCCTAAGTGCCAGGTAATATGTAAATGCTTCATGGACAGTCTCCTTTAATCCTCTTGGGAACTGTGTGATGTAGGTGTTCTTATCCCCAGAGGACAGCTGAGAAAGCTGAGGTTTCGAAAGTGAAATGGCTTGTCCAGATCACACAGCTAGTCCACTGCAGAACAGGGACTTTTTTTTTTTTTTTAAGATTTCATTTACTTATTTGACAGAGAAAGAGAGCATGAGCACAAGCAGGGGGAGTGGCAGGCAGAGGGAGAGGGAGAAGCAGACACCCCGCTGAGCAGGGAGCCTGACATGGGGCTCGATCTCAGACCCTGGGATCATGACCGGAGCCGAAGGCAGATGGTTCACCGACTGAGCCACCCAGGCGCCCCGCAGAGCAGGGACTTTAACCTTGGTCTGTCCAACTCCAAATGCCAACCTCTTAGTGTTTTCACTCTTTTGCTTTTGTCTTATCTGCTGGAGATCCTTGGCCTCTCGCAGCGGTTACGCATACTCAGAAGGGATGGATGCTGCTCAGAGTTGAACTGTACCCACCGGTGCCTGTGACTTCATTTGGAAACAGGGTCTTTGCCAATGACCACATTAAGATGAGGTCAGTTAGGGTGGACACCAATCCAATGTGACCGTGTCCTTAGAGAAGGGGACATGTGGACATGCAGATGGACGTGCATAGAGAGGACAACATCTGGAAGCCACGGAATGCCCTGAGGCTCCTAGGAGCTAGGACAGAGGCAGAGAACAGAGTCCCGCTCGCGGTGCTCGAAGGCGCCAATGTTGCCGATGTGGTCAGGCCGGGGTACGGAGGATTGTCCATGGTGATGAGGACTGTCCCCTAGCCAGGACTACCCATCACCATCCCTGGGTTCCTCTTCTCTCCTACTTCCCCACTTCCCCACTGGCTCATGGTCTCTACCTTCATTTTTGTGTCTGTGGTTTTACTTTTTAATATAACTGAATACAGTCAAAAGAAAAGACTTGGGGCCTCCAGCACTGTGAGACAACACGTTTCAGTTGTGTAAGCCACCCCGTTTGTAACACTGTCTCGGCAGCCCCAGGACACTAACACTGATGTTTTCAAAGCGAGCCTGTGACTTCAAGCCTTGCATTTTCTTTTCACCATGTACGGGATCCGCAGACCCTTCCCCACCCCCCGAGGAGCAGCCCACCTCCCCCGTGTGGCACTGACCTTCATCATAGAATGGAACGTCGCGGGTCGATATGATCACCGGCACCCCGTTTTGACCGCAGTCACTCTCAGATGCCACCTGCAACAGAACATGTGGCATTTGTAGTCAGGTGTTTGGGGAAAATCAGAACTTAGGGAAGAACCTCAAGGCCACAAGGTGCACCACCGAATTAAACTTAATTTAAGTTTCCTAAGGTAGTAGTGCCCCAACTCGGCTGCCCTGAGAATGCGGGTGCCTGCCCTCACTCCCACGCAGATTCTGGTTTAATTGGTCTAGGATGCCACGCTGGCCAGCTGATCCCAATGTGTAGCCGAGGCTGCGAGCTACTGACCTGAATCTGGGTTCCCTATCCTCAGCACCACTGACATTTGGGGCCAGATCATCCCCTGTTGTGAGGGCTGTCCTGTGCACTGTTTAGCAGCATCTCTGGACTCTAGCCACTAGATCAGTAGCCCTGAGCTGTGACGATCAAAAATGTCTCCAGACACTACCACGTGTCCCCTGGGGGCTGGGGGTGGCGGGCGGGGGGCAGGCCAAATCACCCACAGCTGAGAACCACCTGGCGGTAGGTACCAAACTGGCTGCATACGATGCACCTTGGAGGTCCTTAAAGACACAGCTTTCAGACGCCCAGCCTTGTAATTTTGGATTCAGTAAGTCTTAGCTGGGGCCTTAGAGCTGCATCTTTTTTTTTTTTAAGATTTTAATTTATTTATTTGTCAGAAAGAGAGAAGGAGAGAGGCAAGCAGAGGGAGAAGCAGGCTCCCTGTTGAGCAAAGAGCCTGATGTGGGGCTCGATCCCAAGACCCTGAGATCATGACCTGAGCCGAAGGCAGACGCCCAACACGCTGAACCACCCAGGTGTCCCTAGAGCCTGCATTTTTTTTTTTTAATATTTTATTTATTTGACAGAGAGAGAGACAGTGAGAGAGGGAACCCAAGCAGGGGGAGTGGGAGAGGGAGAAGCAGGCTCCCCGCTGAGCAGGGAGCCAGATGCGGGGCTTGATCCCAGGACTCTGGGATCGTGACCTGAGCCGAAGGCAGATGCTCAACGGCTGAGCCACCCAGGCGCCCCTAGGGCCTGCATCTTTAACAAGCTCCTGGATGGATGCTGGAGGTTTGAGTACAGCTGAAGAATCCCTGGGATAACAGCACATCATCAGTAATGTCTGTGTGATGAGCACTGAAAAGGCTATTTCCTCTGCTGTCGTCCCCAAGTCTAGCTACCAGTAGCTAATGACCCAGTAGCTAATGATCTTGCTCAACTAGTAGTTAGGTGACCCTAACTACATTACCTTGTTAGCGTCTGTCTCCGACTCATTCTCTTGGTCTCCAACTCTTCGTGGGACGCTCACTTGGTTACCCATGGATCCTGCAATAGAGAAAAAAAGAGAAAGAGAAAAATTAAAACCCAAGACAAACAAAAGCCTTATTCCCGCCTATGAAGTTAGGTGCAGAGAACTGACAAGTTACTGTGGATGTATTACCACAAGCCCAAGTTAGGTCAATTGCTTATACTTATTTTGGGGGATGAGAAAAGATTCAGGACTCATATATTCAGTAGAATTTAAGTCAAATGCAACCCCAGTTTTCAACTGCTGGGAGGAAATAGCTATCATCGTGAAAAGTATATTCAGTATAGATACCATTTTTTTCCCCTTTTAACCAAACACAGCTATGGAATCAAGGAGATTTTAGAATGAGGATAATTAAAATAATACTTATAATTTTTAGTATTCTCTGATCGTCAAACTGAATTAGATCCCTTGTTAAAAGCCCTCATAGCACTGGTTTTTTTGTTTGTTTTTGATTTTCATAGCACTCAGTGCTACTTGTAATTATATATTTATTTGGCTGTGTTTTCATTCAGTCATTGATTCAACAAATACGTACCGGGTACCAACTCTGTAGCTTATGCCGTGCCAGGCACGAGGCTTATGGCTGTGCATTCAACAGACTAGGCCCCCTGACTTCACAGAGCTAAAGTCTGGTGGGCAGATAATAAACAAGACAATAAATCCATCAGACAGGCCAATTCTGATAGTTCAAGGCAGCATGGTACCATTATTAGGAGCACAGAGCCCGAGCAAGACAACCTGGCCTTGAACCCTCTCTCTGCTTCTCCTTGCTGTGTGTCCTTGTGTGAGTTAATTAGGCTCTCTGTGCCTCACAGGCCTGCTATAAGGAGTCAATGATTGATGCTTGTAAAATGGTAAAAACAATGGGGGGCTTGGTATAAGTAATATCTAAGTGCTTGTTAAACCCAATGGTTTAGGCAATGAACAAAAGTAAATTGGTAATATAACAAGGGCCAGGCTGGGGCGCAGGAGGCAGAAGTTCTGGAATGAAGTAACAATGGATCCAGACTGGGAGGGCAAAACAGAATATTTAGCTTCTGTGTCCCTTCCCCAATACACTGTAAGCATCATGAGGCCAGGTCTGTCTGTCTCTACCTGCTCTTGTATCTTCTATTCTCACCGCGGTGTTTGCATTTATCAGGTGCTAATTATTAGTTATTGGTGGGAAGGAGGGACTTAATCATTGATAATTACACCTCCCCTCACCTGCACTGAGGTAGGCATGTGCCCACATCGTTACTAAGCCTCTCGAGAGCCTTGCTTTAATAACAATGATAAAAGTCAACAATTATTTAGCATGTTCTCAGTTCCCAGCACTGGTTCCCAAGCATGCTCCCCGTGTCGGTTTATTGAACCCCACAGCACCCCTGTAAAATGGGTGTTGTCATCATCTCATTCTAGATATGAGGAAGTTGAGGCTGAATTACTTTCCAAAGGTCACCCAGGTAATGATGGCAGAGGCAAGATTCAAACAGGCTGCCTAGGCTCCTAACCACTGGAATGTTCTGCATATTATTACCTCCCCTTCGAAAGGAGGGAATCAGGTCCCCAAAACTCACCCAGGAGAGACATCCAGGAAGTGCAGAGTGAGAGTCTGACCCAGAGTATGCCTGGTCTCAGAAGTAGGGCTCTTTCAGACATTCCAGAGCCCTGCTGCCTTGAGACCTAGAAGTTTCTTTTTCACACACACAAATAATGTATGTTTGAGGAGCCTCGGGCTCATCAACTCTGGTAGCTTTCAGAATAAAAGCCAGGACTTCTGATTTCTGGTTAAAGCAGCCCATGCGTCTCCAAGGTCCCCCGGGCTTCTGGCCCACGGTATAAAGTTTCATGCCCTGGTAATAGACACACTGACTCATCAGAAATTTCAGAGGCCAGAAAAGGGTCATAGATCTTACCCCTTGCTCTCTCGGGGAAATTTGATCAATAACAGGATCTGGGGATTTTATGTGTTTTCTAATCATACGAGGGAATAAAGCTGAGCACTTGCTAACACATACAGGACACTAGTTATTTTGCAAGACTTCCTATTTATAAAATCCATGACATGCATACTTACAATAGACCATCACTTCCATCTATAAATGGGCATCATGAATATAATATTGAATCTTCAAGACTGGGACGGGCAAACAACAGCTGTGGGCCAAATCCAGCCTACTGCCTATTTCGGTGTGGCCGGTGAGCTAAGAACAGGCTTTACATTTATAAATGGTTGGAAAAAAAATCAGAAGAAGAATCATAGATTGTGACACAGGAAGACTCTATGCACTCCAAATTTTGGTATCTATAAGTAAAATTCTATGGGGTGATAGCCACGCCCATTCATTCACGTCTTGTCAACATGGGGCTGTTTTCATGTTACAAACGCAGAGTTGCAGAATTGCAACAGAGACTAGATGGTCTAAAAAGTCTGGCCTTTTCCAGAATGGTTTATCAACCGCTGCTGGAGATCACCCTGAGTGATATATACCTAGCTTGCGAATAAGAGGATTGAGGGAGCTGAGAGACAAAGTGTTGGCGGTAGTTAGAATGACCAGGATTTGAACCCGCTGTGTACAAAAATAAAGATGACAACTCTAACAACCACAGTGATGACAAAATAGTGACAACAACAACCAAACTGGCGAGTGATTACCATGTGTTGAGAAAGTATTCGAAGGGCTTTACTTAGAGTAAGCTCATTGACTCATAGCATAATCAGCAAGGCCTGGGTACCATTATTTCAATTTTACAGACAAGGAAACTGAGGTTAGTAGGCGCAATACCTTGACCAAGGCCACTCACAAGGATAGACCCGCAGAAGATTATGTCACCACCTGAGCCCAGCTTTTTACAAAATTAAAAAATGAGTCAACCATGGGTTTGCAAACTTTTCAAGCTCTTCTTATTCAGTTCGGATTCAGTCCAATTTGGGGGGCTACTTTCAAAAAATGTTTGAGGTCATGAAAAATCTTTGGGCTGCAAGAAGTGTGATGTGAGCAGGCAGGAGAACTCTTCATCCCACAGAGCTGGGGCTCCTCCGTTTTCCTGATAACTGCGGATTTGAAGTAGCCTCTTGGCAAATTCAGGGCCAAGTGGACGGAAAGAAGGACACCGCATTCGCCCGTCTTTTGCAGGGATAACCTGGATTCAGAGAATATTGCTTCCCACCAGCAGTTAGAACACAGGTGTTGTGAAATGGTTCCTGCTCTTCCTTCAGATTTTGTATCAAGAGCAGGATTTACATGGGACAAAAACAAAAGGTTCCTGCCACCTATTGGCCATTGTCAGTATCTGCAGAAATGAATACAGTCAGCCTCCAGGGCGAGGTCAGACTGTTTGGGGAGGTCAAGGGGAACAATTTCACATTTAGCAATTACAGCTTCTGTTAAAAGTTGGCTCAAGCATGGAAAGTCCTCCCCTGCCCTAAAGATAGTACAGCTAATAAAACAATCATGATAATCACACCTGATGTGTAGGGAGAGTGAGCCATGTGCCAGCCCAGTGCTGAACGATCTAGGTAGAGAGCCACGTAGCACGTAGGGTAAGGATGAGAATGATCCAGGGCAAGTTACCAAGCCTCAATGGGCCTCGGTTTCCTCTTCTGTAAAATGGGGATAACAAGGGCGCCTGGGTGGCTCAGTCAGTCAAGCGTCTGCCTTAAGCTCAGGTCATGATCCCAGAGTCCTGGGATGGAGCCCTGCATCCCACTGGGCTCCCTGCTTAGCAGGGGTCTGCTTCTCCCTCTCCCTCTACCCCTCCTTCCCTCTTATGTTCTCTCTCTCTCTCAAATAAATAAATAAAATCTTTTTAAAAAATTTTAAGAATGTGGATGACAATAGCACCCACCTTAGGTGGTTGTTGCAAGAATTAAATGAGTTACTATATGCAAGGTGCAGGGAAGAGAGCCGGGCACAAGGTGGGCACCATACAAGTGGTAGCCATGATTAGGGTTGTCATCTTTATTCTCATGCAGATTTGCAGGCAGTTTCCCCCAAAGCTCCCTGATAGTGAGAATCAGCTGAGGAACACGGCATCACCTCTGATTCCCAACATTCTCTCACCAAAAAGTTGGGCTGGAGCCCTGGATCTGTATTTTTAGTAAATGCACAGGGGAGTCTCATAATCAGGCACATATGGAGAATACCATGATGGTGAGCATCAGTCCGGGCCGTCCTGGGAAAGAAGGCGTTCGGAGGTGCAGGACTTTCATGCTAAAACTAGGAAAGTCCTCCCCCCACCCCCCACCCCCCACCCCCGCCCCGCCCAGGGCAAACTAGGATGAGCTGATCTCTCTAAAACCCAGCTCAAAGACTCTGGGAGGCAAGGCCTCTTTACTCCCACTTAACGGATGGCAAAACTGAGGCTCAAGATGGTTCAGACAATAATTCCTGCCTGTGATGGGGTTTTCTCCGGTGTCCAACAAATGAGAAAAAATAATCAGACAAGGAGTTTTTCCATCAAGAAAGCTATATTCATTTGAAAGAGCCAGTTTTTATTTTGAAAACAAACAAACAAAAAACCCCAAAAAAACCAAAGAAAAAAACAAAAACAAATTTGAAGGGGATGCCCTTTCTTTCATGAACCAATGGTGTTAGTTGTTTTGTTTTTAATGACCTATTCTGACATTAAACACCAGCCATGCCATATGGCGGGGCGTTTTGTTTTTGAAATTAGATTCATGTTTGAGGCCTTAGCATTTTGAGAACATGGGGTCAGTCTCTGTGAGGGGTCGTTCGGATAGAAAGGGTTTTTACTTCTCCACCTCCGGCTGCGTCCTTGAGGCCACAATCAGTGAATGCAGGAGAGATGGGGATGGGGGGTGGGGGATGGATTTAAATCCCTGTGCCCAGGCCCCAGCTGGACCGGAACCCTCAGATTTTCCAGGGTGGGGCCCGGGGCACCAGTATGTTTTCAAGATCTCCAGGTGACCTCTGTGACAGCTGGGCCGCTGTTTTGGATATTTTGGGGTGCACGAGCTTCTCCTGGGCCAGGGACCTCCCCCAGCTGCTGCCTACCCTGATACACAGAACATGGATTCTCAGAAGGAGGAAGGGCCTCTGCCTTTGGGCCCCATAATCATCATCTGCCCAGGCATCTGGAAACCTCCCCAACCTTGTCAGGGCCGTCTTTGTGGGTCCTCTGTGTTGTCAGCCTGCAAATGCCGGGGAGCCGGGGTCTCCAGCTGTCCTTCCCCGAGAATGGGTGTGCAGGGCCCGCTGGCTCCAGCCAGCCTCACCCTTCCAGGTGACTTGGAGACTGAGGAACACAGGCCCCCTGGGAGGAGGGAGAGGGCAGCCTGCGTGGGGAGCAATCTCTCTCTCCTGCTTGTCTGGGCGCTTCCACCTCACCCTGAGGAAAAGAACTCTGGCGTGAGCCAGGCCTCCATAAATCCCACAGTTGCGAAGCTTTGGGCAAGGCACTGGGCCCACTGAATGGATTTTTTTCTTGTGGCGAATGACAGTATTCCTAGTGATGGCAACGGTAACCAGGTTTGGAGAGTTTTCTACGGGCCGCGCACTCCTGATCTGCATGTGTGGACTCGCCCTGGTCCCTGCAACAGTCCTCTGGGTTAAACACTGTTCTTCCCTCAATTTTCTGCTGAGAAACTGAGGACAGAGAGGCTGTGGAGCTTACCCAGCGGCTCTTGCTCATCACAGTTTTGCAGGGAAGGTTCGATGAGGGACGTGTGTGCCCTGTGCGGAGCCAGCCCCCGACACGTGGGACAGAGAGAGGTACACACCCAAAGTCTGGGATGTTTGGCCCTAATTCTTGGACTGTGTATTTTATATTTTGGATCTTGTGATATTTCTTAGTGAGTTACATTATTCTATTAAAATGTTTTCTTGGGACGCCTGGGTGGCTCCGTGGATTAAGCGTCCGACTCTTGATTTTGGCTCAGGTCATGATGTCAGGGTTGTGAGTTCGAGTCCCATGTCGGGCTCTGTGCTGGGCGTGGAGTCTGCTTAAGATTCTCTCTCTCCCTCTCCCTCTGCTGCACTCACACTCACACTTGCTCTCACTCTCTCTCAAAGAAACAATATGTTCTCTTAGGAATACGCTTCTCTTTGTTTCTTATTCACAATAACTTGAAAGCAGTGTTTTCGGAACTGGGGACTATATTACCCTCCAGGAGACATTTCTGATGGTCCCAACTCAGGGTAAGGGGGCTGCTGCTGGTGCCCAGTGAGTGGAGACCAGAGACGCTGCTGAACATCATGCAGGGCACAGGACAGCCCCCAGCAGAGAATGATCTGGCCCCAAAGGTCACCAGAGTGGAGGT
Source organism: Phoca vitulina (assembly GCF_004348235.1). Lineage (NCBI taxonomy): Eukaryota > Metazoa > Chordata > Mammalia > Carnivora > Phocidae > Phoca > Phoca vitulina. The sequence goes on along the minus strand of NW_022589753.1, from coordinate 8,132,591 downwards.
TGAGGGCTCCTGCTCTGGGGGCCGGACTTAGTAGCTTTCTTCTCACGCTTATGGCCCAGCGTCCCCTAGTGACCTACGTTTCTGAGGAGCTGGCTGGGGATCTAGTCCCTGGTGGTGAAACAGAGTAAACTCTGTCCTGGCTCACACCAGCTGTGGGCATTAGCTTCAGCTCCTGGTCTGTAAGGGTGAGGGGTGGAGAAAGGATCATGGAAGGCTCATCCTTGTTGCTCTCATGTGAAGATAAAAAGAGTGCAGTCCACGTCGTGTTTAGCCCAGTGGCTGGTGTACGGCAGTTAAGGACTAAAGATTAGCCATTATAATAAGGGCCAAATAAAATGTGCTGTACCTTCGTAATAATAATACCTAGTATTTCTACAGTGCCTGCTCCATGCTGGACCCTGCTCTGAGTGCTTTCTTATATGGACATATCACGTCCTCACAAGAACCCCACAAGGCACGTGTTTATATTATACCATTTTACAGATGCAGAACCTGCCCGCAGGGAGCCTACGTTCCTCTATGGACTGAACTGCTTCTCCCTCCAAATTCGCCTGGTGAAGCCCAACTGCCACTGTGTCCGGAGACAGGGTCTCTAAGGAAGTAATTAAGGTTAGAGGAGGTTAGCGGGGTGGGGCCCCGATCTCAGAGGATTAGCGTCTTTGGAAGAGGAGACACTGAGAGAGCTTGCTCATTCTCCACCATGTGAGGACACAGCAAGAGAGCCAGGAAGAGAGGTCCCACCAGAATCAGAGTCCGCCAGGACCTTCATCATGGGCTTCCAGCCTCCGGAACTGTGAGAAAATACATATTTGTTGTTTAAGTCACCCAGTCTATGGCATTTTTGTTATGGCAGCACGAGCTGACTAATACAGGTGATCTGCTGGTAAGTCAGTAACTCAGGCTTTAACCCTTGGCAGCCTGGTACTGCAGTCCAAACTCTTAACTTTCCTTTTTTTTTTTAAGGTTTTATTTATTTATTTGAGAGAGAGAGCATGAGCAGGGGGGAGGGGCAGAGCAAGAGGGAGAAAGAGCCTCAAGCACACTCGGTGCTGAGTGGGGAGCCCACTGCGGGGCTTGATCTCATGGCCCTGAGATCACAACCTAAGCCGATACCAAGAGTTGGTCACGTAACCGACTGAGCCACCCAGGCACCCCTTACTTTCTCTTTCTTACATGTCCTCTGCCATGTAAGTTATGCCTTTATTTTATTAAATATTTCTATGTAATGTGATACACCATAGAATATAAAATACTGCATATCTGTTTGTGCAATAAGAAATTAAAATCATAACCAGTCAAGGAATGTGGTCTGATCTAAAGTCAATGCACAGTTGAGGAGGAATGTACAACTGAAGGGTCATCAACAATCTTTGCAAAGATTTAGCACAAGGGCTTGGCAGTAGTGAGGCGAGGAAACGTTAGTCCTTCCTAATACTATTTATTTCTCTTATGAATTTTGTGATCCCATTAGCTCTGTGGTCTGTTCCCCGGGTGAATTAGCCACCCTAGAATTTGTCATCGAATTCCTCCCTCCGCTTTTATACCAGTGATTAGTGTTCATGTCACCTCCTTGTAGTTAGGAGTTAACAACAAGCCCTCCTCAGGGAACGGATGCAACGTAAACACAGGACAAGCTGCCCCGGAGAAAGCATTTCTGAAGCTGCCTTCCAGCAAGGAGTTAAACGACTGTCAAATGGAAAGGGGAGGTTCTTGAACAGTGGAATGGCGACAGGATTAGTCACCAAGTAAGCAGAAACGCCTTTGATCAATGCCATGGAATGTAGGCGAGCTGTGGGTCCTCCTTACCACCCAGTTGAGGGCCTTGCCAACATAGCCATCTGGCACACCTGGCAGAGCAAACTCTCTGCCCCCCAACTCCAAAGGCAAGATCAAAATGAGTAAAGAGACCACACCTGCTCTGCCAGGTCCCATGACCTGCGTCTCCCTGCATCCCCCAGCACACTGCTGGGTGCAGTAGACACTCTGAGGGCCTCCATGTGCAGTGGGACAGGCTGCCTCCTGCACAAGGGGGCATATGAGGACTGAAATCCATCCTTCATTGTGCTCCCCAAGCCCTGTGCCCTAGAATGGACCGTGTGGGCCCAGGGGAAGAGCTACTCTTGTCAAAATCGCACCGGGTGTTTCAGGAATGCTCGGTAGTTGCGGTCTTGCTGTGGGAACAGTCAGTTATGTGTGTATAAATGGTTGATGTGCCTAGAAGGCTTAGAGCTTACTATCTTATTCTTAGTGTTCACCAAGCAGCTTCCAGCTAATAGTGTAGTAGGTAGCATTATCTGAAGGCTTACTCGGAGCCAGGCGGGGCCAGGAGAGGCACCAGGTGCAAAATGCAAGGAGGCATTCCTCTCCGGTTTGGGCAGGGGCCGAATCTGCACTTGGGAATCTGCACGTCCCCTCCTCCAGGCCTGGATTTTGCCTTCAGGTGCCTTGTTTGCTTCACCCTAGTCCAGCCCTGGGGCCAGGAACGTTACTTTCATTGTCTCTGTTTTTCCTTACTGCACCCCATGATTCCCCCCACTACACAGATAAAGAAACTGAGGCTCAGGGATGCATTCCCCTCACCTCTAGAATGCAAACCCCATGAGGACAGGTGCCTTGCTTGTTTAATGGATGTTGGTGATTAAATACATAATGGATGTTGGTGATTAAATACATAAAGAAGAGTAACTTCTGTCCCCCCCAGATCAGAAAGCTCTAAAGAGGCAGAGCCGGGGTCCAACCTGGCTCCAGTGACTCAGGCTGTCACATCCTTGACTATTCCCAGTGCTGGGCAGTGGTGAGAGGAGCTGCCAGCAGCGCAATAATCAGCAAATGTGTCACTCCAGCAGGACAGATGAGCCCGCGTGGAGCGGAGTCCTCGACCCCCCCCCCCCCCCCCCGAGCCTGTTCCGTCACTCCGTGTGAGCATCTGCTGTTGTGGGAAACCAGCCAGGATGGGTCCTGACGGGCTGCTTGCTCTCCAAAAGCACATGCCTTCTTGGTAAAAAGACAACCAACCGTTCCTGAGCTTCAGAAATCTTGGGAAGAAAGAATCCTCCATGCCTGGGGACTTGGGCTTGTTCTCCTCACTCCCCCTTAAAATAGAAGTAACTTTAGCACACTCCTCTCTTGGCTTATTTTGGGGGCAAAGCAGGACATGTACACCCCAGGCCTGAAGCCAGTGGTGTCCCAGCAAGCCCCCCGCAGACGGTGGGGTGAATCAGTCGCTCGCCCCTTGTGCAAAATTTAAGGGGACGCCCGAAAACTCAAGCCTTCGAGACGAAGAATGTATTTTAACACAACATTGTAAAAAAACACAGTGATGCTGTTACTGATCCTATCTTTACTTAACCTGCTATTTTGTACATCGTGGATGTTTTGGCATTATTTTTACGTTTTTAAATACTGCTTTAAAATATAATTTATCTTGGGGCGCCTGGGTGGCTCAGTCGGTTAAGCATCTATTTATTGATTTCAGCTCAGGTCATGATCTCAGGGTTGTGAGATCGAGCCCCGTGTCGGGTTTCATGCTGGGCATGGAGCCTGCTAAAGATTCTCTCTCTCCTTCTCCTTCTGCCCCTACCCCCCCAAATATATATATAATTTATCTTGATGACTGAGTCTCTTGGTGTCTCTTAAATTCTGTGCACCACTGTGTGCGCCTCACTCACTTCACTCGAATCCCGAATGGATTGGATCTCAGCTCCATTCTTTGAGACCTGGAAGGAGCTCCCCGCACAACATTCAGAGCATAGGTGTCTCACGCAATGAGTCTCAGCCCTCACAGAGTTTGCTTGGATCTCGACACTAAGACTGTGCTCATTTTACGGAAGAGGAAATGAAGCTCAGAGAGGCGAAGCAACCCACCGAGGGGCACCCAGCCAGCCCGTGGCCTCTGGCCCCAGGGCACCCACCCTGTAATCACCTTGACTCTTTAAGGCAGGAAGGAGTTTCAGAGGGCAATGCCGACTTCTGGAGCTCTGCAGCTGGGATTTGAATCCAGCACCTACCTCGAAGGATGGTTTTGAATGTTAAATAAGACAATTTATGTAAAGAACCAGATGCACACAAGGAATCCTTCTCCCTGTCTCCTCCACATCCTTAGATCATGCCCCTTGGCACAGACTCAAAGTCAGCTTTACTATGGGGGATTCTAGTCCTGACAGTGGTCCCCAAATCACTTAGCATACCCCTTTGTCTGGTGACTTTTTACCCCAAGTCTTACACTTGAAATGGGTCTCAATGTTTCTGTGCAAATTGGAGCTACTTCTGTTGCTTCGTACCTGACACCGCCTACATGGTCATATAATCCTTCTATAACCCATTTAGGTAAGGCTTTCTTTGGATCCATTTCACAGACAGTGAAACTGAGGCTCACACATACCCAAGGCCACACAGTGAATCAGTGGCAGAGCTGGGGTTGAACTCAATCCTCTGATGCCCAGCGTCTATATTTCACTGCCTGCCACAAACAACAAGCCTAATCTGGAAGTCGTTACCTGTCGAGCCCCTGGTGGGAGTGTCTTCAGTCCCCTGGAGTCACCTGGAGCTGCTCCTGCTCAGGGTGCCTTGTCTCCAGCTGGTGCTGCCCAGTGCTAGGCAGTCAACTGAGTCCGGCTCCCTGCCCTTTGCTTCCTCCTCCGGAGCCTGCTGGCTGAATACACAGAGCAGGGCAAACACCAGTCTGGGTGGGGCCCTCCTCTCTAATATCGTCCTATAGAAGCAGGTTCTCTTCCTGGATGTGGGGGCTGTTCTCACCTCTCCAATCAAAACCGAGCACCTGATTTCTCTCGCACTAATGCCTCCCTGGAACTCCAAGCATCCTGTCCAGTCCCCTCACCCACTGCATCTGCTCAGGTTGACCTGGGTTGCTGATTCCCTTCCCCAGTAACCACGGGCCATGGTCAGAGCAGGGAGAACACGTTCTGTAGGGTTTTGCAGTTCTCCCTGCCTTTCACCTTCATTTATTCTAGAACACCTCCACCACCGCCTAGCCACCTAATTGGAAGGAACTAGCATCTCACCCACCGCACCGCCCCCAGTCACAGAAACATCACTCCCAAAGGGCTTTGGACCCCAGAAAGCAGGTAATCTAAGGGTGGCTTATTGCTCTGAAGACGGAGAATGGCACTGGAAGGGCATTCTTTTTCCCTGCAGACTAGAAATTCAAGACAGCCTGCTGAATTTACTTAATTTCAGCAGGGATATTTATTAAAGTGTCTCACAAGGACATATATAATACAAGATGGGAGCATCCATTAAAAATAACAAAGGAAGATAGAAAAATAAGAGTGGGTGCATCAGTGGGTGCATTCAGGATCAGAGATAAATATGCATGTGGATTTACCAGCTTGCTGTGATGGCTTCACAGATGTGGCTTTGAGCTCCCTAACAGCCAATGCAAAAAGAGAAACATGGCAAATACTATTCAGTGTTCTTGAGAAAACATGTAGGAGAAATGCAAACTACTAATTATTGTGGCTTGATTAATTAATGTGCTCACCCAAGCGCCCATCATGAATACTTGCTGAGCACCAGGCTATATATAGCCCTGGGCTTAGAATGGGGAGGAACAGAAGCCCTGTCCCCGCACCACCCTCCCCGGGCTCATTGGAATTGAACACAGAGTCCTACAAATAAACATAGAATTACAGAGTGTGATCCTCGTCATGAAACAAAGCCAAGGCTGCTAAGAGAGAGAAACAGGGAGAGCCAGAGAAAGCCCCTTTCAGAAAGCAACATTTCAGGGACAGACATACTATTTAAGCAGATAGTGAATTCACAATCGCACACCCCACAATGTGGGCTGTAAACTCAATTCTAGCAAGGCGCTCTATCTTTAACTCTGGAATGTAATAAAACCAATTATTAAGCATCTGCCATGCACACACACTGTGCCAACATAATCATAGAGGCAGTCTGGCCCGGAGGCTCAACAGCTTGGGCTCCAGGCCTGGGTGCGGATCGTGACTCTGACTGGCGGGCTGTGTGGTGGTGGGCGGCCACTTTGCCCCCGTCTCTGTTGCCCCCCAAAACTTGGCTGTGAGCAGCTTTGTGTTTACTTTGTGCTTATCTCTGTACCCCCGATCCTAGCACTCTGCCAAACAAGATGGCCGCCTTCCTGCCACAGAGTAGGTGCTTGACAAGTGCTTCTTGTCTGGACCAGCTCATTCCTAGTAGCTGTGACAATAACTGCTATGTGGATGGCATTTTACTCTTTGGGGGTATGAGAGACTCGGGCCATTAAGGATCACCCTCCAGGTGGGACACCTAACTGCGTGTCTGGCATATTGTGGGCTTGCGTGGAGGTTAACTTAGTAACAGTGGAACAGGGCTGGCTCTGTGATGGGCAGGAGCAGTGCAAAAGGAAAATGCAGAACCCCTTGTTCTAAAAGCAATGGAAAGTACTGTTCAAGGTGCTAAAATGGGGCTCAGTCAGTTGAGCGTCTGCCTTCGGCTTAGGTCATGATCCCAGGCTCCTGGGATCGAGCCCCCCGTCGGACTCCCTTCTCAGCAGGAAGCCTGCTTCTCCCTCTGCCTCTGCTGCTCCCCTTGCTTGTGCTTGCTCTCTGTCAGATAAATAAATAAAATCTAAAAATATATATATAAAGCATTTCCATTTCTCCATAGTCTCTCTCTCTCTCTCTCTCGGCGTATTAGGTATTTCATTTGCTATTCAAAGTTGTTCTAAGTAAGGAAAAAATAAAATGTTTAATTATTCACGTGAATTTTACCATTCATCTGTATACTGTGCAGTGCTGGTGCTAAATGCAATGCATTCACGGGCAGAATCCCGGGAATCACACAACTTGCATTTTGTAGCTTGTACGAGCATATGTATTTCGTTCTTACTAAAAGTAAATGGCATGCAAACATAGTCAGTGATGTTTTCTTCACTTCTAGGTACTCGCACATTCGACCAACACTCTCCACCTTGAGTTTGTTGATGAGTAAGGAAGGGTTAAAAGGAAAAGCCGTGGATTGCCCCATCTCTCCCTTTCTGTGACATCATTTTCAGCCCATTGGCTGTTATAGGGAGGTGACATGAGGAAGAAAGGCTAGGACAGAGTTCTTTTGTTGTTCGTGTTTTCAAGAATGTGTTGCTTGCTTTGTGCATTTGAAACGATCTCCGATTTGGATAGAAAGCATGACTTCTCAGGGCTGTCAGCGTCCCTACACACTCACCTACTTTGTACTTGCATCGAGGCTGGCTGGTCACCCACCCACCGTAGGTCCTCTAGGATTCTCTGTCTGTGGGACACCATGAATGCTGTGTGTGAATGGTGACGCAATGGACAGTGGGCGTGTGCATCGTGCATGTCTTCTCTGCTCACAGATATGCCTCAGGCACCATCAACTTTTTAAAAAGACTTCCCTTTTTTTCGGAGCACTCATACCCCTCCCATGCACAGCCTCTGCCGTTATCAACATTCCCCACCAGAGTGGGGCATCTGTTACAACTGATGAACCTACGTGGACACATCATAATCACCCCCAAGTCCGTAGTTTACATTAGAGTTCACTCTGGGTGTTATGCGTTCTATGAGACTGGGCAAATATATAATGACACGGATCTTCTCTTGTATCCTACAGAATAACACCACTGCCCGAAAGATCCTCTGTACTCTGCTTATGCATCCCTCCTCTCCCCGACCCTGGAAACCATCAATTTTTTTTAACGTCCCATCCTTTTGCCTGTTTCAGTGTCATATAATTGGGCTCATACAAGATGGAGCCTTTTCAGACTGGCTTCCCTCACTTTGTGATCTACATTTAAGTTTCCTCCATGACTTTTCATGGCTTGATAGCTTGTTTCTTCTTAGTGCTGGTTAATATAATAATAATAGTATTCACCTGCTGAGGATGTCTTGATTATTCTCAAGTGTTGGCAATTGCGAACAAAGCTGCTCTAAACATCCATGTGCAGGTGTTTTGTGGACATACATTTTCAACTCCTTTGGGCAAACACCAAGGAGCACAAATGCTGGACCCTCTGGTCAGAGCGTGTTTTGTTTTATAAGAAGTCACCAAATTGTCTTGCAGAGCATCTGCACCATTTTGCTTTCCCAGCAGGAGCGAGCGAGCGAGCGTTCCTATTGCTCCATATCCTCTCCTGCACGGGGCATCACCAGGGTGCTGGGTCTGGCTGTTCTAATAGGTCATCCCATCAGATTTTGTTTCCCCAACACAAGTTCAAAGATAAAATCATTCAGAATTTCAAAATGGTGACCACAGAGCATTCAACCAAGCTCAGGGCCCTGACTGGAGGGAGGTAGCAACGAGTCCTCAGAACTACGAACGTTTTGGTGAAAGAATTCACTTCCTAGTGTCCACCCCACAGGTGCTCGCTAAGAAAAGCGTTTTTCTCAGCCATACGGACGTTAGGTGGTGTTCAGAACATCAGCATCTCCTGACTCGGTTTGCCTCTTAATCTTGCTTTACAATCTCCACCCCTCTTCAAATACTGACAAACTCACGAAGTACTGCTTTCCCGGAATCTGGATTGCAGTCGGTCGCTCTGTCACAAAGGGTCCCCTGGAAGTCTGAATCCTCTCCACCGTCCTTCCCAGGTCTTTCCCCAGCCAGCCTTACCAAAACCCCCTCCTCCTATATGCAGGCCCCTCTGTCACGCTGAGCCAACTTCAGCCATGTTTTTGATCACTGAGCCAGAGGTCCTGCATGCCCACCCTGCTTTGGCTGAGACAGAAAATCCAATAAGGACCTTTGTTTTTTTGCGTCCACCCATCACTGGGTATTTTTCAGATCACTTTCTTATACGTTATCCAATGTGCTTCTTATAATCCTCACACAACGAGTATCTATTTGGGGAAGGAGGAAACAGAGGCTCAGAGAAGAATAATGTCTCAGAGTCTACAGGGAGATCAAAGCCATGGGAGGGACAGCACAGCCTGGAGGGGCCACCGAGAAAGTGCATGAATCTTCACGAACTGGCAAGGAAATCAAACCATGTTAGACCCCCACAATTTCAGGCATTGGGTTCTTTCCTTTCACCATGACAAGAATGGCTTCCATGCTAAATTGTGTTCTTGGGGGTGGCAAGAGGAGAGGAATCTCTCTTCTGCCATTTTTCTAGCTTGTTCCAAGTCTTCCTTACAGTGAACCTAGGATAAAATAAAACTGCAGATCCTGCAAGGTTACTTATGTGCTCTGCTACAGAGAGACTTTGGTCAGAAAGCTGTTTTAAATTAGAAGCATCTGTAAATACTCCTGCAAAGAGAGTTGGAAATATGGGATGATGAGGTGCTAATAATTTTCCCTCATCATGTGGACTCTCAGGGGTTTTCCTTCTTGCAGTGAATGAAATAAGAGGCGGTAAATACAGAGAGGAGGGCAGGCAGGGTCTGTTTTGTTTTCTCTTCCTGCTTTCAGGAAAGTGGGTGGGAATTCCTGAGCAGCCCTGTCAGTAAACATCCTTGGTTTTTCCTCGCCACATTAGAGCAAACATGAGCTCCAAGACGGAAGCCGACTGGAGATTTCTTTATGTGGGGCTTCCAGAACGGAGAGAAGATTCCTGTGCGAGAGAGACCCAGGCAGCTACTGTGCTCACTATGGCCCTGTTGTGGATTTCTATGTCAAATATTTCACTTTATTAATATTAACACTACAGATTCAAGATGATCTTCTCAAGGCAGAGTTTCTACATTTTCCTCTCCCCTTCCTGATCCATTAGCTTAGTCCCATCACCAGAGTGAATGTGAGCACATTTTCAGGGAAAGTCCTCCACTATCCCAGAATACACCCCGTGAGAGCCCAGAGCGAAGTGCACAGGAGCCTGATTTTCATATCTGCATATGACAGGTGGATGAGATTCTCACAGCGAGGGGAGCAGAGAGCTGAGTGCCAGCTATGTTCATGCAGGACTGAGTGGGGTGCGACCCCGTCCTTTCGTCCTGTGGCCGTTCACTTAGGATCAGCCTGGTGTCATTGTCCTCGACAATGTGTGGATGAATAGAGCCCACACTAGATGAAGCAACTGTTCAGAGGGTCTCTTTACAGAGGCTCAGGAGGCAAACAGAGGGACGGGGTTCTAATCCCAACTCTGGCATTGACAAACATGTGGCTGAGGTGCCCCGCCCAGACCACCCCTCCAGGACCAACTGCTCATTCCCAGCTTCTGGAAGACTTGGCTGTAGATGGCTCTTTCTCCTTCTGGAACTTGCCCTGCCCCCAGACCATGTTCCTCCCCATGGCAGTCAGCCTCCAAGGACTTGTTGGTATAGAGATAAAGACCTGGTCCGCCTGCTTCAGTGGGGGGCAGCTGTCAAGGGTTGACTTAGCCGGGAGCTCCCCATCTGATTGAGGACACGGGGAGACCATACCCCAGTGTCCGCCTCCTCCAATTGCCCAATCCTGCTTCCTTCTCTCCCTCTCGGGATGACTCACAACAGCATACCTGGATGAACTCCCTGTGGGCAAATCCCCATCTCAGAATCTGCTGCCCGTGGGATCAGTCTATGATGAGGGCCTTAGGAAAATTGATTTTTTTTACATTGAAATGCACATGGGAAAAATAGAATAATTCAAAAGGTCATTTAAAAAATGCAAATAAACAACAACAAAAAAAATGGAGCTAGCTGTCCTAGGCCACTTCCCTAGAGCGACCCACTTGTATGATTTAGATGGTGATTCTCAAAGTGTGGTCCAGGAATCCATGGATATCCTTGACCCTCTCAGGGAGCCCATGAAGTCATACACTCTTCCTTATAATACTGACAGGCTATTTGTCTTTTCCACTCTCATCCCCTCACAGGTGTAGAGAGAACAAAAATTTCATTGATAAGATTTCAGATTTCACGCTGCAACTGACTTTCAGAAGCTATCACTTGTCAAGTGTAGGATCATGGCACCCTTTATTATTTGAAAAGATGATTAAAATTCTTCTTCCTCTTCCAAGTACAAAACTGTATGGGGCTGGATTTTCTTCATGTACTTGAACCCAAACAACTTACAGAAACATACTGAATGCAGAAACAGATATGAGAATCCAGCTGTCTTCCATTAGGGCAGAAATTAAAGAGATTTGCAAAAATGTAAAACCATACCATGTTTTTTGCTTTTCTCCCCCTGTTTTGGAACAAACCAAATACTTGGAAACTATTGGAAAAAAATAATTATTTTTCATCAAAATGTTATTTTCGTTAACACGGGATGGGTTTATTATTATTATTATTTTTAAATGAAATAATATTTTAAAATTCTTAGCTTTAATTTCTAATATGGTTAACATTGATAGCTCTAACCAAAATGAATAAAAGCATTTGGGGTCCTCAAGAATTTTTAACAGTGTGAAGAGTTCTAAAGGCCAAAACTTAAAAATCTGCTCCTTTTTCCTCCCCTCATTACAGAAGGAATAGAGGTTCCTTATTAAAGATACAGGGAGCAACATATAAAAGAAATAATAATCTATAATCCTCTCACTGAGAAATATTCTCTCTTTTAGTATTTCTCTTCTTCCATATCAATATCACACATATATTAGTGATTCTGAAAGACTGTTTTAAAGCCAACATCTTGTTTGCTTGTTTACCATCCTATACAATGCCAAATACATCGTTTAAAATAGGGTCAGGTGTCCCTTTGAGTGACTATGCCCTGGATGAATTAATCACCTGGCCATGTTGGACATTTAAGTGTTTGACACATGACATGTTCTGTTGTTATAAACGCGGCAGAGAGATGAACATCTTTGCAGCAATATTAATGTAGCTATGTTCTGGAATTTTCTCTTAGAAGCATTTCCCAGATGTTAAAGTGTTGGATCAAAGGGTAGTCATGTTTTAAAGGCATCTGATATATGTGTGTGTGTGTGTATATATATATATATATATATATAGCCAAATTCCTGTCCAACTAAATGATCTCCTGTGAGCCGGGGGCTGGGTCTCTATCACTCAAATCTGTATTTCCACAGACAGACGGATGGATGAATGAATACATCAATATGTAAGCAGGACTGTTTCTTTGTGTACAGCTTAAAACCGGGCATTCGCAATAAAAAAATTATTTTGTATTTGCTTAGTAAAAAACGATGGTCTCTCGTCAGTGTTCTGTCGTGTAAGTTTTCTCTTTGGTTGCACGAGGTTGAAAATGTCATTATGTGCTTACAGGACATTTGTATTTATTCTTTGTCAGCTGCCAACACAACTGAATCCTGACACCCAACTTCTTTCTTCGGCCAGCACTCAAGCTCTGCACTGATCGGGTTTCATAACTCGTCCAAGGTAGAGTACAAATAAATCAGGTGAGGGTCATGATCTCAATGACTAATTCTCCATGATGTTGCAGAGGAAAGAGTGCTTTTTAGTTTTTTAATTTTTTATTTTTAAAAAATATTTATTTATTTATTTTAAGGAGAGAGAGAGAGAGAGCACAGTGGGGAGGGACAGAGGGAGGGAGAGTCTTATGCAGACTCTGGACTGAGGTGGAGCCTGTCGCGGGGCTCGATCTCACGGCCCAAACCAAAACCAAGAGTTAGACGTTTAACTGACTTCACCACCCAAGCACCCCAGGAAAGAGTGTTTTTTAAAATAAATTAATTGCCAACATTTAATAAGCAGGGAGTTGCATATAAAAATTCACAGTTTTAATTTCTTATTAAAAATACAAGTGTTTGGCAATATTCTCTTATCACAACTGATCGGGACTGAATGTTAGCTGTACTTTCTAAAGGGACATGTGCTCTCTAGTTTACCTGGGTCCCCACGACTTCCTCTCTCTCTCTGTCTGGCCCCGAGTCCCAGCATCATTTGCCATTTATCCTCACCATTGAGCTGCCACAAGTTATGTAATCTAACATATAACACATTATATTTATATGTATAGAAATATGATTGTATGCACTTGACATGCAAAATGTGTCTGTATTTAAAACTGCAAGGATGATTTTTTTCACATACTAGTTGTGAGAATTTAGCTAAGTCTCTTAACCTCCCTGAACCTGACTTCGCTTATCTGTAAAATGGGAAGTTGTAATGATTGAAAAGTAGTATGAAAGAATAGCTCAAAGACTTGTGTCCGGATTAAAAAAAAAAAAAAAAAATAGCACAGTGTAGTAATTGTTCAGCCAACAATAGGTTGACATAGTAGCTGGGAGGTGAAAGCAACTGAAATAGTAATACAAATATTCTCACTTCATAACTATTATATTTTTTTAAAAACACACAAACTCTGAAAAAAATGTCCCGGCATCAAGTTCTTTTTTAGGTGGAAAGTTTGTACCAAAGTGTGTATCGTGTGCCCTGGGTCTTTTTGACCCCAGTAGACACTTGAGTCTGTGAGTCCTGACCAGGCTGTCAAGTGATGTCCATACATTTTCCTGTTGCACTTGAGGAGATCACCTAAGGGGAGCTTTGTGAGTGTTTTTCCTTCCCTTGGAAGGAGATTTCCCAACTCTCCCCACCACGGGGGGGACATTTGGGTTATCTTAGCCTCTCTAGAGAGCTATAGTGGAGAAAACAAGAGACCATCTCTGTGGAGCCATACCATTCACTATTTGGACAGATTTAAACAGAAACCTAGAAAAAAAGATGGCAAGTTTTTCACAGGTGGATGTGAATATTCTCAGTATAACCAGATTTGCGTTTTCTTCCTCCTTGTTCAGGGTTTTCCACACGCGAGTTACTCACTGCTGGTTCTGCCATAACTCCATGCCACCTAAACTCTTATGTATGTATTTTCTTTAAACTGACTCAAATCTTCCTTAATGTATTTAAAAAGGAACGTGGATGTGGCCACCACGAAAGGAAAACCAGTACTATTCCCCAAAATAAAAGGTACCATTAAAAAAACAATGCAACAACCTTAAAGAAAGATCTGACATTCTAGCTAGATTCCTTTGCCTGCCCAAGATCCGCACCCGAGTCCCACTCATGTTATTAAAAGATGTTAAAGAAATTCTGGCATCAAACCAAGATTTTCTCCTTGACACAATGAGAAGCACTAAATCATAATTGAAATCAAGTTGCACAGGGAATAACGTTCTCACTTTCTTAGTGATTTAATGTTATTTAAAGCTCACTTTATATACCATGTAAGTTTGTCTTCTCTATCATCACTGGCATGTAGTCCGTAATTTGTGAAATGCTCTCCTAGTGAACTAGTAGTAATTTATTAATTGAGATGAGAATATTTGTATTACTATTTCAGTTGCTTTCACCTCCCAGCTACTATGTCAACCTATTGTTGGCTGAACAATTACTACACTGTGTTATTATCATTTTTTTTAATCCAGACACAAGTCTTTGAGCTATTCTTTCATACCACTTTTCAATCATTACAACTTCCCATTTTATAGATAAGCGAAGTCGGGCTTAGGGAGGTTAAAAGACTTAGCTAAATTCTCACAACTAGTAAGTGAATAGAGTTGAAATTCAAATGCAGATCTGATATTACTTATAATAGGTTGATGTTATTTACCCTATAGACCAGCTACCAACTTCACTACGGTCTTGCTCCTTAAGCCCCCACATCCTCCGTTAAGAAAACAGTGGTGTTCCAGTCGCTTTCCCCTGCAGAGAACTAAGCTAGGAAACTCCTTCCCAGTGTTATTCTTCCTTAGGAACGAGTGCGGGTGAGGTTTCGACTCTTGGGACCAATCACAGATGTGATCCACACTGACCTTTATTTTTATCCAAGTGAAATCTGCTTAAAAAGAGAAAAAACAACCAGACCATCTTGAAAGAGAATAGAAGTCCAAAAATGACACAACGTACGTTCTGAGAAAAGGAAAGTATGGCCTGTGCGTTCTTCCACAAGAATGGATTTACAGAATTTTATGGACCAATTATAGTTGAGAAGACTTCATTTCTTTGAATCCCAGAAGATGGAAAATCCTTTCATTCCTTCCTCAGCTGCCTCTAAGAGGCATCTATGTGTTCATTCATTCATGGTTCCATTCAACCATCCACTCAATCATCCATCCACTCACCTACCCACCCATCCATCCAAGTACCCAACCGTTTATTTATCCACCCATCCGCCCATCCATCCAGTCATCATCTGTCCAGCTAGCCAGCCATTCA
Organism: Phoca vitulina; assembly: GCF_004348235.1. Lineage (NCBI taxonomy): Eukaryota > Metazoa > Chordata > Mammalia > Carnivora > Phocidae > Phoca > Phoca vitulina. The sequence continues at coordinate 8,117,553 of NW_022589753.1, read as the reverse complement.
TCTCTTCTTCCATCCATCCATCCATCCATCCATCCATCCATCCACCCATTCTTTTTGCTTTCAACATTTATCAAGTACTTATGTACCAGTGTCTGTACCACATGTTGAGATTATAAAAGGACACAAAGATGAAAAGAATATAGTCATTGTCTGGGCCACAGAATAATAAGGAGAAACATACGTGTATAATCTAGAAAAAAATGTTCAAACAGCAGTCAGCAAAGGGGGAATATGAAGCTGAGGATAGATGCCCTATCTCAGCCTAGGGTGGGGGAAAAAGCCTTCCTGAAGGGAAAATCTGATACATGAGAGCTGAATAAGAAGTGACATTGGTCAGGTGAAAGCCAGGGGCCTGGCGGGGTAGAGAAAGTTGCACTAGCCCCGAGAGTTGCATATGCAAAGGCCCTGCACACATAGCACTTCTCATAGTATGATGTTGGTTTATGAGGGGCGTATATGGCCCTTGAGGTTTTGAGACTTGCCTCCACCTTGGTTGATCTTCCTGGATATTCAGATTCTTGCCTGGACTCCCTCTGCCTAAGGACTTAGATTTTCATTTGTGTTTGCATTCTGATGTTGGCTGAATCTTGGTCAATATTGTCTCAGTTCATTTGGCACCAGGATTAAATGCCACAGTATTACTCAGAGCAATTAACCTTTAGTGTTCAGCCCAGCATATCCACTGTATCCCTGTCAAAAAAGAGACTGGGCTTTTCTCTAGCTCATTTCTCTTGGCCTAAGAATGTCTGTTGGTAGACATTTGGCATTGAATTCTTTTGCCTGCAGACAAATGTTGTGGAGGTTCTCCCGGACAACTGAGGTTAAACCAGTACAGGATCTGCTCTTTGGATTGTCTTGGCATCCTCATGAGACTATGATCCACCCCCACTTGCTTTATGGTAAGGCTGAGAGTTGAAAACCAATATGTGTCCTTCACTCTTTTGCAAAGGACACAACTTTATAGTGTTGAGGTACACGTCAATAAGTCGGCAGACAACTCAAACCTAGCACTCTCAAAATACTATAGTGCTTGACATTGACTTCATTTGAAAAATGAGAAAAAGTGCGCTTGGAATTGAAAAGGCTGTGTGATCTTGGGCAAGTTACTTAACTTCTCTGGGCTTCAGTTTTCTCCACTTGTAAAAATGAGATGATACTAGTGCCTACCTCATGAAGTTTTTATGAAAACTAAAAAAGTTAGTATTTGTAGTGTTCAGAACAGTTCCTAACATAGAGTAAGCACTGAAATGTTTGTTAAATGCAATAAAAATAGGCACAGGGTATGAGGTAGAGGTTAAGTGCAAATGTGCAGGAGCTAGGCAGATTTGGGTTCTAATGTGAGCTCTGCCACCTCTTAGCTGGGCAAGTTACTGAATCTCCCTAGTACTCAGTTTATTCACTACCCCACATGGGCATAAGAACACTTTCTTCCTCTTAGGACTATGTGGGGTTGATGGGAGATGGTGCACACAAAGCTCTTAGTAGAATGTTAGAAACATAAAATAAATGGTGGTTGTTTTGTTCAGTGTTATTATTATTCCTCAGTTGAAGTCCCAGCTAAGTTGGCCAAATAAAGAGTTATAAGATCAGATGTGCAACAGCAAAGCAAACTCCACGCCCTTGCAATTTTGACCTCCTGCCCTTCTGCATGTCCTTGAGGGTCTACTATGCAGGGACCTCTGTAGGGGGTAGAGAGGACCTTGATTCATCTTGACCACAGTCCTGGGACACAAGTAATATTAGCCTTCTTTTATAAATGTGGATTCTGAGTCTTGGTGGCCAAGAGTCATTTCACTTCCTTCTGCTTCAAATTCTTCATCTGTAAAATACGAAGAATAAAGTAGCTACTCTTAGAGCATGGGTGAAGACCAAGTGAGACAGGGCATAGAAAGCATGTAATGATTGTGCTTCACACACAGTAAGTGCTCAATGTTTGTAATGAGTAATTTACTGCAACTTTTACTTCTCTAATGATTCAGCCCACTTTTAACACTACTCTAAACTCCAGAGAGAGAAGAGGATTTTGAAAACCAGGGGCCACAGCTTCCTCTCTTATCGTGCTATCAGAATGACACATTTATTGCTACCAATTTCCCGGGAATCATACTTTCTTTTGTCTAAGTTATAGTGTGTAAACTTTCATAAAAGGACACTGCCTTGTTTGAAAGCCAAGAACAGCTGTTCATAGAGCATGTGCTATAAGGAGTTTCTCAAACAATCCCACACCCTTGCCACCAAGTTTGTTTTCCGAAGGGCAGTTCTGCATTCTTGACCATATCTCCTCTAAAAGGAAAGAATTTCAGTGACTGGATCTTCCCCCATTGGTTTTCTCCTCCTGTGACTATGGAATCAAGTCAGTGGCCAGAATCCAAGAGAGCCATCCACCAGTGCCTCAGTGAGAGTCAAAAGGAAACAGATGACACACTCAAATGAGAACAATTCAAGGAAGATTTGTCTCCTGAGAGACCAATTACGGAGGTGTGGGCATGGCTTGGCAAAGGACAGAGACAGCATGAAAACCCAAAGGGTAGCATTGAAGGACCCAGCAAGAAAGAGAATGGGATAAAGCTGGTTGCTTTAGGAGCAGTGACTTTTCATGGGAGGACACAGCCAGCCTTTCGTGGAGGGACACAAGGGTCACCTCACTCTCCTTTCTTCCTCTAATTCCTGCCTGGTATCCTCATTGGCCAAACCTAACCGGAAGCCCAAGGGCACAGCACTACATCAACCGTGTGTTGACATAGTCCATCAGCCTGGCCTTGGGAGGCAGAGAGCTGATGGAGAGGGGTCAGAGGTGGGCAGAGAGGGCCAAATAGAGGAAATGCCCCTGGAGAGGCATGGCTAATGGGCCATGTGGATTTGAAGGCATTGGAGAAGCTGGTCCTGTAAGACTAATGGCGTTGTTGATTGACCATTGAGATCGCAACGCGAGATACCAATGAAAGTTGGGCAAATCATTCAAAAAACAAGAATATCACACTGCATTCCAACCCAAGAACTACCCTGTCTTTCTTGGGGGAGCATATTGCAAAGCCCAGATAACAGAATATTTGACTGAAGGAAGATAGATATTATTATTCGCCTCTGGATTAGCTTTTTCTCCACTTTCTCTGCCAACACATGATTCTTCTGTTTGTACACACAGCCCATAGAATGCTCTGAGGATGCTTTCAGCAGCTGACAGCACATGGGAGTTGGTTTTGCTCTGCTCTGGGTACCCTCTGTTCCCACCTGTTGGATTTTATACTCCCCAGGAGCCAGTTGTGTTTGTGCTCATACCCGCTTATGCCGGTCATACTTGTTAGTGGTCATTGAAATGAATAATAAATAATTCAGTAAACTATAAGGATCAAAATAAAGGGAATTGTCGATTCAGTAAAAAAAATCAGTTAAGTTCCTTGGGGGGAAAACTCAGCAAAGGCCAACTTCAAAAAAAAAAAAAAAAATACTGTCAAACCAGCTATGAATAAGGCAACAGTGGATGATGGGGGAAACCGTAAGAATCTAGAAAGACCTATTTATAAGTTATGGTTGTTAGGCATGTATCTTCCCCTCGTCCCCAATTCAAGCCAACAGCCAGCCTCTAGAAATTCTTGCCTTGAGGGATTTTTTCAAGAAGGACAGAAAGAAACTTCTACTGAAATCACTTCAGCTAAAACCTTGGTAATTTCCTAGAATCTCTGACATCATTTTCCTCATGCCCAAACTTTTCTCATGCCCCTTCCTCTCTTGTACTTCAGAGACACCTGGAAACATTTCTTCATTGGTCTTTTAACTTTACCAAGGATGGGACGCGCTCTTCACTTCGGACTTTGCTTTATAGCAAAATTCCCCAAGGGAGCCGAGAATGTTTTGAGTAAGAGCGTCCCTTCTTTCTGCTCTCGTGACATCTTCTTCACTGTCTCTCCACGAGATGGCAAGCCCACAAGGACTGGACATGTGTCTCAGGTGTCTTGGTCCCCTCACTGCCCAGCATCTTCTGGAACATTCTAAGTGGTCAATAAAGGCTTGTGGAATGATCTGAGAAGTTTTTGAAGAGTATTGTCAGAGACACAAAGGGACCCAAGACTTTGTATTTATAGGTAATAAAATATTCTGCAAATTCTTTAAACTTGAGGCAGTTTTGGGGGTTCAGCTTGCTAACAATCAGTCTGAATAAGTAAATAAGCAAAGGCAGAAATGATCAAGACACTGTTAGGTCAAGGAAATTGGTCCCCCAAGTTTGTTCAGATTTTTCTTTCTAATGACGTATTTCTCCTCTTTGCCTGAAAGATTCATGTATCCGTAGGGAGTATACTTGGCCACAAGTAGCAGAATGCCCCCAAAGCAGTGGTTTGAACCCTAAGTACACTTATTTATAACTTAACAAGCCCACAGAATTGCAGCCTTAGGGATGATACTGTGGCTTAATAATGTCCTTGATAAGGAAAGTAAAACTCACAGTCATTCCACTGAACTCTCCTCCGAACATTGACTTTTGTCCTTGGGTTTATTAGCTCATGGTTGTACTGATCTAAATATCATACTCTGGCATGGCAGCATCCAAAGCAAGAAGGGGTGTCCAATCTTCTTTGTGTGGCTCTCTCTGATGGGAGGAAAATATTTCCAAGAACTGCTAACAGAGTTTCCCCTCCCTCATTGGTCAGACCTGAGCCAGATGGGCGAGTGGTCCACCTGCAGACAAATCATTGGCAAACTGTAACATGTTGCCGTGAGCTGCTATTGGCTTGACGCAAGTGTGGCTCCTCCCCCAGGGCTGGATGCATCACTGTCTGGAATAACGAACCTGGTTCTGTTTGCAAAAAGAGGGAGAATCAACCATGCCTGCTGCAAAGTTTTTGTTCCCATGGCGTATCTCAAATATTGAGGTATTTACTTTTAAGGTAGGAGTTTTGAAATCATGAGCAGTCCCCTAAGAAATGAACCAAACTATCTGTTCAGTGTTTGTACTTCCCTGAGATGTAGCATTTGTGTCTCAAGATCAAAGAGAAAGGTCTTTACACATTCAAAGGACAGCATTTAGGTTTTTCTTGGGCAATGGAGGTGCAGGGAGGTCAGAGAAGGGGAGCGGGGGCTGGTGGTTAAGAAAGCGGAAGTGTTTCTACCCTGCTGTCCAATACCAAGAAAGGGACAACACTACTTTGGAGGGGTTGCTGTTTCTGTGAGTGCCAAAGTCCAGCACCACCCTTGCTCTCCTGTTCCCATTGGGGGGCAACTTTGGGATGCCAGTGGAATCCAGCTTCTGGAGCGGAGGTTCTAAGAACAGCAATGAGGGTCTAGACCCTGAGCCTGTGGTCAGGGGGAAGACATGCCAAAAGGAGCATCTTTGAGACAACTCGACGCATCTGGGTTCTGCAGATGGAGAAAGAGCAGGCCAGGAACAGAAGTAATTTGCAGAAACAGTGATTGTGACCTCATAGTGAATACTTGGGGACACTGAAGCCCCAGTTTCCCACCTATAAAATAGGGATTATAATAGTATCTACCTCATAAGTAGGATTAAACAATACAGTATGTTTAAGTGCTTAGCACAGTGCCTGGAACATAATAAAGTTCACAAATAGCAGCTATTATATTATTATTATCATTTTCTAATATTGTATGATTATTAAAAAAAAAAAAAGCAGAAACCCCATAACCAGGACTGAGATTGAATTTCTCCGTCATCAAGTTGGTGAAGATTTGCAGCTGGATTCATTTGAAAAAGAAAAAAAGAAGGGATATGACATTTCTTGAATCTAAATGGAGGGGGAGAGGGGGACAAATTCCCATTCCTTACATTAGGGAATTAACCGAGGGTTCAAGTCCCTTTGGAAATCACGCTCTCTTAGGAACACCGACCTTCCAATTCTACCACTCGTGGTACCACAGCCAAAGTGGTCACACTTTCATCCCACTGTTTCTGTCGTCTATGCACTGAATTCTGCCTGTTGTGCTTTAGATTGCCTGTCTGTCAATCCATCCGTCTACCCATTGACCTACTTAATTTATATAATGCTTCATATGTGACATGCTCCACAGCATTATCTCATTTAACCCTCACCAAAACCCTGGAGGTGAGATCAGAAGCTTTCAAACTTTACTGATGGTCACTTACAATCAAGACATACATTTTTTGGGGGGCGCCTGGCTGGCGCAGTCCATTGAGCGATGGATTCTTGGTTTCAGCTCAGATCGTGATCTCAGGGTCGTGAGATTGAGCCCCAATCGGGCTCCGTGCTCAGCGTGGAGTTGGCTTCAGACTCTCTCTCCCTCTCCCTCTGCCCCTCCCCACTGCACTCTCTCTTTCTCCCTAAAATAAATAAATAAATCTTTTTAAAAAAGACATACATTTTTCATTAGGACCCTGTTCCTAGAAACGTGTGCAGGGGCATACACACACACCTGAAAAAAAATGCTTCTGCTTACTCTAAGTGATACATTTCATTTCAATTATATTCTACTGTATCCAATTCTGGTCTTTTAAAAAAATATTTCTCGTGAGCCACAATATCGATGTTGTGAAACATTAGTAGATTGAGTTCTTGTGCTCAGTTCACAGAACAGAAGTTCGGGGAGAGGTGCCAGCAGTTTCCAGAAGAGGCCTGAAGACAGGCAGCCAATCAGAGTCGGGCTGGCATTGGACCAAGTCCTGCTCAGATGCCTGATGTTCACCAGGCAGACCCGCAGCCTCACACAGCGCATCTCTTTGAGGAGCGTGCGAGCTCAGCTTGCTTCATGATGGAGAGCTGTCCTGTCCCTCCCACCTGTCGGCTAGCTCAGGGTCGCAGCACACTGGAATCACCTGGGCTGCCCTCCCAGGGATTAAGTTTCCAAAGGTCCCAGGTGGACATGGGTGGAGGTACTTTGTATTATTTTAACATGACTCAGCTCATTCAATGTACATCAGGATGAGAATCCCTGTAGGAGGGAGCTGTGTCAGGCTCTCACTTCTTCCTGTTTCAGTGGGGGCAGAGAATGCCGCTTTGCCAATTTGCTGGGGCATTTATAACCGGAGATCAAATAATACGTACAAGCAGAAACAGCAAGCATATTATTAAAGCAAACATGTGTGCAAAACACAGTGTTCTTTCAATTGCAGTATTGTTCCCCTCTTCCCCCAAGCTGGCTCACAGGCATGTAATTTCACCCCATAACCAGCTGTGGGGAGGAAGAAATGGAGTGTGTTTTTCTGATTTTGTCTGGAACCATTCACTTTCACTCAACCTTCCCTTGAGGAGAGAAGAACAGTACCTCCCATTGAACAGGATTTGTAGCTTGAATCGGAATCTGCTTCAATAATTCTGGCTTTTTCTGTTTGTGTATAATTACTTAAACGCTCTGGGTCATAAGGTCCTCCTCTGCGTTGGAAGCCTGCCTTATTTTCATATCTGTGGCATTAAAAGCCCGAAGAATACAGTCACATTGAATTTTCTCCTTCTGGATAGATTGAAGACTTTCTGAATTCTAAGTGGTTTCTCCATGTGAACAATTTATTCTTGGAGCAAGAGAAGTGTCCTTCATGAATCATGGAGGAAACCATCCGCACTTAAGTAGAGTCCAGCTCCTTAAGCATTAAGAATTCGTGGTTTGGGGGCGCCTGGGTGGCTCAGTCGTTAAGCATCTGCCTTCAGCTCAGATCATGATCCCAGAGTTCTGGGATCGAGCCCCGCATCGGGCTCCGTGCTCCACGGGAAGCCTGCTTCTCCCTCTCCCACTCCCCCTGCTTGTGTTCCTTCTCTCACTGTGTCTCTCTGTCAAATAAATAAAATCTAAAAAAAAAAAAAAAGAATTCGTGGTTTGTTTCCTGATACGGAAAAAGTAGGTACTTCTTTAATAGCATAAACTCCCAACCCAGAGATTTCAAAAATAAATAAGAATGAAGATCTCCTAGTGATTTCAAGACTTAAAAATGCCCATATTCTCACTGAGTTGTACAAAAATTTTAGGGAATTCACATAATGACCTTTTCACACCTCTGTGTGTCCAGCTGTTAAATGGGTAACACAGTTCCTTCTTCCAAAATAGATTCTCCAAGAAAATGAGGAAGTGCCAGATGTATGGCTAGCCTGGAGATTCACGGATCTTCATTTAAAAAAATACAACGTAACACTTCATAAGAGCAGTTATTATTGTTCATTATAATAGCTGACATTGATTGGATCATTGCTATGTCTGGGGCATCTTGTGAAATTCTGGCCTGGATCATCTCACCTGATCCCAATAATAGCCATATCAGATAGGAAATGATATTAACCCCACTTTTCAGATGATAAAACCAGGGTTCAGTGAGGTGAATGCCCCACTGAGTGTGATGAGTCTTAATGAGTGTGATGCCCCACATCACACGACCTACAGATGTCATTGCCAAGACAGGAATGCACGTGCCAGGGCTACCAAGGGCCCGGCCGATTCTCCCCAAAACACGGGAGGTTTTGGAGTGGTGGAGAGCAAGATGCTTTTAGGCATTACACAGATGAATCCTGTGTGTTCTAAACGAATAAATAAAACAACAAACTTATCAAGTAATGTCAGACACATGATTAAGAAATATTATTACTTACGACAAGGACACCTAAAAACAAAATGAATGGATTACAGGAAAAATATTGAGTAAATAATAATGTAAATATTACATGTCAAAAATGTTAATAGCTTATTGGAATGACTAGGGAATAATTTTTTTAAAGATTTATTTATTTATTTATTTTGAGAGAGAGCGAGGGACAGCCCGCGAGCACGGGGGGGACAGAGGGAGAGAGAGAATCTCAAGCAGACTCCCTGCTGAGCGTGGACCCTTTCCCCCCACCCACCCCCCCGCCCCCTGACATGGGGCTTGATCTCATGACTGTGAGATCATGACCTGAGCCAAAATCAAAAGTCGGATGCTTAACCAACTGAGCCGCCCAGGTGCCCCTACAGAATAACTTTTTAAAAGGTGGAATAGAGACTGTAGTTGGCCCTTGATTATATATTTTTAATGAGTTAAGTCATTATCTCTGGAATCATAGTATAATATAATCAGAGCCCCTAATTGTCCAGGGGTGGAGCATATTCACAACTCTGCTTTTCCCATGGGCCACAGCCTGGTGCTGGACACCTGGCAATCTACCCTCAGTAAATGCTGCTGAATGTGTGGGTGGCTGAAGGAGCCCAGTGACCTTGCTGATCTGTCACCATGTTGTTGTGTGATCTTAGGCAAGTTACTTCACCACTCTGTGCCCCATTTTTTTTTCTTTATAAAAATAAGGGGATGAAAAAGTTTGCACCAAAAGCACTTTCTAGTGCTAAATTTCTAGGAGAGGTGGATCAACTAATCTAAAACATATTTACTGGGCACTTCTTCCAACGATTTTTTGTGAGGGAGCATAGCATGGGGATTCAGAGCCGATTGGAATTCCGTCTCCATCAATTACTTTAAGCAAGGTCCTTAAGTGCCCTGCACCTCGGTTCTCCGTAGGAATCATGAGGGCCCCTAGAGTTCACACCAACTGCCCAAGTATAGATGCTGGGCATATTGCAAAAGTTAGTTAATGTTAACCAACACGTTTACTACCAGGGGCCAGGCACCATTTAGGTGAGAATGGGGGGCTATTTTTAAATACATGAATCATATTTATTTCCTAAAGAAATAAAGGCGAGGAAGGTGGTGGTGCATTTGCATAGGTGGTCCTATTGCATTTGCCAAGGTGAATTTACAGAGAGCGATTTTCGCCCGTGACGGCCAGACACCTAGTGCACTTCCTAAGATGACCAGCAGGTGGAGCGGTTGGCTTACATTCCAGGCGGGCGGGGCCTGGCGCTCCCCCCGCTGGGGGGTTTGTGAAACAAGAAATAATTGTCTTTTTAAATTTTCAGCACCTGGAATCATCCGCAGCTGGAATAAATAAAGGCTATCTTTATCGCTTAATGCTATGAAATAGCAAAGACGAAGTTCTGTTGGAGCACGGGTTCTCAAAAGGTCAGCATCATTTACATCACCTGGGGGACTTAGAAATGCAAATTCTCCAGCCTCCCCTCTTCCGGGGCTGAAGGGGCAACTCTGGGGCTGGGCCCAGCGATCAGTGTTTTCCTAAGCCCTGAGGGAGGCTGATGCACTTGGGCCCGAGACCGTCTGTGCGAGAGCAGTGCTCAGCAGCAACCGGATCTCAGTCTTGACTCCAAACGTAAGTAGGTAAAGAAGGGGTTTTTGGTGAGTCCAGGGACCAGCAATTTTGACAGCAATGTGGGGGTTGTCAGAAATGCAGTCTCAGGACCCACCCAGACGCACTGGACCAGAATTGGCGTTTTAACCAGATCCCAGATTATAAGATTCTGTACAATCTTTTTCTCTCCCCACCGCCTTTTCCTACTCCTCCACTCCTCTGCCTTTTGCTATCCCCAATTCTCACTTTTTCAGCAAGAGTTCTGACTGTGAACCCCAGTAGTGCAGGCTGCTAAGGAGGAAAAGGACCAAAGGATGGAGGGGAAAAGAAAGACCTCTCCAGCTCTTGCCCTGAAATAACTTGCTTGAGAATGGTGCTCCTCACCTGAAACAACACTAGCCGATTCCACTAGCAGGAGGGTGCTATTAATGTCGTGAGCAGGCGACCAGCGCTGTCAGCAAGCACCCAGAGCTGCGCTTCTCTTGCCATGACACACTCCAGAATCTTCCAGGGAGTTTGTTAAACCCCGTTTTTGCTTTGGCAGGTCTGGAGGGGGCCTGAGCATTTATATTTCTAACAAGTTCCCAGATCCTGGAGCCTGCTGGTCCAGGGACGACACTTCAAAAGCCACTGATACATAGCTTGAGATTCTAAACCATCCTGGCGACGCTGAGTCGGGAGAATAAACTGCCCACAAGTGCAAATGGATGAAGTAGAAAAAGAGGGAGAGGATGGAGACCCCGGGATGGGTTTCTAGCTGTTGCTCAACTGCCACTCTCTCTCTGAAGCTTCCGGACAGGGATGGCATGCACGGCCATTCAAGGGGTCGTGAAATAACCACAGACTCACAGCCACAGAGCTGTTACCTTCCCGCGGCCAAAGGGATCAGGAAGGTCATCACAGAATTGAGGACAGTCAGGCAGGGGGAGCCCTCTTGAGAGGAGCGAAGTCCACAGCAGCCCGAGGTCGCATTCAAAGAAGATGTCAGGGAAGACGCCCCCTTGCGCCATCACTGTCTCTCTCCCTCCAACCTTCTGCTGGGATCCCCCAGTGGCTGAAACCAGGCGGGGAAGATGACAACCTTGAAGTCCTTACTGGTAGTCCCTTACTGGTCTACATGGGATGTTTTAGAGCATAGTGTTGATCCAGGGGCTGAATGGAAGCCATCCAGCTCACCGGTCTAGGGATGGGCAGATAACCCATCTGGCCAATGAGATATAAGGGAAAATCTGCTGGGTGTTTCTGGGAAAGATCTTCTTCCCTGACTGCTATGGGAAGAAGGCTCCTCCCCTTCCTTCCTGCTGGCGATGCTGTACTCCTTGAACTTCTGCAGCCACCTTGGGACTCTGAGGCGATACCAAGAGAAAGACTCGCAGCAGGTGAGGTCAGCATGGTAGAGAGCAGTTGGGGTAGATGAGGCAAGCCCTTGCTTTCATCCACAAGGGACCAATCTCTCCAAACTCTCTGTTTGCCTGTCCCTGTCTGCCCCACATGGTAGCATTTAGGATGCTGAATCCAATTCACATCTGTCTTCCTCTCTTGATTGTGAATTCCCTCACGATTGTAGAGAAATCTATGTAAAAACCTTGAATTATAATAAAATTATTTTTTTGGTGGCAGATTGTGTTTCTTCCGAGGTGCTTCCTTTCTGGGACTGAACCACATGGGTCACAATTTAATGGGGTTATACTGTATTGTTTCTTCCTCGCCCTCCTCCTCCTCATCATCATCATAGATTGTAGGAACTCAAACCATAATTGACTTTCTCTGATCCTGATTGTGCCACACGGTCAAAGAGCTTGTGCTTTGTGTCGTGTGGACCTGGGGTCAAATCCTTGCTTACCAGCTGTGTGCTTAGGTACCTTACTTGACTTTTCTGAGCAAAATTAGGATACTAAGACCCACCCCAATGAACTGTAATACAGCCTAGCCCCAAAACCCATCGATGTCCCCCAATAAATATTTCCCTTTTCCTCTATGTCATTTCATTCTCATGAAAGATACAACAAAGCCCCCAGGCAAACCTTGGAGATGACCCAACTAATGGGGAAATGAAAAAACCCAAAGTTGAGTGAAGCCTCACCCAAAGATGCAGCAGTGATGCACGTGGTTGGATTTGTGCCAAGCTTCCAGCTGAGTGAATCAAGAGCAGATGAAACTAGTCAGACATTGTGGCATTCATCACTTGGATAAGCTTAAATGATGAGAACAAGCAGATTTTTTGAAAATTCTGGGCAGGCGACTCACAAAGAAACAGGATCAGCACTTGACAACCGCTGAGCTTTCCTTCGACCTTTGGATGGTAGTTGATAGCCCGTTCTCCTTTTGCAGGTACAGAGCTGCGAGTCCAGCTAGGAATTTCCGATAATGGATGCCCTCCCGCTGGAGCGGGGCACATCCCCAGGCAGGGTCACTGGAGTTTCTGAGTAATAATGTTTCCCAGGTCACTGAAGTCACTGAGGGCAGAGGTGGTGGAGTGCCCCAGCCTGTAGTTGGTCTCATTGATGGTGATGGGGAAACATCCCCATCATCACACACACAACACACACACACACACACACACACACAGGGGTACCAGTGGCATTTACGGGGCCTGCAAGAAACAACGTGTGGATGTTACAATAAGGCAAGAATCACCAGGTTTCCAAAAGGAGAAACAACTACCATTTACTGAAGGCCAACTACATGCCAAGGATTGTGCTAGGTGATCCTCTTACAGATGTGGAAACTGAGTCTCAAAGAGGTGTCAGAAGTTACCCAAGGGCACGCTGCTGGGACATGGTGGCAACAGGATGCGGGTCTAGACCTAACACCAAACTCAAGGTGCTTCCATTACGTGAGGCGAAGGCCTGGCTAAGAGGATGACAATAACATAGCTTAGATGGCCCCTGCCGTACTGAAAAAGTAGAATTTTGAACTGGAACCACGCGGTGCCTTTTCCTTTTCTGAAACCATGGAACTGACTTACTCTCTCTGGACCTTTAGCTCACCTATAAATTTAGATGATGCTCTCTTTGCTTGGCAGAGTAGCTAATAGAAGACTGTAAAGTGCTTTGTGTTTTCTGGAGCACGTTGCAAGCCTTCCTATCCATCACTAATGAACAGGCTCAGTCGGTTTACCACCATTCATAGAAGGAGCAGGGCTTTCAAAGAGGCAGATGCCAGCTCTGCTAGTTTTCTCATTGAACCTCAATTAGTCCAGCTATAAAATGGGTACAATAATGTCTAGGTTGTGAGAAGGAAGTGATTTAAGTCATTTAGTTCAGTGCTTAGTAGGTACTCAGTAGATGGTGACTATAATATCATCATAGTGAGGAAGAGGAGACAGAAGACAATTGTCCCCAGTCACGGATGCTGAGTTCTGTAGGAAAATGTGACTTGTTTTCTCTGAGCAGGGGGATGAGGGAGGGTAGGGAGGTAGCTCTTATTTTCCAGAAAGGGGAATGTGTGAGATGATGGAGGAGTCACTAAACTCTATCAGAGAACCTGTCTCCATCTGGCCCCTTGCCTCTGGGCCTTGCTGTTCTCATGGCATGAAGTAGGTTTCTTTAGATCGATGACCGCTCAGGGGAGTGAGGTCTGTGGGGTATTGGTTCCCAGGGATGGGCACAGGGGTCTTAATAATTACAGCATGCTTGTGATCCAATTATTCAGGGAAATGAGGTGCTAAGCAAATTAAACAGATGTTTAAATTATGACTGTGGGACTTCTCAGAGCCTTTAAGGTGCCCATGTATGTGGCAGATCTCCAAGAACGGCGTGTGGTGGACAGTATTTCCCAAACTTATTTGCAAGACGCTTTGGAATCATTTTACTCTACCATCTGTGAAGCTCTTCTAGACCTGAAATTCTGTGATTTTAATATTTGGGCCATGTAGAATGGCTGGGTTTTTTTGGTTTTTGGTTTTTTTGTTTGTTTATTGAGAATGAGAGAGAACATGAATAGGGAGGGGCAGAGGGAGAGGGAGAAAGAGAGTCTCAAGGCCCCACACTCAGAGCAGAGTGGACGCACGGCTCAATCCCACAACCCTGAGATCATGACCTGAGCTGAAATCGCCCAACCAACTGAACCACCCAGGCATCCCAAATGGCCGGTTCTTTAGAGGACAGCAACAAAATGTTCTTATTATGACTTAAGATTATCGATAAGGCAAAACCTCTTTCTCTTTTATCTCTGGAGGCAGATGCAATTATAATTTCAGTTTTCCCCCTCATTTAAACTGCATAGACACTTCAATTGCATCACTTGCTCCTGTGGATTTTAAAGGATTGAACCTGGTGTTAGAGTCAAGGGGAAAGTGATACTGGTATTTTGAGTAACCATGATGATGATGACAAGCCAGCCCCAACATGAGCTCGGTCATGCAGATGAAGAAGTATTGAGACGTCGAGCAGTCAGAATTATCTGAATCAGAGCAGGACAGCTGTGATAACAAATCGCTCTCATGTTAGCTTTTCCTTGTAATATTGTCTTGATCTATAATATTCTTAAATGATAGAACTGCTAAGCAGAAAAATCATGATGGCTACTAATTACTAAGTGTCTACCGTGTGCTCAGTACCATTCTGTCTACTTGCATCCTAGCAACAGTTCTTTATGAGACAGGTCCGATTACTTTCCATCTTTTCGCCAGTGAAGAAATGGAGACAGAGTAACTATGTCAATTTTCCAAAAGCACACAGCTTATTAGGGAGACAGTCCAAATCCTGAGCTCACCAATTCCTAGCCATGTGGCCCCGGGCAATTAGCCTATCTGCTTTAAGCTCTATTAACTCCTTTGCAACATCGGAATCATAATCATTGGAATCGTATCTGCTTTAAGCTCTATTAGCTCCTTTGCAACTTTGGAATCATGATCATATTTAGATATCAGGGTGATTGCAGAAAGTTCCTGACACCACAGTCAATACTCAATATGTTAGTATTTATTTTTTAAATCATCATTATTATTACTATATTGACATATATGTTACAAGGCTGTTACGCTATCTCAGAGGAAGTGCTTTTTATATAAAATGCAAATATAATTAGCTGTACATAGAATAAGGGATAAAAGCTATGCTATTTTAAGTCGTAAGTTTATGCAGTTTTTCCCCCAATGTATTAAAGTTGTTCATGAAGAGTTTTATGGGGGCTAACAACTTGGAACAAAGTCATATTGAAATGTACAAGTGTGGGAACACTCAGAGTACCTGTGGGGGCCACAATGTGCAGCAACCACTTTAGAAAGTAAATGTGGCAAGATCTAATAAAGATGAGGATGTGCATCCCTGTGACCCAGAAATCCCACAGTAGCCTGGAGGAGCACCCCCACCTGCCCCGCATGTGCAGGGAGACACAGATGGGAATGTCCACAGCAGGGAGAGATGAAATAATAAAATATGGAAACACACAGAAGGTCCAGCAACAAGGTGATAGGTAAATAAATTGGGATAAAGTCATTCCACGGAATATTATATAGTGAAGTTAAAATCAATGAATTGGAACTCTAAGTATCAGCAAGGTAAGATCTTAAAAGCATAATGTGGGATAAAAAGCAAATTGCAGAAAGATACATGCCTAATGAAACCTGCAGACAATGTCATCTATTTATTATGAATATGTTCCTGTATCGCAATTGTATGAAACGTGCTTGGAAATGACCAACGCCAAATTCAGGAATTCAGGGTAGCAGTTATTTCTGGGAAAGAAGAGATAAGGCTAGATTTGCTGAAAAGAAATCAGGGCAATTCAACCGGACCTTTTTCTCTTTGTTTTGTAGTTTCAATGTCTTTAGCACCTAATGCTTTGATGTGCATTTTTTTGGAACAGCGTTTTCTTCCTGCTACAAGCCTTCTGTAAAAAGGCTTTGGGTTTATAGGTTTCGGTGCCAAGGGTTAGGACTTGTTTTCTGCTGTGTTCTGATGAGAAGTCGTAAGTACAAGCGGGGTTGGGGTTGAGTTAATTATTTAGCGTGGCTCTCGCTTGGTGTGTGTGAGCTGGGTGAGCTGTTCTGACAGCCGCCTCCTCCACCCACCGGGGCTGTGGAGGGGAGAACAAAAGGCTGGCTCCATCACATCCCTGCTGGTCACCTGGTAGTGTCTCTGCTGCTTGTCTCAACCAGTCAGTGGCGTGGATCAGACCTACTGAGGGAGCCAGGTGTCTGTGGAGTTCTTCCTGACCTCCTGAGGGAGGGTTCAGAGAGGCCAAGGAGGTCTGACCTTCCGGTCAAAGTGTGACTTGGCCCATGGAAGGCGAGGTGGACAAGCAGGGCGGGTGAGGCATCGAGTTCACGGATGAGATCAGTGTCAACGGGGACAAATCCAACGGAGCAACTCTGTGTGTGTGTGTGTGTGTGTGTGTGTGTATGTGTGTGAATAAGTGAAGCACTACATTAAAATACATGCATTTAATCTAACGTAAATAACTTGGTATATAAAAGCATATAAATTCCCAACCCAGCCCACTGTGAAATGTGAAATGTCTAACCACGCACTGACAAACACCGAAATGACTCATCAGAGACAGGACGGCTTTTGTATCCCTTAAAGAGCTTATACTCCAAGGAAGCCAGGTGGAAACACAAAAGGATTCTCTGTGGGTTGGGTTTGTGGTAGGTTGGATGAAGAAAAAAAAAAATTTTTTTTTTTTTTTTTTTTTATGGAGGTCAGAACACTGGGAAATGAGATCTACCCCCTTAACAGATTTTTAAGCTTGTTAGACAAGATTGTTATCTGTAGGCACAATGCTGTGTGCTGTTTATGTATAGACCACATGGTCTTTATCCATTCGTCCATTTGGTGCTTTCAAAAATGTTTCAACTTTTCACTTTGAAAATCTTAAGCGACAGAAACATTGGAAGAATAGCACCAAAAATGCATTTTTTACCTTTCACCCAGATTCTTCAAATTTTTAGCATTTTGCCATATTTGCTTTCTCCCTCTTTATGATATACACCGTACATCATGTAATAGATACAATATATAATATAATATAAACATACATTATTTTTCCCCTAAATCATTTGAGAGCAAATTGCAGACATCACAACTTTTTACTCCTAAAAACCTTGGCAAGTATCACCTAAGAGCAAGGGCGTTCTCTGTATAGAAACATGCAATTACCACATTCTGAATATTTAATGTTGACACAATGCTATTATCAGTCTAGTCCACACTCAAATCTCTCAATTTGCACCCCACCCCCAAATGCCATTTAAAGCAATCAGGCTTCTGATCCCAGATCCAGGGTCACATATGGCCCTGTCATGTTCCTTTCATTCCCTTTATGCTAGAATACTTCTTGGTCCTTCTTTGTCTTCCTGACGTTGACAGTTCTGAAGAGAGCAGGCCAGCTGTTGGGCCGAATGACTCTCAGTTTGTGTTTGTTTTTCTGATTGCTTCCTCCTGATTAGATTTGGGCTAAACATTTTGACTGGAACGTGCCATGAGTGGTGTTGTATGCATATCAGGGCATCCGATCAGGAAGCCGTGCTATCAGTTTGTCCCTCGATTGGCGATGTGCGTTGTGATCGCTTGGTGAGGTGTGACTTTGACATTTTTCAGATGTCGTTCACTGGAAACAGTTTGTTGCCACGATTTGCTCCCTGGAGCATCCAGGTTGCTGCAGAGGGTGTCTGTCTTCAGGAGGGCCCTTCTTACATCCTACAGAAGAGAGTTGAATGTTTACCAGCCTCTGCCTAGAACTTAAAAGGCCCCCCTCCCCAGCCCTGGAGCCTACCTTCTAATGGGGAAGGGATAGGCAGCAAGCAAATGCCGTGAATAATAAGTCCATTTAAGTTGTGATAAGTGTTGTGAAGGAAATAAAACTAGGCAATGGGACAGAGAGTAAGCCAGGGACAAAGTCACTCCAGTTAAAAGAGTCCTTGCCTTCCAGGAGTATCCTTGGCAGTGGGAAGACCAGGGATAAGCAAATGAACAGATTCATCGTGAGTCATGAGGAGAGGTGAAGCTGCTAAGCAGAGGGTGTCCTGGCAGGGTCTGTATGGGGAACAGAGAGGACCTTGTTCAGGAGGTGACATTTGATGGAGACTGAAATGAGGGGAGGACAATGGCGGGAGGCCCTGGGGGATGGTCCAGGGCGAGGAGACGGCGCTTGCGCAGACCTGGAGGTGGGGCCCTGCTGGGTGAGATGGAGGGAAAGCAGGAGGCCCCCCTGGGTGGGGTGTGCATAGGAGCCCCAGGAAATGGGAACTGAGGGGTGGCCAGGTTGAGACTAGGGAGGGCTTTTAGACTATGGCAAGGATTCAGATTTTATCTTTAGTGCAATGGGAAGCCACTTGGAGGCTGAGAGCCAGGAGCGACGTGATCCATGTTTTAAAGGTATCACTTTGGCGATTTTGTAGGGAACCTGATGACGGGTGGTGGGTAGGTGGGGTTGTGCCCACGGAAGCATGGAGACCAGTATCCAGATGAAAGAAATGGACTCCAGGAGAACTATGAGCTCATTTTGTTCGCCTGTGTCTCCCTGTGCCTAAAGAGGGAAGTCAATGTTTGCTAAATGGATCGATGGATGGATGGATGGATGGATGGATGGATGGATGGATGGATGAAACAATACATTTGCTCCTATTATTATTAATTTTCAAGCATAGAAACTCATCAGATGGATAGTAGATTTGCATTATGTCGGTTAGCTAAGGTAGGACATTCCCCCAAATCTGCTTTTCTGTAGATTTCCAGAAGGGGGTTGCCTGCAGGAGAAATTTGCACATGATTCAGAAGACAGAAATGAAGGAGCAACCATTTCTTTAAGCGCTCTCGTGGTTAGGATGGTGCAGGCATTTCTGCAGCCTTTTCAAGCTGTCACTGATCTATGGGCTCAACCTGTCCATGTGGGGTGGAGTCTCCACCAGCCCCCCATCTGCCCCTTCTGGCCTGACCAGGCAGGTGTGTAACTCCATAGTGAGGAGGGTCAGCTGCTCCTACAAGTCACACACCTCACGGAGGTCAGAGGCAAAGGGAAAAGACAAAGTTCTGGTGTATCTTGGAGGTTCCAGATTGTCTTTGGTGTCCTCTACTTCCTGTCCATCTTCCCAGCTACCAGTTCTGCTGACTTCAGGTCTAGCACCAGAACCAAAGCAATGGCATTTGAGACTCATTTCTCAGTTCCCACAATTGCATAAGGTCTCATCACATAATAAATCCCCTTTCTGTAGCACTCATCATGGCTTTACTCCCCCAAACAAACCCTAAATGACCCAGGCTGATTTTGAGTATTTACCAACCTTGGAGCTTCTTGAACTTTAATGAGTTTTAGAGAAATAATATCAATTTTTTAAGGTCAGTTTATAAATATAAGTGATCAATCTCTTATTCTGGAACCAAAAATGCTTATCTAAATATACAAAAAAAACCTTTCACATGGATGAGCATGGTTCTTCTTGGGTTTTATAGATATTTGGTAAGAGAGTTGTTGTTTAATTGTTTGTCTAAGAGGAATGGAAGAACTTGTCTCTGATTCAGTTTTGCAATATGTGAATGGAATGACTCCGCAGTGAGTCGTGGAGGTGATCAAGTTCAGCTCGCAATCATTGGCAGACCCCTGGCTTCTTTGTTTTGGAGCTGTGACCTTTAAGTTGAGTTCCTGAGATTAAAATTCAGTTCCAATTTCAGGCCAGATCTACGGGATCTTAATTTGGGGGGATTTATGGGGAAGGAGACCCAGAAGAGGAAGAGATGTGTCCACATGAGATCTGGGCCATTGGGACAGGGGGAAGAGGTCATTGGGTTTTGTGACAGTTAAGGGCTCAAGCTCTGTGGTCAGCCAGAACCAGATTTGGATCCCAGTGACCCTGTAAAATTGCTGAATAGCCAAAAGCAATTTACAGTGTGTCTTGGAGGCTCAGTATCTTGTTTTATAAGGTGGGGTGATAATCCCTTTCTCATAGTGTTTGCAAAGGTCAAATGGGACTGTATGTACTTTGTAAGTACTCTGTATGGTGCCTGGCACTCAGGGCAGCAAATAAGAGAATGTCTGACTTAGGTGACCTGGGACAAGTTAATAGACTTTCGTGTGCCTCAGCTTCCTCATCTGTAAAATGGGGCTATTAATAGTGTCCACTTGGTGAAATTTTCATGAACATTAAATGAGTAAATAGCAGTGTGAGGAGGATGGCAAACATTAGATTTAGACTCTGGCTCCCAACACTTAATTACTGTGTGACCTTGGGAAAATTACCTAACATCTCTGAATTTGTTTCTGGATCTCATAAACCAAGCCTGGGAATAACAGTACTCACAGCATTGAACCGTTGGTGAGGGCTACATGTCATCATGTATGTAAAGCAGTTAACAGCCTAGCACATAGTAGGCGCTCAGTAAATCTTGGTTGTTATTATTGCTACCCTTATCATGATGATTAGCCATGGTCAAAGGTCTGAGCGAAGTGCATTGCATGCCTAAGTATTTTTAGCTCTTAGGACTGTTGCCGTTTGAGAAGCCATTAGAAGGCTGAGAGCAGGGGTCAAAGTGATCTGCCTAACTGCTCTCCTATACGGCCTCTAGTTATATTTTTAAGAACATATCTGGAGGAATAAGTGAACTGAGCAGCCGATGGCCCCTGGGACCGTTGTTTCTCTCACCAAGTGTATGATGAATGCAGCAGTTTGAGTGCCCGCCCGTGAGGGTTCAGGTGTTACTCCTAGAACGCATTTGAAAGCCGTAAAAGCCGTAGGTGTGTTGGGGCGGCTGGTTGACCTTTCCGTCCGCCTCAGGTTTCTCAGGGGAGAAACACAAAACCTGACCCTTTTGTATTCACAAGGCAAGAACTTAATGAATAACTGCTTTTTAATAATAGGGAATAACACAACAGAAGATGGGGGAGCTTCTTCATGGAGGTTTCGATCACAATATACCTTGGTGAGGATGCTGGTTGCTAAGAGGTGGGAATATGAACACGATCTCATGAGGGGAGTGATTTTTCTCTTTGCACTTCTGGTAAGGGAAAGACGAGAAGATGCTGGAGGCAATGGGCTATGTTGATTCCTGAGGTCCATTATTTCAGGACATGAAATGTGTTAGATGAGTGGATCCCCTCCAGGAGATATAAATGTCTGCAGACACTTTTGTTTGTCACAGCTGGGGATGTGAGGAGATGCTTCCAGCATCTAAAAGGTAGAGGCCAGGGAGACTCCAAAATGTCCTACATGGCACGGGACAGACCTCCAGCAGCCGTTAAAATATCCCGATACAAGATGTCAGTAGTGTCCAGGCTGAGGAGCCCCAAGTTAGGTGTCAGGCAGTTGTCACCAAATGCTAACAACAGAGAAGGAGAGAGCTCTCTCTTGTCCCTTCTTATAGGGCCACTAATCTCATGATGCGGGCCCCACCCTCATAACCTCATTTAATCCTCTTCACCTCCGAAAGGCCCAATCCCCAAATACCATCACACCAGGGCTGGGGATGGGGGGTTTCCACTTCAACTTACAAATTTAGTGGGGGCAGCAGGGCAGACACAGACATTCAGTCCATAATGTAAGCAGTGAGATTAAGCACTTACATAGCATTTACTGTTCTAAGTGCTTCACACATAGATGAGCTCATTTATTCCTCAAACGAGCCTAAAGGCGGCAATGATTTTACCCCCATTTCACGGACGAGGAGAGTAAGTAACTTGTCCAAAATTGAATGGCTTGTAGGTTGCAGAACCTGTCTTCAAACTCGGAGGGTTTGGCTCCAGACTCCTACTCTTAATCTCCATATGAAAAGTTGTCAGCCTATAGCATCCAGGAAACTCAGAAAAACAGTTGCAGCTCTGCTGAACTAGGGGTTGCAAACTGACTTGCTTTCAGCGATCATGATTTTTGCCCACTGTAGGCACTTTTGCCTTCATGGGCCACTTCTTCCAATTAAAAAAAATATATATTTTTTTGGCATAAAGACAAATTCAATCCAGTTTTGATTCATTATCATATTTATTTTTATTATTGTTATTATTTAAGATTTATTTGAGAGAGAGAGCGTGAGCAGGGCGAGGGTCAGAGGGAGAGGGAGAAGCAGGCTCCCTGCTGAGCAAGGAACCCGATGTGGGGCTCGATCCCAGGACCCTGAGATCATGACCTGAGCCCAAGGCAGACGCTTAACTGACTGAGCCACCCAGGTGCCCCATCTAACTCCAAATGTTTTTTTGAATCAATTCACTGTTCCTACAAACACTACTCTTAAAGAAAAAAAAAAAAAAAGGAAAGAAAGAAAGGGAAAAGAAAAAAAAAGAAAAAAGAATCACAATTTGGTTAAGTAAGTGAACTTTGGGGTCAGAGACCTTGGCTGTTCCACTCACAGGGCCATCCCTTGGACATGGACTTCATTTCTCTGTGCCTCACTTTATCATCTGTAAAATGGGAGTGATGCTAACATACACTCGTGGCTCAGCGGGGTGGGTGTGTAATATAAATTGGATTTGCCTCCTATCCTTAAAGTACAAAGGCATTTGAGATCCAAACAGGAACTTGTAGATCAGATTCCATTGCTTTCTGGGACTGCAAAAGTGGGTAAGTGGGCAAAAGTGCTGGAACGGGCCTCTGGCAGCCTGGAGAGCACAACCCTTCTCTGGGGCCAGCTGCTGTGCCATCTGGGGGCGTGGGTCCACATTCCACATACCTTCTGTTTAAAGAGTGGCCAGATATCTGGGTTTTATGTGAAATGTCCCTTTTTGTGTGTGTGAGCAATGGATTACATTTTTTAAAAATATAAAATGGGGTAAGTGAAACACATCTGCAAAGCTGGGCCCGGCCCGGTGTGTGTGTGTGTGTGTGTGTGTGTGTGTGTGTGTGTGTGTGTACACATGTGTGCGTGTGTATGACTAGTTTATGATCAGCTTTACATGGAAAGTGCATGTCCAGTCGGCATCTGCCTGGCTTGTAGGTACCCCGGTAGCCTGTGTACAAGGATCCCCGGTGCTTTTAGGGATGAGGTCGAGAGATTAATTTGGGGAAGTAGCACGCCAGCCAAAAAAGGAGTTTTCTTTATATTTTTTTTTTATTTTTAAACATTTCTTTTTTTTTAATTTATTTTTTTTTAATTTTTTTTTTAATTTATTTATTTGACAGAGAGATAGAGAACACAAGCAGGCAGAGAAGCAGGCAGAGGGAGAGGGAGAAGCAGGCTCCCCGCAGAGCAGGGAGCCCGATGCGGGACTCGATCCCAGACCCTGGGATCATGACCTGAGCCGAAGGCAGCCGCTTAACCGACTGAGCCACCCAGGCGCCCAAAAAAGGAGTTTTCAATCAGTTGGTCTGACATCATTGTTGAAACTGTCCATCTGGGAGCCCGAAGATGTCACTAGGAAGAGAAGGCAGAGCTGTGTGAGGGATCAAGCAGGATCCAGAGAACAGACTGATTTTTTGTGTGTGGGGGGGGGAAGAATAAAAGAGGATGAAATGAGAGAATAAAGAAAAATCAGACATGCAAATCAAAGCTCTCTAGAGAAATTCCTAAACCCAGAAATTACCAGGAAAATAACGTTGAGTCTCTGCCTTCCTCAATTAGATTTTTCATGAGTGTAGGGAGGTACTTCTCTTACAGAATTTTACAGCTGAACAGAAGTAAAAACTTTACTTTTTTTTTTTTTTTAAGATTTATTTATTTATTTTTAGAGCGAGAGAATGTGAGGAGGAGCAGAGCGGGAGGGAGAGGGAGAGAGAAAATCTCCAGCAGACTCTTCGCTGAGCATGGAACCTGACATGGGGCTCGATCTCAGGACCCAAAGATCATGACCTGAGCCAGAATCAAAAGTTGAATGCCTAACTGACTGAGCCACCAGGAGCCCCCTAAAAACTTTATTTTTTAAACTTTTCCTTTTTCATTCTGGAGGTAAATAAAATGGAGACTGGAGTGGATAGAGGATTTACCCATGGCCCGTAGCACATGGTAGAAACTCAGATGCATGAGGGAAAGGCAAGAGATTCAAATGAGGGAGACAGACCCAGGGGGAGGCATTAGGGAGTGGAGGGGCCTGGGGCGAACCAGAGAGCGCCTGCCCTGCCCACAGGGGCTTGTGTTACCCACTGTGCCAAGCCAGGAGCTGCTCCCCAGCAGATGGTGCTCACTTTTAAAGAGAAGCGCAAATGCCAATTTTGAGGAGGAAATCTGACTTTTAAAAGTTGTCAACTAATTCAAAGTTTAAAACACACCGTGGAAGCCAAACAAAGCATTTCTGAGGTCCACATATGGCTCCCAACCTGGCAGTTTGTGACCTATGTTAGAGAATCTTCCAGCACCCCACTTGTTTTCCTGACAATGTACTTCTCACCTCGCTTCCTGTCAGTGTTATTTTTTTTCCCCTCTCTCAAGGAGGTCAGGAACCCTTGTTTTGATAATTTCCTTAACTCTCCATTCTGAGTAAGGACCTCAAATAAAGACAATATTTTACTTTTGTTTCCTTCCTACCACCCACTGGGTTGTGCTTGTTCAGCCAGAAATTCAGGACCTGCAAGGAAAACTAAGAACTGACGAACCTTTTAAACTCCCATCTGAGCTCTATTTTTTATTAAAGAATCGTCTTTTTATAGTAAACTAGAGAGAGGATGTTCAGAGTCTGGGTTCATAAGGTGCAGGGTCGTTTGATCAGCAGAGCCCAAAAATAGAACTGCAAAAATACAATTTGGTCAATCTTTAATGCTCAAATACTACTCCTTCCCTGACTGAAGCAGTCACTGGAACAAGACACTGACTGAGAGATGAATTCCACTTTTCATGTACTCCTGATTCTATTCCATTCTATTCTGTTCTATTCTATTCTATTCTATTCTATTTTATTTATTTGAGAGAGAACACGGGCGGGGGGAGGGGCAGAGGCAGAGGGAGAAGGACAAGCAGACTCAGTGCTGAACCTACATGGGGCTCGATCCCAAGACCCCGAGATCATGACCTGAGCCAAAGTCAGACACTTAACCAAGGGAGCCACCCAGGCGCCCCTTGATTCTATTTCTTGATTCCACGTGAGCATCTATAAGACAACAATAAGAATAACAGCATCTTAACACCTGACTTAATTGTAAGTCTTTCTCCTGGATTTCCACGCAACCCCGGAAAATGAGTCAGAGGCGAGTCATAAACCCATGAACTTCAGTTTCCAGTTATTCCCTTCATTTAACACAAGGAAGTTTCCCCAGGTTATAATTTTTCCTATTTAGTGAGCAAATGTGTTTACTTTAAAATGCCAATCAATAAAGTCACTGAAGAGACATCATCTTTCAAAGAAATGCTGGAATAGTTTACC
Source organism: Phoca vitulina (assembly GCF_004348235.1). NCBI lineage: Eukaryota > Metazoa > Chordata > Mammalia > Carnivora > Phocidae > Phoca > Phoca vitulina. The sequence continues at coordinate 8,092,210 of NW_022589753.1, read as the reverse complement.
ATGCTTCAAACACTTGTATAGAAAAATACATTATAATAAAATAATTGGGGATAGAAATCCGCGTTTTCACCTATTAGAATGTGGCTTACAAATTACACACACAGGGGCACCTGGGTGGCTCAGTTGGTTAAGCGACTGCCTTCAGCTCAGGTCATGATCCTGGAGTCCTGGGATCGAGTCCCACATCGGGCTCCCTGCTCGGCAGGGAGTCTGCTTCTCCCTCTGACCCTCCCCCTTCTCATGCTCTCTGTCTCATTCTTTCTCTCTCAAATAAAAAAACAAAAAACAAATTACATACACACACACGCACATCCAAGACACAAGACAGTGAGCAAATATTCGGTGTGACCAGTCACATCAGCTCATTTCGTGGCTCTGAGCTTCACATCTGTGAGGTGGGTTCTAGTCTTCTTACTCTGTTCCATCCGTAAAACATAAGTAGTAATAGCACCTCCCGAAACGTTCATAAATGTAAGTACTGCTAGAGTGTTACTAATATCCACCACTGATGTCCTTAGAGGTACCTTGCCTCCAGCCATTAAATGATGCAGCCAGAGCTATCGAATTCCAGAGCACACACTCCTTTCAAGGCCCGTGAGCAGGGCAAACAGGACAGAATTCACAACCAGTGGCTGCTTCCCGCATCCCAGCAGGAGAGGGAAGCCGAGAATGTTGGGCAATGTTTGTCTCACTGAAAATGTGAGAGTGTTTGTGCCTATGAACGCCCATCTCGCTCATTGTAGTGCTCCCTGTAAAGCATAGATTCTCTGTGAAATGACGTGATGGCGGGGAGCCCGTCTCTGTCTGGGGACACTGAAGTCCCAAGGGAAGAAACCTAGTTCTGGATGCATCAGATGAGTTTAGCAGGTGGCTGCTACCCATGAGGTCTTACGTAAGCCGTGCCTGTAATGCACAGGGAAGTTTGCTAAGTAGTGTGATGTTTCCTTTTAATTTTTTTTTAAAGATTTTATTTATTTATTTGAGAGAGAGAGAGAGAGAGAGAGAGTACAAGCAGGGGGAGGGGCCAGACTCCCCACTGAGCAGGGAGCCCGATGCAGGACTCGTCCCAGGACCCTGGGATCATGACCTGAGCCCAAGGCAGATGCTCAACCGACTGAGCCACCCAGGTGCCCCAAGAGTGTGGTATTTTAATCAAAAAACCACCCAGATAATTCAGTATTTCTTTGTTAGATCCGGTTTCCCTTCACGGTTTCCCACACAGACCGGGTACAGCTAAAATGGGGACAAACTGGTCTCTTTGACTCATTTCATTTCCGTGAGGCGGCACAGGCTGGTGGCGAGGGCCAGGAATGCTAGAACCAGGTGCCTACGTCAGATGTCTGGTTGTGCCACTTCTGTTGCTTTGTTAATCTGGGGTTGGTTTGATGAAAATAATGGTGCCAACTCCTAATCTGGTTGGAGGATTAAATGAATACTGTGAACAATGCCTGACCTCGTGTACAGATTCAAGAATTATGAGCTCTACCAACTCAGCCAGTTCAGAGCGCTGACAGATTCTGAACTTTCCAGCCCCCAGCGAGGGACCCCATCCCCAGAAAGGCTCATGCACACACACCCCCAAATTTTGATGGTTTTTCAAGGGTTCACAGATCTCTGCACCCACCCCCTAACCCCCAGGTTCAGAACCTCTGTCTAGAAAACACCTAAAAGACACCTGGAAAAGCATGTTTCTGTTTGCAAACGTCAGGCTAGCTCAATCTTCTCTGAACCATGGCAGCATAAATAGGAAAACAGGGACTGTTAGAGGGAACGTTTTACTGGCACTTGAAAGTTTTATTTTTGTGTTTTAGGAAGGAAAGAACAGGCTCTTTCAAGCTGCTGATTCATCCTCTGGTTCCCTCAAGGGGAGAAGGAGTAACTGAAGAGCGTTTGGCCCTGCTGGGGCCTGCTCAGTGCGGCAGGGAGTCAGGAAGGCAGCCTTCTCTCTCCTGAGTAACTCAGCGCCTCTTGTAGGAGCTCCCGAGAGGGACTTTCTGAATCATTTCTGTGTCTAGACACATCAAAAGGCAAACTGCCTGTTTATCGGGCTCGCCAAATCCAGTGAGGAGACAGCAGGGCAGGTCTCCCGCTGAATCACTCACCAGGTGGAGGGAGTGGAGGTGAACAGGTTCATCGGGCAACATTCCTCACCCTCACCAGGAAGGGAAGTCATGTTGTCTCTTGCCAGAGTCAGGCAAAAAGACCCTGTTGATTCTCTCTCTGTCTCTTGGTGCCAAAGCAGAGCCCAAGAGGGTTTTGAAGGTACAGGTTATGTTAAGTCTTGAAGAGGAATGGGATGTCATTCAGCAGCATAGGTGCTCCATGAACACCTAGGGCATGAATTCAAGGATACCACGGCCACCAAACATGGGCCACTCGATTCAGACAGTTAATTAAAAGAAATATTTCAAAAATATGACCAGCAGCAAACAGAAAATAATCGCTTTGGGTTGCTCTTTGGAAGCCTAATCCAAAATGCAGTTCAGACTTCGACCCCACGGTGTTTCCACAAATTCCTCTTTCTCATAAACCTGGATTGTTCTACCACATCCCATGACAGATTTAAACTCACCCACATCCCACACTAAGTCACATGTTTATATATACATACACACACATGTATGTACATCCCTATACACATGAGTCTGAGTAACAGTTGATTATCGACGTAGCTTTCTGTTTTGTACATATTCAGTTAAATATCGGTTGCATGAGATTTTGATGTTTCTTCTTCACACAATTCTTTTCATTTTCAAGGCCCAACCCTGACCCTAATTCAAATAGTTCTAACATAGCTGAGATGAATGAACTTTAGGGGAATATATGTTTTATGGCCTCATCAATAAATCAACTCATTCCTGAGGTTCCTCTCAGGCTAGACAATGCCCAAGGTTTTCAGTTTATAGACTTGATTTTATAGACTTGACAAATCCAGGTGGTGCCATCCTGGGGCTTGCTGATTAGACACCATGCTGTCTTTGACTCGTTAAGGGAGGGAATAACCGAATAACCCCACTTCCCAAAGACGCAGGAGACATGGAAAGGAGGTCCATGTGTGCATTGAGGTCCTCCATGAAAGAGACGTTTTGAACTGAGAGGAATCTGCCCTTTAAATAGTTTGAATTTAAGCAAATCAAATGCTCTTAGATGTGTCATCTTCAAAAGAAGGCAACATATTGGAGGGTCTCTGTAGGAGACGTTCTCAATGATCAAAGACCCTCAGCTGTGATTGGAACCACACTACCACGCAAGACACTTGAAGCTCTGTGCACCACCCCCAATTAGGTAATGTCTGATGGAATGTCCTTCTCTTCCCCATTTTGGCCCCATCCCCAACCAGATGGGGAGCTTCATGGCAGCAGGAACTGTGCCTGTTTTTGATTCCTGTATTATATCCATTGCCAGGCACATAGTAAGTTCTCAATAAATTCTCTTGGACATATTAAAACCCAAAACAGATGCATGGGTTTTAATTATTGCCAATATCTGCCTTTGGAAAGTCAAAGAATACTCAGAGGAGAAAGGAAAGGAAAAACGCTTCAAAATGGCACCCAACTGAAAGGAATTTAGCAGAGGGTCATGGAGGTAAGTGCTCTGGGGCGCATTTGGGAAAGGGCTACATCATCCGTGGTTGTTTACAAAGCTGGTAGCTAAGGGGAATGAAGCAATTCAGAGATGTTCATCTCATAGTTCTCATCTTGTGGACCGATCATCTTTAGGTTAAGAATGAATTCCTCTCCCCACACGAATATTACACACTTGGCCCAGGTGTGCTGAAGGAGAGAGAGAGAAGGAAAGGGGCAAAGGAATCTTGATGATCTGGGCACCAGACACGATGAACTTATATGGATTTCCTTGGAGGAGCTGGTTTTAGATGCAGTGCATTCCTTACTTGAGGTGTTTTGGGGCACTCAGATAATATTCTGTAATTATCCCAATCTGTGTTTAAAAAACAGCACAAGACACCATGACATTACCCCCACGGTCTCAGTTTACTGCAGTTAATGACTGGCTTTCGCAAGTAGGCCTCAAAGTTTCCTGTATGCAGCAGCGTATCATTAGTCTTTTCTTCAAGAGAAATATTATTACTGTCAAATCAGAATCTTCGCAAGCCTTTGAATGCTTATTCTGTCTGACACAGAGAAGTCTTCAACCCAGAGAGGTGTGTTTGGTCTTTACAAAGTAGTTACTATATTTCCCTTCACATTTCTCCCGCATTCTTTCCTACCACTTATTTTTGGCCAATTGGCCTTTTTTTTTTTTTTTTTTTTTAAAGATTTTACCTATTTATTAGAGAGAGAGACCGCGAGAGAGGGAACACAAGCAGAGGGAGTGGGAGAGGGAGAAGCAGGCGTCCCCCCTGAGCAGGGAGCCCAATGCAGAGTTCGATCCCAGGACCCCGGGATCATGACCTGAGCAGAAGGCAGACACTTAATGACTGAGTCACCCAGGTGCCCCCAATTGGCCATTTTTATTGGGTTATTTTTATTAGTCTTCCTCAAAATTACCAGCATGGGATCATAAACTATTCCTAAATCTGGATGCTGTGAACCCCAGCATTCAAATCCAGTATTAGTTGAGGCTGAAGGGAAAGCAGGTAATATGTCTATCTTGTGATAAAGTGCTCATAAGAAAGAATTTTGGCCCCATCCCCAAGAGAACATTGTTTTCCTTATTTTGTCTTTTTTTTTTTTATGAGTTCCTGATGAGTTCACCTAATAATTTTATCACATCCCTCATGGGGATAGTGATTCTTCTTGGACCATAACTGAACTCAGGGAGTTTGTAGCTGGCCATGGACCACAATGTGTGGGAGGATGTATCTCACAGGGAACCCTAAAGACCCTTGGTTTATGTACATGTCAACAAAATGCTCAGCAGGGGGATTTAAGTCTTTTGGTTTCTCTTTCTAGATTGCTTCTTTTCTTGGCTTGAGCAATGGATTAGCATGTTGGGCTGCAAATGTGGTTCAGAGGAGGGACCTAGGATTCCACATATGCTTCATGGAATATTGCATCTAGTTGACCCCTTTAAAGTTGGGGTTCTAGTTCACTCCTTCGCTGTGTTTTGAAGTGGGTTTTTTTTTTTTTTCCTCATCAAAAATCATTTCTTTTTTCTTAGAGGTCATTTCTAGAAATGGTATTAGGGATTGAAGTCCTTTTGCTTGGAAGAATGCTTTATCTTACTTTAAAAATAAAGGAATTAGTTTGCTGGCATGGCCCTAGTCTGTAAATGATGATGTCATTTACCTTCCACTGTAGAAAAAGGGCATTAATTCTTTTATTTTTTATTTTTTTTCCAGTGGGGAATGTGTTCACATTAACACATTAACATTCACATACCTGATGGGATGTACTCTCTGCTGGTTATCAGAAACAAACATTTGTTTCTTTAATTTCTTCCATTCATTTGAGATACTGTTTTGAAACCCTACCTGTGCTGAGGTCTAGGATTATAGCCTGAAGGGGCAAGTAGAGGAAATACTTCTTGCAGATGCCCAGTGAGAGTTGAATCAGGGGAGGAGAGTCTGTCTGGAAGGAGCTATCATCTAGTGGAATGAAGCCAGTGCTGGACATGAGGTCAGAGCGGTGATAGAAGTCATACTCTGACCTCTCTCACTTCCCATTCTCTGATATCTTGCTCTTGGTTGTCTCCCAGGGGCTAAACCAAATGCAGCCATTGGCAAAGGATCTTGAGTCCAAGTGGTGCGTACGATGGAGGAATAGAGGAGGGCAAAGATGGATCTGGGTGGGGAGGCAAACACATGGATAAGGGGGATGTGATCCAAGAGAAGCTCCTCCAACTCAGGCATCCTTTCTCAAAAGCTTTTGCCCCAGCCATAGCTACATGGTTTCTTACCAACAAAGGGCTCATGTCCATTGACACATGAACTTCTTTGACTTTGTTTTGCTTCCACCCAGTGAGTCTCCTCCCTGTTTAACATCCCCTACCCTTCATTTTCTTCTCTATTTTTCTATTCTTCATCTTCTCTCCTGCTCTCTCTCTCTTCTGCTCAGCATCTCTCTTATTCTTGGAGCTTTTCTCAGCCTAACAAAGATCATAAACTTCCATTGAAAACCATCAAGAATCTCTTCTATAAACTCCTTTTTTTCCAGTGAAGCAGGAGGATTCAGTAGGATGGTTCCAATTTTGAAGCTGAAAAAATTGCTCAGGAATTCTCCTTCAGGATATGAGCATTGGTCTTGATTATCAAAAGGAACCAAGACTTTTGGTAGAGTTCTTTCAGATAAATGAGGACTGCTTACATCGTGCAGCAAGAGAATAGAAAATCCCCAAAAGAAAGAAAGGAAATAAACATCATGAACATTGTAAATCTTTTCCCAGAAGAAGATCGTTGCTATTTCCTCATTGCCTTACACAACATTTTTGTGTTTGCTGTTCTCCGTTCCTATGCTGCACATTGGCTACACCCCTCAGGTGACTCTTGGGACCCATCCCAAAGCTGTGTTTCAGGCTTTGATGAAATGAAGCCACTTCGGTTGCTCCACACAATGTCTGTGGGCTGGTAAAGGTGCCACACAAATCAGCCTCCTATTCAGAATTATTGGTTATTAATCATCCCAGTTCCCAAATAGGAGGATGATTTCATTATTGTTCTGGTAACAGTTTTCAAAACACAAGTTCATGACTTTCCTCAGAATAAGGGAAAACTGTTTCCCTTTCAAAACAGGAATGTATTTTCTGGGTTCAGATATGAAGCCTGTGTTTAACGGTCCTACAATGTGCTGAGGTCTACTCTGAGGGGGTAGTGATTCATGAAGACAAGGGGTTGGATTTCACGCCCTTTGAAGTCTCAAGTTGCCCAAATGTAGACATTGAGCAACAGTGCAGTTGGGCATAAAATCTCAACTATTCCCGGGTTTGTCTTTAATGATTAAAAATGCCCACATGCGATGTGTCAACAGCTTGTAATTTCATAATTGGGGTGAGGCTACTGGGGCTCTAGTTGCCAATAACGTGTTAATATCAGGTTCAGGATGTCCAATTAGGGTGGAACGTCAAACAGTGTGTGGTAGCGAATGAATACAAGACCATTCGTGTTTTGGTGGAATTTTCTTTGAAGCTGTGATGCGTTCTATGAAATTGGAGGAATGGCTTTCCAGATAACACTCATGTCACCGTGTGGCCATGTTCAGAGCACCAAAGAAGTTGTGATTACCTTGGGCACTTCAGAAGCTTCCCAAGATAGGATGAGCTACAGCGTAGGGATGGGGGTTCAGCCACACATGCGACATTTCTTCCTATTTCTTCCCTGACACGTCTGCACCCTTACTAATATGGCTAACGTGCCATTTCCACTCAGAAGCTAGGATCTGGTTTCACTGTGCTTGGCTTCGTTCCCAGGGTTGAGTCATGAATAGTGGTTTAGAATCCTCAGAGGCCAAAGTGGTCTTTGTCCAGCTTCTCCATGGCTCCTCTCAGTATTCTCAGTTATTGTATAATTGCACTTCCTGGTCGTCTGTACTTTGTACTGTGTGTCTAAGCCAGGATTCAAGCTATTCTTTCTATTGGCTTCTTTTTATCCATCCATCCATTCCGTAGACTGTTTATTATGATCCCTCTATGGCCAAGGTATTATTCAAGATACCAGGGAACACAGCAGTGAACAAGACAAAGTCCCTCTTTTCTTATATTCTTGCTGAAGAAATAAATAAGTAAACAAGCAAGGAAACAAAGACAAATTTTAGATAAGTGCTAAGAAATCTGAAGGAACTAAAATAAGGTGATGTTATAGAGTAGCTCAGGAGGAGTAGAGGGATGGCAGCATTAGATGAAGTGGTTCTCTCCAAATAAGTGATTTTTATGTGGAGACAAAGAATGAGAAGGAGCCAGCCATGTAATGATCTGGAAGAAGAGTGTCCTGGGTAAAGGAATTGTCAATGCAAAAAGTTGTCAGGCAGGAATGAAGTTGGTTCACTGAAGGAATGATAACAGCACCAATGGGTCAGTGTGTGGCTATCCTAGTGAGCTAGAGGCTGAGGGGTAAGAGATTACATCAGAGTGCGTCAGGGGCCGGGTTATCTTGATGGGAACGAAGAGCTGGCATTTTACTGCAAGTATGTATCCATCAACTGTTTTGCATGCCATACATTTCTTCATTTCCCTACTTATCCATCTTAGATTCCATGGTTCATCATTATGATCACTTCCTTGAAAACATTTTCCCCTTTTGTATTAGTTATTTATTGCCATGTAACAAATTTCACAAAAAAATTTAGTGGATTAAGAAGAGAGGGTTTTTTTTTTTTTTTTTTTTTTTAATATTACAGTGTTTATAGATCAAGCGTCCAGGGTGGTTCACTTGGGCAGTTCCGTCTGAGAGTCTCTCATGAGATTGCCGTCAAGATGTCAGTCAGCACTGTAGCTATCTGAGGGCTCGACTGGGGCATTGGAATCTGCTTCCATGTTGACTCACTCACGTGCCTGGTAAGTTAGTCCTGGTTGTTGGCAAGAGGCCTTAGTTTCTTGTTACATGGGCGTCTACATGGGACTTCTTGAGTGTCCTCATGACATGGTGGCCAATGTCCTCACGGAGAGTGACCCAAAAGAGCACAAAGTGAAAGGCTTCCCATCCTTTTTAAATATGAAATCAAATCTATGTGGTATCTACTATTTTGATTTTTTTTTCAGATACTCATTTGAGGACATAAATCATGGTAGTTGTGAACCTATCCTCTGAGGTCATAAAGAATACTAGGTTCAGAAACCAAGTCTACCACTTATTAGTTCTGTGGCCCGTGGCACATTTCTTAACTTCTCCAAGCTTCTCACCCCTCATCAGTGGAGATAATCCTACCTTACAGCTCATGATTGATAGAAAGATGAAAGGGAGACAATGCTCTGGCCCACACATTCTCCATGTATGGTTTCTATCACTGCCCTGGCTCATATTCCCTTTTTTATTACTATGGAATGCAGCTACTTTTTGAAGTCTTTCATAAAGTTTGGTAACACGTCTGGGAAGCCAAGCATGCAATCAGTTTAGATTGGAGGGATGGTAAATTTGGTGCTCTTGAAGAGCCCTGGGGATGCATATTCAGGATGTCAGCAGCTCAGACGTGTAATAAAAAATTCCCCCTCGATATGGTAGAATTTGGTAGTGTCTCCATTCATCCTCAGCTGTGCTGTGAGTCAAGTATTGGGTGAGTGCCGCGGGAGCATCTAAGTTCAACCCCAATGCAAAAATCTAATCAACTCTCAAAGTCAAAGAATGAGCTGATGATTCAGGTATTTATATCAAAAGGTGTTAAAAGATTATTTGGAACATGGCAGAGGATGAAAAACAGAATTTCATACTCATTCCCGAATTACCTTTTTTGATGAGTCTTCTAGGAAATGAAGCTAATGAACTTTTAAAGATCATTCATTTTTTTCAACTAAGGTTTTGAGCACTTACTGTATACCAGATACTCGGCAAGGTTCTGGCAAAGCAGATAAGAACAAACTGCCTGAACCCCAACTTTCATAGTGTTCGAAGATGAAGTCAACAGCCAGACTGAGCACATAACTCTCATCATTTTATTTGATGGCTTAAGTTTTTACAAGTTGCCAGAAATTATTAGAAGCTTGAAGGATTACCATCTGTATATTCAAATGAGTAGCATTAGTGGTAGGCAGGAGGGGGAAAAAATCCTATTTTTTTCCTATAAAAAACATTTGTACCCAGTTAATTAGCAGCCTAATTATTCAATAATAGATGAAAATGCATTAACTTGTTGAGACAAAAGTGTTTCCCAAAGCCACTGCCTAGAACTGAATTACCAACAACATGTTTTGAGCAATAATATCATGATTACAAGTCATTTTTCTCAGTTGACTTTGTGAGGGCTGATACAAGATCCATGGGAACTGTTTGTATTGCAAGGTAAATATGTTAGTAATGAATAGATTCCCAAAGCAGTTTCAACACGGGCATGGAAATGTATACATTCCCTAAACTTTCTTTAAAGGCCAGTGAAATTCCTTCTGAATTGGGTAAATGGAATGCATTCTGTCAACTGCACCTTTTGTTACAATTAACTCAGTTGCTCCTGTGGGTCATACTTTGGTCAGCCTAATCTGGCCCAACAAGCCAATTTTTTGTTCCATTGCTAATCCATAGTGCAGATTGTAATCTCCAACAATTAATACCTCATTCCTACATATCTTGGAAAGTTCACACTGCCAATGTAGGTATTTTTAAAGTTGTGTGTACAGGTCCCGAGGGAAACAATAAATGTTTGTGGAATGAATACATGCTCCTTTTTAAATTCTCATTCTAATGAATGGAATTTGCATCTAACTCTTGAAATTTTGCATTAAAATAGTCTCTTGAGAAAAATTCTAGTGAGAGGGGTGCTGGGGTGGGTCAGTCAGCTGACCATCCCCGACTCTTGATTTCGGCTCAGGTCATGATCTCGGGATCGTGAGATTGAGCCCTGCGTCAGCCTCCGTATTTGCAGGGAGTCCTCTTGAGGTTCTCTGTCTCCCTCTCTCTCTGCCCCTTCCCTCGCTCACTCTCTCTCTCTCAATAAATAAAATCTTTTTAAAAAAAATCTAGTGTGAGAGAGATCTAGAACAGTAGTTCTCAGCTAAGGTGATTTCATGACCACCCCTCACCCCTCAAGGGGGTATGTGACAATGTCTGGTGACATCTTTTTGTCACAACTGAGAGAAGGTGCTATTGGCATGCAATAGGTAGGGACCAGGGATGCTACTAAATATCCCATAATGCACAGGGCAGCACCCCCATGACAGAGTTATTTAGCTGTAAATGTCACTAATGATGAGGCTGAGAAACCCTCATCCACAGGGTTTCTAATTCTGTTTTAAAAAATCATATAGGGCGCCTGGGTGGCTCAGTTGGTTAAGCGACTGCCTTCGGCTCAGGTCATGATCCTGGAGTCCCTGGATCAAGTCCCACATCGGGCTCCCTGCTCAGCAGAGAGTCTGCTTCTCCCTCTGACCCTAACCCCTCGCATGTGCTCTCTCATTCTCTCTCTCTCAAATAAATAAATAAAAAATCTTTAAAAAAAAATCATATAAAATGAAGTGATAAAATATAGTTCTTAAGACTTTGGGCTTTCCAATCAAATCTGAGATCCACATCTACTGTCTCCCTTTCTAGGCAGATGACTGCAGACAAGTTTCTTCATTTATCCAAACCTGTTTATTATTTGTATCCTATTGCTTCTTGGCCTTTTGGCTAAGATCAAGCATAGTATTCATTTGTATCCTGAGGTTAGTGACAGTAATGACTTACTGCTGTATGTTTAACATGAAATAATGTATGCAGATTGTGGAGTAACTTCTTGGCACATAAGAAGCCCTTTAATAAAAGATATTATTATCATTAGCTTCTTTATGTAGACAACAGCGGTAGCAGTCTCCAAGAAGGAATCAGAATCATGTAATTTACAAGGCAGGCTCGATGGAAGTCACTTGGTGATTTCCCAGCTTCCTTTTCCTAGTGCTTCCTGTGCAGCTTAGGTCACTCACCAGAACCAGGGTTTGAATTCCTTAAACTGACCCCCCGAGAAAAAGAAAATCTGAATAAAGCAGTAACCATTAAAGGAATAAATCTCATGGTCAAACATCTCCGTGCCTACATCAGGACTGGCCCCGAGTGGTTGAGACCTTAGCCAGGCAGGTGCGTGGGGTCCCCGACTTACAACGGCCCTGTGCTTGGTTTAATGCTCTGTGAGCCACTATCTTGAAATTCTTAATTTTTTTGTTTTTTAACAAGGAGCTCCTCGTTTTCATTGTGTATTGGACCCTGCAAATTATGTAGCCAGTCCTGTCCATGCGTGCATAGTTTTATAGGTAAGTTTTACAAGAAACTTTTAAGGTACTGATAATACGAAGCTTTTCTGAAGGCAGAAGAAGGCAAGTTATGCAGTTCATTTTAGAAGAGTAGTGTAACTTAGTGAACTTCCAAGGTCTCCTGGTCAGTCACTTAGAAATTACAGGATGAAATGTGACTTCATCAGATCGGCCAGAACATGAATAACTACCATAGTCATTCATTACCTAAAAAGTTTGATATTGACCTATACAATGGAAACGTCCTTCCCTCAAATGAAGTTGTTTTCTGATTTTTTTTTTTTTTCTGGTCCCAACAAGGAACATGCAAGACAAGCTTATCCCAAGTTCATTCTGGGCAAGTTGATGAGTTAACTATTTTAAGTTCTTCCGGCACTTGTACACTTTTAAAGCCTTAATATGAATTTTTTTCCAGGTCACTTGCTTGCGAACTTTGGAAAGATTTGGCAAGTTTATTTAATGGTCATCCAAAGTCTGACTCAGCACCTTACTCCAGAAACTCTAACGTAAAAAGATGGAATTAGTCTCAGAAATCTCATTAAGAACCACAATGGCAACATATTTGTTTCTTCTGCTGTTTCTATAGCTCGATTTAGCCAACACCCTAACTCCATAAGGCAGCCATGAAGTAATCTTTGGGGCCTTATGATGTTAGTTGCTTGTTTGAATTAATAATCTGCTTCTGTTTGTTGTTTAATGAAAACCAGAACCGCCCCCCCCCCAAAAAAAAGAAAGAAAAAAGAAAACCAGAACCCACTTCAGTGATGTCTCAAAAACATCAGTGCTTCTTTTCTTACTCACTTTCTCATGTTTCCTTCCTTGCTTTAATTTATTTCCAATGAAGAGTGAGATAACTCATATGTAGGGCTTTCCCACATGAAAATTATTTGAGGACAATGATCTCAGACAATTTCCGGCAATGCCAGTATTAAAACAGAACTAATAAAGTCAAGCTTGAAAGGTGGGATGAGCTTGTCCCTATGTGAATTACACTGTGGAGAACAGAATTTTAAGGTGGGAATAAGGAACAACTCCTGCAATACGAGAACAGAATTCCATTATCCTTAACAAGTATGCAGTTTAGTGGATAAGGATTTAACAGATATTTGTTGGATAAATTAGTGCATGATCTGGTTCTGATGATTAATTTAGGACTTATTAAGTTCATTTTTGGACGTTCCTTTTTAATAGGAGGCTGCCTTCAGTTCCTGGCCATGTGGGCCTTCCAACATAGCTGCTTACCCTTCAAAACCATCGAAGGAGAGAGTCTCCTGAGATGACAGATTATGTTATAGTCTAATGTAACACAATCAGGGGAGTGACATCTTGTTGTTGACATATCCCATTGGTTAGAAGCAAGTTACAGGACTTGCCCTTATGTCACAAAGATGTGATTGCCAGGAGGTGGGGAAGCCATGGGCCACCCGAGTTAAACCTCCACAGTCAGATTTCCTGGGTTCAAATCCTGGCCCCATCACCCACTAGTTCCGTGGACCCTGAGCATCAGTAATCCCCAGGCCTCAGCTTCCTCAACCGTAAAATGAAAAGTCTATTCACCTCTTCATCGCAGGCTTATCAACTTCCAGCAATTCCTAATTTCCAGCTACTCTTATGCCATTTTCGTGATTGTTGCCTGACTCACATGCCTCATGAAATAGTATTTACTATTATCATCTCCTCTTTAAAATTTAAATCAACTCATTTAAAAAGCAAATTTAAAATACTACTAGAAATTTAAAAAGAACTAGTATTACCAGAAGATAATTATAAACATACACATTATTGGTAATGAAAAGTATCTGTCTGCATACCTCCAAAATTAATCCTGCATAACTTGTGAGGGATATATATGCATCTTTTTTTTTTCTTTAGTTAAAAAATGAGGCATAAGCATTTTTTTTAAAGATTTTATTTATTTCTTTGAGATAGGGAGAGAGCATAAGTGGGAGGAGGGGCAGAGGGAGAAGCAGACTCCCCACTGAGTAGGGAACCTGATGCAGGGCTTGATCCCGGGACCTCAAGATCATGACCTGAGCCAAAGGCAAACGCCCAACCCACTGAGCCACCCAGGTGCCCCTAAATGCACCCTTAATAAAAGCACTGGGGGGGAAAAAGTCGATGTAATGCACTTAATATAGTGCCAACTACAGAGACAGTGCTTAATAAAGGTTAGCTATTCTTATTACATATCTGTAGGTTTGGTATCCAGAATATATTATATATGGGATGCATAAATACATAGCACAGAGTGTGAATCTCTGTGGGCTAATCACAATTCTCTTCCTGCTGTCTCTGGACTCAACTTTAGAATTGGTGTTGGCACCCCCCGGGGGGACATCTACCAGCCTCCAGTGGATGTCCCCTGGTGTCAAGAGGTCTGGGCAAATTATAACTGAAGGAGAATTTGTATATGTGCTGCCAAAGCGAGGACATAACTGAAGGAGAATGAACTGAGGGAGGAAATGCCCTTATTTTTAAAAAAGCAAATGGAAATGAAAAACAATGACAAGGCGTTCATCATTCAAGTCGGTGCCATCAAGTCTTGGCTCACTATTAAATTTTGACTGCCAGACTTTTTTTCTACGCCTTGGCTCACCTTTCTGCTCAACATGTGCAGAAAGTACTTGACACCCCTTTTCGCTAAAGCAAAAAGAAATCTGGAGGAAAAGTGCCCACCGTGCAAGTCTTCAAATTAATTCCAAGGCACCAGTGCTTGGGAGTTGATGCTACTTGGAAGGCCCCAGGTGCAAGGCGTCCTGATGATTAAGAGTTCCACAAATATTTTGTTGCTGATAAAGGGAGATTCTGCAGGACAGAACAATCGTGGACGGCAATAAGTGATTATGTCATTTGGATCAACGTCCAATCCAGGAGATTAAGGGAAGTTCAACAAATTAGATTGAACCATAAATGGAGCCTTGACTCTCAACCAATGTTGTTCAACAGGTTTATACTAAAATACGTGCTGATAGATTAATTGACTGACCCATTTACAGGTTCTCTGAGCGTCACAAAATATGGGGGGAATGAGTAAGGTGCATGGAGTCAGAGGGATCAGGGTCTACGTCCGTTTCCTGCTTACTGTGTTTTTCTGAGCTAGTTATTTGACTTCTGCAAGCCTATTTAAAAAATAGGAAGATTTCCGGCTTCTCGGCAAGGCGTCGGTGAAGAATAAGGTACAGGAAAGGGCCTAAGGATACACTCAGTAAATTTGGTGGTTCTATTCAGGAGCTTGGGCTTTATGGTTTCAGGGAAATCCAGTGAGATTCCCTAAAGACCAAGGGGGAAACGTAGGAGATTCCTAGGACGTGCAAAATGGAGTTCGGGAATGAGGTGTGGCAGGTACTGGGGGCGGGCACAGGCCGGGTGGGGGGAGTGGGGGGGCCCGAGGCCCACGCCCTGCTTCTGGGGGAGGAGCCATTCTGCTGATTGCCTTATGCCCATGTAAGCACTGCGGGCCGGGCCTCCTTGGCGTCCCTGGAAGTGAGACGTCCGAAATCCTATGTCACATCTCACAACGGTCCGTGTTGGTGCATTTTTTTTTTTTAACAGATTTATTTATTTGCGAGGGAGAGAGAGCTTGAGAATGAGCGGGGGGGGGGGGGGCAGAGGGAGAGAGAGAGAGAATCCCAAGCGGACTCAGCACTGAGCGCAGAGCCCGCTGCGAGGCTTGATCCCAGACCCTGAGATCAAAACCTGAGCGGAAATCAAGAGTCCCTCGCCTAACCGACTGAGCCACCCAGGTGCCCCTGTTGGTGCATTTTAAAACACCTCCTATTTATTGAGGACTCAGAAGGTGTCAGACATCTTCTAAGAGTTTTAATGCGCGGTTTCAATTTATTGTCTCAGCAGCTCTACGAGGTACGCTGTGATCATTACCCTTGTTTTATAGATGAGGAAATTAAAGCACAAAGAGGTCAAAATAACTTGCCTAAATATTACACACCTGGCAGGTGGAGGAGCCCAGATTTGAACCAAATCAACCTGCTTCCGGTGCTGGGTTCTGAACCATGCACTCAACCGCTTCTTGGGTTTTTTAAACTTTTTATTTATTTACTTATTTATTTTTATTTTTTAATATTTTATTTATTTATTTGAGGTAGAGTGAGAGAGAGAGAAAGAGAGAGCATGAGCAGGAAGGGAGAGGGAGAAGCAGGCTCCGTGCTGAGCAGGGAACCTGAGGCGGGACTCGATCTCAGGACCCTGGGATCATGACCTGAGCTGGAGGCAGACACTCAACTCACTGAGCCACCCAGGCGCCCCTAAACTTTTTATTTTGACATAATATCAAATGTAGAAGAGCAGTACAAAGAATTTCCATATACCTTTCACCCAGATCCCTCAAGCATTAGCGTGTCACTACTTCTGCTTTGTTTCTCTCTCTCTCTCTCCACACACACACACACACACACACTCTCTCTCTCTCTCTCTCTCTCCCACACACAGAGGAACCTATCTGAAAAGGCTCCCACCAGCCAGATCTGGGACAATTTGAACATCAAAATAAATAATGATAGTGAAAAATTATAACTTCTTGAAAAAATTCACAAGCTCACACTTATATACATAAACAAGCTAAAAAGAAAAATTCTTCTTTATGTTAACTAACTGGAATTTATTTATTTATTTTTTTATTAGAGAGAGGGAGCACAGGCAGAGGGAGCAGCAGAGAGAGAGAAAGGGAGAAATAGGCTCTTTGCTGACTAGGGAGCCCGATGTGGGACTCGATCCCAGGACTCTGAGATCATGACCTGAGCCGAAGGCAGACACTTAACTAACTGAGCCACCCTGGTGCCCCTAACTGGAATTTAAATAAAAACTTGAAGCAAACAAACAAAAATTCTTCCTGGCAGAATGCCAATTAATACAAGTAGAAAGTTCAATGGAATTAGAATAATCAGTGTTTGGCAGCCATGTGTGGACCAAATGGAATGTATCAAATGTAATCTATGGGTTTGTGGTTTCTAGTATTTAGCACAGAAGCTCCCATGGTTAGACTATTGGTCTGATGGAATAAATGGTATTTTTTTATTACCCTGGTAATTCTCCATCAGTCTCCTGAAAACCCTGAACAGAAATAAAAACCATAGACTAATTCCTTCATCTCCCAGTGTCCTAAGTTCTGCTGCATGAGGAGGTAAAACCGATTGAATTTCTAGATGTTGTTATTGTAATGTCCCATTTTTCCCCAACTGGGTCCAGAACATTTCACTGGACATGCTCTGTAAAGAACACTTGTAAGGGAAGCTGTTTCAAGTTTGCCCCTTTGATCCAGAAATATGACTTCAGACACTGCTCCTTCTCTGTGCCAGGCCCTGAGCCCACGTCAAATTTTCTAACCCTTACAAGAACACTTCTGCATGAGGTATGTTAGCCTCCGTTGATTAGCTAAGGCTCGGGGAGGCTAAGTAAATGACACAAGTCACGCAGCTAGGAGATGGCTCCTCTAGGATGGAAACCCAAGTGAGGTTAATAACCTTAAGTCCATATTTTTCTTACTACACCAACGTGGAGTTTACAGGACATGGAACTCAGAGGTGTTTCATTAGAGGGGAGGCACATTGGAGATTTAGGTTCTCAGAGCAAGCAAGCAATGCAAAAATTGCCTAGAGTTATCTTCACATCCCTGAAACCATCTGCAAGCTACATTGTAGAGACCGAGTGTCCTCTCTTACCCATCTACACAGCTAGCCTTCCCTCTAGTGCCGGAACACGTTTCCACCTCGCCACCTGCGTATAAGGAGTTACTCCATAAATAATTTTCTGCTCTTCTGTGGAGCAGTGCCAGCGTGTGGAATGCTGGCCACAAACATGCTTCTTTCCTCCTCGTCTTTGCCTTCTGTCTTTGCTTCCCTCCCACTCTCAAAAAATTATCTGGACACCACAAAGTGAGGGGACTGCCTTCTTCATGTATCATCATGAACTGATTTCTTATAAATATCCATTAGACTTCTGCTCAAGTTGAAGAATTGAGTTGGCCTCAAGGGAGACAGAACAGGGACTGGAGAAGACATATGATAAAGGCCACAGGCACTGAATGGCATGTGTTACTGGTGACAATCATAATAGATCTGAGTTACCTTTACCCTGTGACAAGCACCATACTCCACCCGATCTACCAGGCCTCAGAGAAGAGGTTTTATGACTTGCCATGGGTCCTATCAACAGGATGAATCTGCGCTTCTGTAAGCCATTCTGTGTGGACCTCACTAAGAGCTAGAGGTACCTGGGAGAGTGTGCATCCTCAAGGGGCAGCCTGAAGAGGGTTGTCACCAGGAGAACAAACCAACTCTGCTGTAAGCTACATGCCCAGAGCTCCCCAGGGGATCAGGCTGAGGCTAGAGCGCCCCCCAGATTGCACCTCCTTTGGCTCCTCTCCCTACCCTGATGCCCTCAGTCCCTCACAGTCTCCTCTGGAATCACTTCCTTCATGAATCCTGATGCCAGGGCCAGCCTCTGGGGCATCTCAGTCATCAAGGAAGACTTCCTCCAGGAAGCTGGAGCTGGGCTCTGACTGGTGCGTAGGAGAAGAGCAGGTAAAGAAAGAATGTGCCTCAGCCTGGTGATGGGTATTAAAGAGGGCACGTATTGAATGGAGCACTGGGTGTTATATGCAAACAATGAATCATGGAACACTACATCAAAAACAAATTAATTAAAAAAATAAAAAAGAAAGAAAATGTGCCAGGAGGGAAGACTGTAGGAGGAGGGACCGCAGGTGCAAAACCTCGTGGGCCGAGAGTGTTGAAGGAATCAAAGAAACTGGCAGAAGCCAGTGTGGCGGGGTCCGGAGGCATCTGGGTGTGGGTGATGTGGGCCGGGGCCTGTGGTTCGGTGGGGCCGTGTTTTCCAGGACACTGACATCTGGCTTAAGGAATTGGATCTTTACATAAAAGCAGTGGGACCCCACAGAAGCAAGGATAAGACAGTCGGGTTTGGGTTTTGAGAAGGCCAAAATGGCCAGCATACGAAGAACAGACTGGACATCAGCTGGAAGTTTCTGTGCTCATCTAGAGGGAGGTGGTGCTTCAGAACTAAATGGACTTAAAAAATACTGAAGCAGCAAAAAAAAGGAAAATTATTTTGCCACTCAAATGATCATCTTTCTGTAAAACTGTTAGGGAAGTCCAGCTTTTAGTCAGAGTAGATTTCGTGATATGGGGCTTTTAAAATGGCCACCTGAAAAAATTTTCTAGTAAGACGAAGTTTAAAACTTTAAATTTTGATGTAACAAATGCAACAAAGAGGAAATAGTTCTTGAATATTTCAAAACCTTTATTTTCAGAGAATTCTAAGAAGCTATACAAATGAGATCTGACAACATGTGGATTTATAATTCTAAAATTAATTTCATAGTAGGGAGAGAGCATGCACCTATTTTAGTGATATGTACATATTCATTCAAATAGAATGATATAAATGTATACTCCTGAAATATTCTAAAAATATAACCTAGAAAGGGAAATCTTTATCAAATATACAGAAATGGAAGTATGTTTTTAGGAAAAATAGTAGTAAACATATGTAAAAATAAACTTTATGTAAACATTTTTTTTTACAAAGTTTTAAGTAATGCATGCACACTTTACTACTGTTCTATTCTATAGCGGGGAAAGCAAAGCGTAGGAAGTCACTGAATATTTTTAAACTGTAACTGGACTTTAGAACATTGTCCTAAACCATAGATCCTAAATCAAATACCATATATATTTTGAAAATGACTTAAGCAAATTGTCATTACCGTACACACACACACATACATACACAATTTCAAAACTGCTGATCTACTTCTTAATGCCAGAGAGGAAATCCATTAGCTAAATAAAGAATTTCAGAATCCTTTGACAAAATGATGCCACAGTGAATCATTAAGGCATTCTTAGATAAGAGATTCTGACTTCATCAAAGTACTTAAAATAGACTTACTCTCTAATTTCCCAATAATGCTGCAATTTCAAAACAGGAAAAATACGGTTCCACAGAGACCTGATAACTCTAACATTTAGCTTTGCTTATGTCATAAACAAGTATTTTCCCAAATACTACATTAAACAGAGTTACAATGAATGGATTGTCAATATTACCCCAAGCCCCAGACAATTTAGCTTGTGTTCCGTAGGACTTTCATTGTGAAATGTAAACTCACTTTTGAGAAGTAAAGAACCAAGCAGTGAATTTGGTAAGGAAGGAACAAACATTTAGTGACTTTACCAGACTAACTGACAAGTGCCTGGCCTCCCTGGCACATCATGGAAGATGCAAGAGAAAACAGTATTATGAGCAATTCTGTGTAAGCCAAGATGGTGCTGACATTGGTTCAAGTAAGCCTGAAGTGTACCCTGTAAAGCACCTTGTAACCCAACAATCTGCTTTCCTGAGTCAGATACAATCTTATTAAATACCATCATCTATATAAACAGTGCAGCTTCTAGAACAATTGTACCGAAGAAAGAGTATAAACACCTGGGCCTAACTGTTCTTTATGTGCCGTTTCACGCTCTGATGTTTGAACTTTGCTTTCCAGTAACGAAGGAGCCATAAGCACCATTTTTGCAGGAGGGTAAACATTGCTGCTCTTGGTCCTGGTCAAAAAAATTTCTGGAAGATAAAGTAAATTCCAATTAGATATCAAAGAAGTATAAGTAAACGATATTTAACACAGGCTAGTAAATATATACACTTACATTCCAGGGGCCAGTAAGCCAAAGCCCTGTGGTCAAATAAGGCCGACCACCTGTATTTATAGATAAACTTTTATTGGAACAGTCTTGGTAGGCAGAATAATGGCCCTGAGAAAACGTCTATGCTCTAATCTCCAGAGCCTGTGAATGCATGGCAAAAGGAACTTTGCAGATGTGATTAAGTTTATGGACCTTGAGATGGGAAGATTATCCTGAATGGCAGAAGGAGGAGAGATTCAAAGCCGGGAGAGGAACTCTGGCCCCATAATGGCATCTTGCCTTTACAGAGCACTTAGTGGATGCCAGGATCCAGGCTAAGTATTTAGTATCATATCAACTTTCTAGAGAGATATGATTTTGGTCCCCATTTTACAAATGAAAAAAATATGGAGGCAGAAAGGTTAAGAAACTGCTCAAGGTCACCCAGCCACTCAGTGGTAAGCAGCGATTCAAACCCAAGTCTGGCTGGCTTCTAAGCTCAGCTCACACTTTGGTCATTCACAGCACGCCAGATGCTCACCTGAGGCTCTTACCGCTGTCGGAAAGCGATGGGGGGCACCCGGCTGGGCACCAGGATACCCAGGTGCAGCATCTCCACAGGCTCGTTGTCCGTGGCCACGATGTCATATTTGCGGACGATCTGAAACACACATGCACAAAAAAAAAGGGCAGAATTACCCCCTCTTTTCCTGCCTTGTGGAATACAACAGAGCACAACTGCAAAAATCGGAGTTTTACCCAGCAGAGAGCCAAGCGGAGCTGGAGCTCGGCTAGTCGGCGACCGATGCACATTCTTTTCCCAATGCCAAATGGAAGATGCGCAAAAGGATTAATCTTTGTCTTCTCCTGAAGCCATCGTTCGGGCCTAAACTGGCTTGAATCTTTAAAATTTTCTTCACTGGATCCCAACACCTGGGTATTTAACATCAACACTGTCTAAAAACACACAGAAACACAAAACGTGTAAAATAACTAGAAGAAAACATTTGAACAGCAAAATTTACAAAAGGGATCCCCTTACAAATGTAAAAACAACCCACAAGTTTATAATATGGTGATTGCCAACATGTATTTAGTACTAGAAATATCCCAGGTAATAAATAGGTAAAGAAGTTTAAAATTTAGCATCACATTCTCACGCAACCCTATGTGGTGGGTTCCATTATTTTTTTTATTTTTTAAGATTTTTTATTTATTTATTTGAAAGAGAGAGAATGAGAGAGAGCACATGAGGGGGGGAGGGTCAGAGGGAGAAGCAGACTCCCTGCTGAGCAGGGAGACCGATGCGGGACTCGATCCCAGGACTCCAGGATCATGACCTGAGCAGAAGGCAGTCGCTTAACCAACTGAGCCACCCAGGCACCCTGGTGGGTTCCATTATTATCCCCATTTTACAGATGAGAAATCTGAGACTCACAAAGGTTATGTAACTCACTCAAGGCTATGCTTGAATCTAGGTCTCTTTTCCCCCAAACCATTAATCCTAACACCATACGACACAACATGTTAGCTATACACTAAAATATACATATTTCCAAAATGAATGCTCTCCCAGGGAAAGTGTTTATGGAGATCTGATGAATATTTGAAAGGCATATCTTTCAAAGCTCTATAAAGTACAGATTGCACGAATCCTACTTACTCCTTTGGGTAAAGCATATTCACCCAGAACCGTTGCTTTGTCAAGAGTCCTAGTTGTAAATGGCACACTTGGGGTAAGCCTGAAAAAACAAAATTAAAGATGTAAAGGTGAGCACAGACCAATATCTAGATCAAATATCAATGGGAATACAGAAACTGGTTAAATAAATAATTCCTGCATATGTTCATACTCAAAAACGGAACATGATCACAACTCTCATAAGGAAGTTGTCTCTTTTTTTTTTTTTTTAGAAAGAAAGTTTAATTTAATTTAATTTAATTTATTTATTGGGGAAGGGGCAGAGAAAGAATCTTAAGCAGGCTCCACACCCAGTGCTGAGGCCGATATGGGCTTGATCTCACAACCCGGAGATCATGACCTGAGCTGAAATCAAGGGTAGGACACCTAACCGACTGAGCTCCCCAGGCGTCCCAAGAAGTTCTGTCTCTCTCTTCCTGAAATTTATATCTCCTGTTTTTCTTCCTTATTGTGTTGGTTAACTTCCCAGTAACTGCTTAGTAGCTGTTAATAGTGGTTTTCTCCTGTTTCTTTCTGGACTTCAAATGTGTGTGTTTCCTGTGTCACGCTTAAGTTTGACTTTTGTTCTAGGTTTCTCCTATCTGCCCTTCCTGAAGTGAAAGCTGTTTCTTTCCTAATGCTAGAATGTTGTGAGTTTTGTTTTCCAGAAAGTGTATAAAAAGAATTTTCAGAGAACATTTTATACCAGAGGCTCAAAAACAAAGATGTCTCTTTGTCTTATCAAATAATAATATAGTTTTCTTGCTGAACTTCTTCTCATATCCTTCAATTATGCCCCTAATCTTAATTAGTGCTTACAGCATTCATTAGACTATTATTATTACCGATTGAAAGGGAGGACACTGACTTTCCAGAGATTTAATAGAATTTGCCCAAATGATTTAGGAAATGAATAATAGTAAAAGAATATGGTCCTAAGGCTCTTTTTTTTTGCAGTTTGATAAATGTTTCTGAGTCAACTGTGGGTGCTGTCTGTGGGCGTGGAGACCCCTCATTGTGTCTTTAAGAGAATGGCTTCCCAGCATATTCATGTTGGCTTAGGCATGTGTTCTCACCTCATAGATTCTTTCAGACAGGCTTTTAAATATGGCATATTCCTCAAATCCTCTGCCCGTGGCATCTGATTCTCAGGCAATACACTCTGAATTTCCTTAAGAAGCTTTTGTTGCACATAGGGATTACGGGATAAATTGTAGAGAACCCACATTAAGCTGTTTGCTGTCTGAAAGGCAAATGGACATAAACCTGAGTTTCTGCAAATAAATTGCCTTAAAACCATCATGAGCTGAACAAAAACTGATGCCTACCACATTGCTCTGCAAATGTATTGGTGAGACTTCTTCACGTGTCCTTATTTGCTGTGCGTTACACAAATACAGCATGTGAAAAGTCAGATTTATTTTAGAAAATAATGCCAGTTAAGGATAGCTTAATCAACGTAGACTCTTTGAAATAATCAGCTGCATTAGGACACTTAAAATTCAGTTTGATAAAAGAATTGTTTGAACACAAAGAAACCATGTAGAGCTGATGAAAGGAAAGCAAGCTGGTTAGGATTGTATCTGTGTTAATTTCCAGGTTGTGATAAGGTTTTATTGTTGCAAGATGTTACCACTGGGGGAAGCTGCAGGAAGGATCCAAGGGACTCTTCTCTACTTTTCCTTAGAATTGCATGTGAATCTATAATTATCTCAAAATAAAAAAGCGTTTGATCAAAAATTGTATAATATAGAAAATGGATAGAATACTTGGGTGGGGAAAGAGGGATAGAGATCCTGGCAGCGTTGCTAATAAGTTTTTTCTTTTTTAATTTTATAGTGTAAATGCACAAGAAACTGTATTTCTGGAATTTAAAAAAGAGGGTTGTTTGTTTGTTTTGCCACATCCTAACAAGTTATCTATGAACCCTGGGTTCCAGCCACATGCAAAGAGCCCTTGCAGGAGGGTGCCGACACCAAAATAAGACATTCTAGCATTGCGTTGAGTATTTCAAGGAACCAGCCACAGTTTCTGACGAAGGCTCATGGTCTTTTTAGCGGCATGCTTTACTTCCTTTCAGCAGAAGA
This sequence comes from Phoca vitulina, assembly GCF_004348235.1. Classification (NCBI taxonomy): domain Eukaryota; kingdom Metazoa; phylum Chordata; class Mammalia; order Carnivora; family Phocidae; genus Phoca; species Phoca vitulina. The sequence goes on along the minus strand of NW_022589753.1, from coordinate 8,067,959 downwards.
GAAAAAATATTGGCTGAAACAGCCGGCGTAGCTTTTAGTTTCATAATATTCACCACTGGTAGTCATATGTATTTGTTTTTAGGCCTTTTTTTTTTTTTTTAAGTTAATGTAAGCCAAATATTCCTGTAAAAATGGTCATTGCAGACACGAAGACGCTTTTGCTAAGTGTCATGTGCCACTGACATCGATGAGCAAAGTGCGAGACGATTCGGAGCCAATGGAATTTACTATTTTGGGAAGAAGATGCCTCCAAGGCAGGCTTCTTCATGTCAGAAGACTGGCAGCCTCAGCTACAAATACACAGGGGACGGCATCAGTACAAGAGTCCGATTTACAAAACAGGAAGAGGGTGTAGCCACCAAATTAGATACACTTTCAAATTTCTCTGATTTTCCAGAAGTGACTTCCAGAATTGCCAGGACTAAAAAAGAAACATTTAACCATATCAGCGGGTCCCTTACCACAAGTACCAAATAGAGTTTCCAAAAGGCAGATAACTGTAGCTTTCACCAAAGACTTGTAAGACAGCCTGGGCCTTTTAGGGTAACTGCAGGGGCTGAAAATGGCCTGGGAAACCTCACAGGCACTAACTATCCCAGCTTGACCTCCGTGGAGGAGATCCATCTCGCAGCTGGCCTCCCGGCTTTTGCTCTTCCTCTTCTAGAACCTTCTTTCACTCCACCAGCCAGAGCCCTCCCTTCAAAACATAAATTTGATCAGGCTACTTCCTTGCTTATAATACCCCAAGGGCTTTCCATCACAGGTGTAATAAAATCCAAATGGCTTACTAAGGCTTCTGGTTAATATGGCCCCTTGACTTCTCCAACGTCAACCTGATCACATTGGCTAGGTCTCCAGCTCCCACCCTCTTTCTGCTCCAGGGCCCTTGCACATGCTGTTCTCTCTACCTGGAGAGCTCTTCCACCACATCTTTCCCCTGGCTGGCTCTCTCTCATCATTTCAGTCCCAGGAAGAGAGGGAACCCTGCCCCCTCTCCATTCTCCTTCTATCCCATCACTCAGATGGTTTCCTCCATGTCTCCTACCACTAATTGCAAAGATCCCATTTATTGGTGTGTCTACATGTTTCTGGTTGGTCTTCCTTCCCCGCAGTTAAGTTCCATGAAGGCCAAGACCTTGGTCTCTGGCTCATGGTGGTCCCTCAAGCACCTAGAAGAGTGCCAAGCACATAGTAGGCACTCAGTAGTTTCTGAATCCTTTCATTTATTCATCAAGTATTCGTTGAGCACCTACTTTATGCTAAGTACTATTCTACATCCTAGGCATACAGCAGTGGACAAAATCAAGTCATCTCCCTCAACGAACTCACATTCCAGCTGAAAAAAAAAGATAATGGGTGAAGCTTTACTTTTATCACTCTAGGGAGCCTCTTAGGCTAAGTGACTCAGTATGACAGTGAGCGAAATGAATTCTTCCTTTTAACAGCCTTCTGGAGCGTGAGGAGAAATGATAACTTTGCTGTTCTCTCTGATGTAGAAAACCCTACTTTTTCTTTGGACGAGAAACATGAAAGAAAGGGGAAACGTGGGAAAGAAATGAACTGGGACACATTCTTCTTAGAGATTACAGGTGTGTGAACCTTTGGGCCATGAGGAATATTACTACATGTCCCTCCAGTGATGGTGCAAAGAATGGATCGAAGACGATCAAACCCACCTGAACACCTGTCAGAATTTGTATTTGAGTCTGGCTGGGTTGTGTACCTACCAGGAGTATCAAGCACACTGGGGACGGAATTTTGGTATTTCAGATAGGTTGTTTCATGTAAGTCGTAATCAAGTTTTCTCCGGACTCACTATGTTTATGCTTTTAATCTGAAATAATCGGACTGGCAGAGAGCATGCCAATATTTTTAGAGTAACAACCACAGTCAGGCACTTCGGGGTAACGTGCACAACCTTTTAGAACATATTCAATTTTTAAAAATCTTTCTATGGTGTGGCATTTTACTGCCTCTGAATTCCCATAGCAGCTTGTGTCTTTAATATGACACTTGATTGTCCCCCTGCTGGAGCGCACGAATTCACCTCCTATCACCTGTTTAAGGACCGAGACTGTGTCCTGGGTCTCCCGCAGCGTCTCGTAGGAGACTTACCATTTTTGCTAAGCCAGTGCTCAGTTAATCCTTGTGGAATGAGTGAGCTGAATGAGTATTTAAAATTCATCATGAAAAAGATTTTTCAGCCCATTCGTTTAGCGAACGGACATCAGGCCCCTTACCGTTTCCACAGCGGCCAGCTGGAGCTCTGTGACAGCCGCATACAATTCTTTCTTGGAAAGCTGATTGTGGTGATAAATATCACAGAGGAAATCCGTGCTGGGCTGCTCAGAATGTTTCTCTAAGCGGTTGTCGATACAAGACTTGACTATTGGAGAAAGGAAGTCAGGGGACGATTAGGATGCGAAAGAATGCAAGAGAACCCCAGGTAAAATCCTCCCCGTGACATCTTCAGGGCCTTTTTTGGGGGGGGGGACACTGACCATTTCTTCAATGAGTTAACGTTGCCTTGTTGTTAAGTCACCAAGGATTGATCGGTGCCCACAGGAGCAGGGCTCCTCAAATTTTAACTTGCCAAAGAATCCCCCGGGCATCTTGCCAAAATGCAGATTCTGAATCGGGGGTCTGGGGCGGGCCTGGAAATCTGCATTTCTTACAGGCTCCCAGGCGCTGTTTCTGCTCTGCAGGTCACATTTCGAGTAGTAAGAGCTCAGAGTTTGGAAGAGATCGTCACGGGACATAGATGGGATTTGGGTCCACCTTCAGAATCAGAACTCGCACCCAGAGCCAGGTGTCTGGCTGGTTTGGTCACGAATACGGGCAGTGTGGGACTTGGCTCCCAGATCTGGGTGGTAGGGGAGGAGAGAACCTCCCCCAACGTTATCAAACATAAACACACGTGCACACACACACACTCAAGTGCAGTGCTTCCTGCATGCTGGCAAAGGTAGCAGAAATTTCTGGACACATTCTGGACACATTCTAGACATGTGTCTCCTTATTTCAATCCACTAGGCAAGCCACCACAGGAATAATAATAACAGTGAGGTTGACAGTATTAATGAGGACCATAAGTGGTACAGCAGTTAGAGCTAGACCTTTGGGAGTCCTGTCTGGCTTCAAACCCTGCCTTTGCCATCATCTAGCATGTGATCCTGACAAACTTACTTTTTTGTGCCTCAGTTCCGTCACTCAGGGCTAATAGAAGGACCTACTTTATAGGGTTTTTGGTGAGAATTAACTGAGTACATGTTTATGTGTGTGTATAAAAGATATGACATGGTATGATATGATATGGATCCTCCTACTAGTACCTATTGGTAACTCATAGAACAATACTCACAGCACCAGTATTCCCCTGATAATGTAGCAGAAATAGCTCTGATCCATTGGGTATTGAGATTAGCCAGGTTTTTACATTATCTATATTAGACCTAGAAACAGCTGCATCGAGGTAAGTATTATTATTGTTGTTATTAGCCCATTTTAGACACAAGACTACTGAGGACGAAAGAGTTATAGCACATTTGGTCAACGTGCTACACCGTTGACAGAGCTGGGATTTGAACCCAGGTATCTCTGACTCCAAAGCTCTTGCTTTTAACCTCTCCCAGCTCCCAAAGACTACGCAAAGCTGTCTTTTCCTTAGAATTTGCCTATGCCAGGGCGATTCTAAACTTGTGTTTACAAAGCCAAAACAATCAGGAGGCACAACTCCATCAAAGGATCAAGGTTGTCAGGTCAAGAAGATCATTCCAGACTTCTGGCAGCAGCGCCAGAGAAAGGGCTACGGGGGTGTGTGGCCGCATTACCTGATTTGAAAATGGTGTCCCAGGCCAGTGTGTGGGCCTGCCACACCTTGGTATTGAGGCTCTTGTGCAGCTCGACCGGGGTTACCATCATCCTCCCAAACGTGCTCATCATCTGTGAGGAACACAACGCCTTTTCATTCCGGTTTCTACCTCTCTTAAAGACAACTGGAGAGGAGCCTTCACATGGGAGAGGAGCATTCTACATGACCCGCACCCTCTGCTTCCACAAAGGCAGGAACTCTCCCCCCAGTGCTGGACGCGGAGCCCTCCCCCACCCCGGTGGCACAATGAAAATGATCTTTGGGATGATTTCCCACTGGATGTGTTTAATAAAATATGTGATCTTAGGACCTCCATATTTAAAGAGAAGAAGAAAGAAGGAAAGCCATCACTTTCATAGACTTCCATTTCCATTAATTTCCCAACGTTCGCCATTTTCTACACCAGTTTCATGGCATCTATCACATCCATGTGTGATCGACACGATTCAAAAATATGACATCGGAAAATTTTCAGACTCTTTTTCAAATAGTATTTTAATTGACTGACCTTTAATTGAAACACCTATTTAAACTTGCCTAAACGATGATGTAGTGTGATTCCTGGTTTACAAGCATACATGCACATACGTACATGAAAACACACGACACATTGAAAGTAACACTTAACTAGTGTAATAAAATAGGTGTGTGTGCCCCTCCTGGGGAAATGGGATGCACCTTTGTTAAGTTCTGAAAATTGGGAAAATTGCTATCTTCAAGGGGATGCTTACTGTTTTGATGGCCATGATGAAGTTCAAAGCTTCATCCCCGGCATTCTTCTGAAGGAGTCCAAATCTCTTCTCATAGAGCACAAGGCAGATGCCTGTCATTTAAAATAATCAAGAGTTACACAATCACAGCGGCACCGTAGTCTGGGAGTAGCGGGCTATTAAAGGGTTGATTCTATCTTTTGTAAGAGCAAGGTCTTTTCCAAGAACAGAGGAAAGGCAAAAAATCTGAGAGAAAGGGGCATGATACTCTTCTCACTTTCTAGAAATTGTCTCCACATCCACTGACCCATCCGCTGCAGAACCTCCGGGTCAGAAATGCCACGGTGAAAATACAGCCATTTTTATACAGGATTGAATGTCTCCTGCAATGCCTTGCTTTTGTCAGAGTTTATCATTGACACCATGTGTAACAGACACTGTAAATGGCCTACCCGATACTCATTCTCTCCCATTTCTTCCCTAAGAGATCCCCAATTTTATTTAGAGTGTCAATGTATCAGTCCTCGGGCAATGAATCTGGATTGATCTAAGACTCTGGTGACAATCCTGTTCCCTGATTCCCCAGGCTTCCTGCAGCAGCCTGAGAAGCCACATGGCCCAGGTCTGGCCAATGAGGCTTAAGGAAAATACTCCTTTGCTTTCTTAATAAAAGGGGCAAGTACAGCTGTCCTAGCTCCTCCCTCTTTCCTTCTTGTTTTTGCCTAGAGTGCAGAGGTGAGACCAGGAGGGGCGGTGGCCATTTTGCAACAAGCCAACCAGCTAAGGATGGATGAGCAAAAAGATGGAGAGCCCCCAGTGACATCGCTGAGTGCTAGCTGCAGACTGCTCTCCTCGAGACTTCTCATAACACTGGAACAGTAATTTTTAAGCCACCACAGTCCAATCTTCTTTGACTTGCAAAGACATGCATTCAGTACTCCTTCATTTGGGTATTTCCAGTGGACAGTTTCCAAAACATACACTTGTTTCTCCTCTGTAATCATTCCCTCACTTTATTCTACTCCCCTTTCCCTTAACACCTTCTGTGGGTTTCTTCTTTGCATGGAGCTTTCTAATGTGCTAAGATAGTCAAATGGTCTCTATCTTTAAAGTGAGGCTCAGCAGTTGGGGGAGACAGGTCATGACAAAAGCCTCCATCCTGTAGTGCCCTCTCCAATCCCTTGCATGAGCAGCCAGAGTGATCCTTCCAGCAAATCAGTCCAAGGCTCCTTCCGGTTAAAAGCACTCTGTATCACTCCCAGGTACTCCCAAGCTCAAAACCAAATTCCCATCCCTAGTTTACATGGGCTGGCCACTGCCTTCCTCCCATCCTCTGCCCTCACCATGTTGGTCATGCTCTGGTCATTCTGAACATCTTCCTGTTCCTTCAACAGGATCTTCTCTGCTCCTTCATTGACCTTCACCTGGTGAACTCCTACTCATCTAACAGGCCTCAGCTGATACGGCCCCACCACTGTGAACCACCCCCTGACCAAGCTCAGCTGAGGCAGCTCTCTCGGATTCTCCCACAGCCTCGAACCTCCTCAGTCAGGTGCCTACCCATTCTATGGAAGCAGCTTCCTTGCCTGTATCCCCACTGGGCAGTGTCCCGGTCCAGGCGGAGCTCTGCTTTTTGTTCCTAGAGTGTTCCTCAAAGAAAGGGATCATCCCCTCTTCTGTTTGGAACCCTCCATGGCTCCCCACCTGACTCAAACTAAAAGCTCAAGTTCTGGCCAGAACCTACAGCCCCTGGCTTGGTCTTCCTCAGCCCCTCTTTCCCTTCCCCTATCATCCACCCCTATGGTCCGAGACATCACTCATACTTCCACCTCGGTGTATTTGCCCTCCCTGTCTCCACATTCTGGAACGATCTTCCCCACAGATGCCCTGTGGCTTATTCCTTTAGGTCTCACCTCAACTGTCTCCTTCCCAAAACAGACTTGCCTCATCTAGGAGCTTAGGTTCTTTCTTGAATCCCTTACCCCTTGTCAAAATATATATTTTAAAGTGTGTTTACTTGTTGATCGTCAACCCTACTAGACTCTAAGCTCCATGGGAACACAGATATTGCTTGTTTTGTTCCCTGCTGTGTGCCTAGTACCAAGCATACTCCTGGGCACATAGCAGGTGTTCAATAAACATTTGTTGAATGACTACATAAACAACCCATAGTGCAAAGCATAACCTGAGTGCTGAAAGCATGAAAAGACTGCATGAACAGCTCTTTGTTGTCACTGACAGTATATGATTAGAGTTATTAACAGAGCCACTAGGAAATCAAACGAACAAGACCGTGAAGACAACTTACTTTCAAATGACCATTTGTTCAGTTCGCTGTATAAGTCTTCAATATGGCCCCTCTCATCACAGAGCTCATCTATTCTACCCATAAAATCAGCCAAGACCTTAGAAGAAAGAAACCACAGAAGATATATTTCAGTCATTGAAGGAAAACAAAAGTTTAAAGGCTCCGTAAGCTAACTTCAGGTTTTGCTACCTTGTATATTCACTGCCCATGATGTTATTAATTCTGAAGCAACACTAATTATATATTCTCCCTGGGGGCTCACCTTCTGCCCTAACAACCTCGTCCAGGGGTTATTTTCTCAGCTTTTCCCAAAACCACCCTAAAGCTTAGGTTTCAGCTTTTGATCTAAATTTAAGAAAAGGAAAACATTTCTTCTAATCAGAATGGGGACTAAACCATGAAGGAGCAATCAGCCAAGTGTCTGTTGGCATAACCTGTCAAACACCATGAGGTCTGCCGCTTCCATATCTGGGCCAGCAAACATCTCCTCACTGGCTGGTATTGTGTTAGGCGTGTTGAACTTGGAAGCAGAAAAACCTGCAAATTTGGGACACAGCTCCTTCACTAAATAGCTCTGTGACATGGGACAAGTTACATAAGGTCTCTAGATGCCAACTGCCCAAATCAGGGTTTTAGATGACTAACGCCTCACATTTAACAAGGCTTGTATCGTACCAAGCACTATGGAGTGTGTTATCTTAGCTGATCCTCACAACAACGCGGTGAGGTAGAAAGTACTATCATTACTCCCATTTCCTGCCTAACAGAGGAGAGAACGGGCTTCCAGTGGGGCTCGGGTGCTCGCCCTTGGACACGTAGCTGGAAAGTGCCCATGCTGGGGCCTGGAACAAGGTAGGTATGACTACAAAGCCCATCCGTGTAACCAATGGACATTTTGTCCACATAGTGCATTAAAAAGGACTTTGAAATTGTTACCATCAAAAAACTCCAGAAACTTCCCATAAACATATGGAATTTTCCCTACCTATCAAATAATAATAATAATAGTAATAATAATAATAATAATAATGACAAAATCTGGAGACAGTGGGTCTGCATTTCCACATGGTAGTCATTTGCTGGAGCTGGGGCAGCTGTCCCTTCTAGAAAGGGCATGCAGTGTTCTGTTTGTTAAAATCCCTGCTGGGCCTTCCTTACACATTTATATGAATTACCTGGCCCCTGAAACCTTCTTGGTTTGCAATCTTGCACCTATATGATCCTATCTGGGTCCAAGTTCAGTTCAAAACAAACACCCTAAGTGATCAGGAGTAAAGAGAACACTGTATGCTTAAATCCCTCCCTCTTTGGCCCTCTGTTGACTAAAGGATAATGTCTAAATGCCTTATCATAGTCCAAAAACATTAAGTGCTGCCCTCTGTCCAGCATCGTTTCAGAGAGAGCCTCGCCTCAGCTGCTCTGAATGTACTATTCTCTGAACACTCCGTGCTATCTCATGCCTCTCTATTTTCAGCAAGCTATTCTCTCTTCCTGAATGCCTTTCTCCACCTTCTCTGGCTTGAAGACTCCTATTCAAATGGCATGACCGAGGACTTTTATAAGCATTATCTCATTTAATCCTCCCAGCAAATTTGTGGGGTGGGAACTGTCATGTATTTCCCAATGTATATATTGGGAAAGTGAAGCTTAGGGAAGTTAAGGGAAGAGTCAGGTTACAGACCTAGGGGGTGGAGGGCTGAGGTTCAAAGCCAAGGCTGTGGAATACCAAAGTCTCTGCTTGTAATCACTCCCTTATTGAGATGTTACTTTACAAGAGAGTGAAGGAAGGAGGAATAAGGGCTTAGGGGAGGAGGAGTGGGAAGAAAAGGAAGACCCCTGAACCATCAAATTGCCTGCACTTTGTAGCTATGACTTGAAGTTCCATAAACATCTCTCCCTCCCCAGGCTCCCAGCCTGCAAACCTCGTTGATTTTGTTGTCCAGCTTCATAATTTCTACTGGTTTCATTAGTTTTTTCTGAAAAGCACTCCGGACCCTCTGCCAGTCCTCTCCTTCCCTGGGAGGGAAGCAGAATTGTATTTAGAGCAAACTGAAAGGAAAAGAAAGGAGAAGCAAAGACGCCCCCCAGCTCTGCCACTGTGTGAACTCTATAATCAAATGAACACTGAGAAGCATGCCACCAACCTCCCAGAGAATGTCAGCATTGGAATATTGGGGGCTGGTTTGACAACCGAATGAAACCACCTTTCCTCCCAGCCAAAGATGACGCCAGAAAGGTGAAGTCCAGGTAATTGGGGTTCAGGGCTTTTGAGGTGCCCTTGCTGGGGCTGACCTGGGAGGCCAGATGCCTCAATTCTCAGCAGTAAGAGTGGGCACCCAAACATCCCCTTCACCGGCAACCCACATCTGTTTGAGAAAAATTTTCTCTTCTCTTAATCCATTGACTTGGGCTGAAAGTCACATTCACAAAACACCGCAACCCTAGAATTCTATCATTGCTTCCAAATAATACACAATCAGAGCTTCACTGGAGCTGTAAAAGCCTGTTCTAATCATCCACCTTCTTCCCTCACCCCATAGTAGACCACACAGCCTGTGATGCACCACACATTACTATGGCTTTTAATTCCAGTGATTATATCCTGAAAAATACAACTATTAGGCGTTACAATTTGGAAGTTAAAAAAAAAAAAAGTGCTAACTTGTTAAATGCTAACAATGAAAAAGCAGAGGAATCTCATCACATAATGGCATTTATCTATCTAAAAGAATGAGACCTTGATGTCCCTCCTCATCCCACCTTTCCGACTAGACTTGGATCTTTCTGGAGGGGAATGGGTCCCCTCCAGACAGGAAGGTAGCTGTCAAAAGCAAAAGAAGTTAATTTCTGGCGTGAGCTCACAAGAGGGGATTACAGACAATCGTAAGGGATAATTTTGTATATAATACGTTGGCCTGGCACGCTGACTTCCGAACCTCGACCCGCCCAAGAGTCTGAACACCACAATTTGGATAACGCTTTGGGCCTTTCTTTAAAAAGGCACAGCCCTGCCCAGTCGCCGGAGAAAAGGCAGGTGTTGGGTGCACACCTCTTCTCAGCCCACTCTGATCTAGGCAAGAGTTCGAGACTACGCCGGGTAGAGCCTTTCGTGTTCCCCCAGCATACGGAGGGTACCACCGCTGAAAACCCTCTCCCAATTTCCAAGCGCATCGAGCCCAGACGCCGGCCCCCATCCTGCCTCCTGGACTCACAGGATCAGCAGCCCGTAGCCCTCCTTGCGGTAGTCGCGATAGGCCTTCCAGGGCTTGATCTCCAGCCGCTGGGGGTACGCGCTCTCCGTGCGGTACAGCGCTTCCAGCAGGCACGGCGAGCCCAGGTGCACCGAGTCGAAGGAACCCAACTTCATGCGGAAAATCTTGCCATACTTCCTGTGGTACTCCGCCTGCCGCGGGCCGGACCAAGTCAGCGCGCATCCCTCGCAGTCCCGGGACCGCTCCTCCCGCCTCCCGCCTCCCGCCTCCCGCCTCCCGGGGCCGCAGCTGCCGCCACACTCGAGCGCCCTGTGCGCCCGGGCCGCGCGCCTCGCCGAGGGTTTGGAACGCACGCGGGGCAGGGAGGGGAGAGGGAATTGGGGCGCGACGAGGCATTTACCAGCGTGTCGTGCTGTTTCTTGAGGCCCCCTTTCCAGAGAATCTCCAGCAGGCTGCCCAGCAGCGGCCAGTTGGTGGGGCCCGGCAGGGCGGCCGCGTTCTGCGCCTCGCGCGGTTCCATCAGCGGGCAGAGGGGCACCTCCCGCGGCCGAGGGGGTGCGCACGCCGCAGACGTCACCGGTCTGGGTGGCTGCCCCAGGTGGCGCAGCTGCTGGAGGAAGGCGACAAGGGAGCGGCTCTTGCTGATGGGGGAGCTCATGGCAGCGGGGGACACCGGGCTCGTGGGAGTGCGCGGGGACCGGGAAACGCGACTTTGCTAGAGAGGCGCCGGCGGGATCCGGGGGGTTGACGATTCTGGGAGAGGAGCAAAGAGGGCCAGCAGGTGCGATGGAGGGGGCGGCAGAGGAGCAGAGAGAAGAAAGGACCTGGAGCAAGGATGCTCGGCGCTGCCCCGTGCGGGGGCCTCAGGGCGCGGGTGCCGGCGGAGCGCTGGCCCCAAGAGCTGGAGGGGTGCCTCTGGGGGTTGGGTGTCTCTTGGAAGAGGAAGGGAAGGAATATGGATCCGCCCGTGGGTCTGCGAGGCTGACTTTCTGGTCTGGAGCCGCGAAGTGGAGGTGTCAAGGAGGGTAGAGAGATGCTGCTAGGCGCTGCGGTTTCCTCCTATCCCTCTCCATGCCCAGGGACCATGTATTTATGGAGACAGGGCAGGCCCTGGGTGGCCAATGAGCACACTGAGTAGGGCGGAGTGGGCCCTGGCTGGCCTGGCCCGGAGGGACGCGGGACCCGGGGCGGGGGGGGGGGGGGGGGGCAGGGCTGGGGGTGGAAATAGGATGGAGTCAGCGAGGTGAGCGAGGGCGCCCGGGCTTCTGGTGGCGGGTGCGCGGCTCCCCGGGCGGGAGCGCAGCGGACTCCACCCGGAGTTCACCGGGTGTGCGCCCAGCGCGCCTCCCCGCCCTGCCCCGGCGGGCAGGAGCCGGCAGTGGCGGCCGCCGCCGCAGCCCCGCGCTTGCACAATCGCGCAGCCGGGCGGGCGAGGTCTCCGAGTGCGGCCCCGGGAAGGCTGCCGGCGCCTGCCGGGGGCCCCGGAGTCCGCGCGCCTCCCGGGAGCCAGTGCTTGCCAGCCTGGACCGAACTCTTTTTGGAGGAAGGTTGGCTTTCTGCGCCTCCCAAGGTGGGGTGTTGGAGACAAGTGAAATGCATCCAAAGAGGGCATTTCCCCTTCGGGTCTTCACTCGGGCCAGGCTAGACAGTTGGGTTTGTAGTTGCCTCCCTGGCTGCTCCATTTCTTGGTTGTTAGGATGATTTAATGGATTACGGTAGGTAAAGCGCCAACAGCAGAGCCTAGTCGGTAGTCAGCACTCAGCACTCGATACAGTTGTTGTTATCCCTTTGGGTAGTTAGGGAATGCGGTGAAAGCGAGGCTTGCGGTGGAGGCTGGGCTACCTCTCCCACGTCCACCGGCCCCCTCTCTTTTTGTGCAAAGATGCGCACGTGCAGCTTCCAGCCGCCGGGCCCCACCAGCCCCACCCACCCCTACAAAGTCCATCCTAGGCAAGCGCGGGGCCACACACACGCACGCACGCACACAATTTCTAGAGTCATCGGGGCTGGCCAGAGTAGAACTTGTTCTACTAATTCAGGAAGAGAAGTTGGAAATTTTTCTTGATTGTGTTAAAGTAATTCGTGGTCTGTCATTCTGACCCGGCACGGGAACTAAGACCAGCCAAGTTGTTTTCTCTTCCGGCTCCCCAGTCACGTGACCGGGCCTTTTTTGACCCTGGTTTTGGTAACTTCCCTAGTGAGTTTATTCCAAACCTCTAGTTTGTTTCTTGAGAACCTTTAGCAGTCCACATTGAGCTAGAACTCTGTCATTTCAGATTTGTCCTGAGATGTTGATGATTGCTAATGTTAATAAAAATAACTATATTAATATAATGTATTATATTAATTATTATATCTACTTTTACAATGTAATTGATATAATACATTATATTTACTTATATAGATATCTTTATATATATGCATTATACAGTACATATTATATATCACATACTATAGATTAAATACTATATGTAATATATACATCTTATATAATGTACAAATGAGAGCTTTCTAGAGGTTATGATAGGGCACTTAAGCTAGACATTGTACAAAAGTTTTCCCATTGAGTTCAGCCCAATGACAAAAATAAATGAATCAATAAGACGGAAGCTTAGAGAGTTAAGCCCAATGTCACGCGTGGCTCACGTGGGATTCAGACCCCAGATTTTTCTGATTCTAGCCCTTATTATATACATCCATCTACATCATGCATTTTACATCGCCTTTTGTTAAACCAAGACCATCTCAGAATATTGGGAATGTTCCTTAAGTGGGAATATCACAAAGAGGGGCGGATATGGGATCAGTTTGTGTGGGGCTGTGTGAAAGGACGTTGCTTTATGTGCTAATGGTGGTTAAAAAAAGAATAGCTCCAAATACAAGATGCATTTAGTCCACCATTGTGTACCTTGCTTCTGGCAGGTGCTTGGCACATAGTGAATGGTCAATAAATAACTCTTCTGTTAAGTCAGATATTGAGTTATCCCCCTTCCTTGTGCTTTCTTTTCTTTCTCTCTCTGCAGGTACACCCAAAAAGAAAGGGCTATGATTTTATATTTTCTAGATTTTCATATGAGTTTAGCACTGTGTTGCCTTATAAACTCCAAGTAAACACTTGGAAGTGTAGGCAGTTGTTAGTGGCATAACGGCCGGCGAGAACATTCTTATTTCAGGAAAATTGGTTTCTCATGTCCAGTGGAGAAAGTCCCCAGTAATTTTTATACTGGATGGCAGAGGGAAGAAGATTAGTTCTCGGAAACTTATCCATCCTTGACAAGGTGCAGCTAAATTCAACGTGACTACTTTGAGCCCAGCCCAGAAACACTCTTCCTAACTGGGCCTCATCCCTAGCTCATTCCTTAGCCTCTGTGAGTCATCCTGCCCGGGGTTCCTGCTGGGAATTACTAATGAGAGATGTTGAAGCATCTCATAAATGCCCACCATCATTACTGAGACAGGCCCAGGCCCTCTGTTTGGTTCTGGGAAATCTTACCAAGTCCTGACTGGATAATTATACTCCAGCCCTCACACCAAGCCACCGCAGATGACAAAGTGTGGTTATGTGTGTGTATGTGTGCACGTGTGCACCCGTGCGTGTGCATGCGTGTGAGCATATGTGATGAGGGAATAGTGGAAAAGTCCTTGGAAGGACAATAGCTGGTTTCGCCACTGAAAAACACAATTCTTTCAAATATATTAAATGGTAATATAGTTTTGTGCTTCAAAGCTTTGACTAAATTTGGTGTAGGTCCTAGAGCTGCTTTCAGATTGTGGATCCGCAGAGGACTTACCTTCCGCGTCTGTAGCATGGTTGGTGTTAGAACCCCAACCTCACAACCTGAGCAAAGCCCAAGCTTCATGGAAACAGCAATAATAATAATAATAATAATAATAATAATAATAATAATAGCCAACCTCATGGAGTTTGCTGTGAGAACAATGCAGATAAAGTTCTCAGCACAGGTTTTTGCAAACTGCATGCAAGAGAGACATTTATAATGTCTCAATTATTATACCTTGTGTTCACCTTAATATTGCAATTTTGATTTGGGAAACTGTATAATTGACTAAAGCCAAAGGAATATTAGCAAAGAAATGCTGCTGAGTTCAAATCCCAGCTCAGCTGCTTAGTAGGCAGATAAAGCAAGGGCGATTTACTCATCTCTTTAAGCTTCAGGTATCTCAGCTCAAAGTGGTGATAAGGGGAGCACCCACCTAGTGGTGTTTTTCTGAGGATGACAAAGCATTGGAAGTTCCCGGCATATACTAAAGCTCTAAAATGTTTATCGTTAAAGTTATTAAGTATAGGAATTGGGCTCTCAAAAAATTAAGGTCATAATCTCTATTACATTTGTCCCAGAAACAAATGTTTGTCCACCTAAGTGGACAAAAACCTCCTTGAAATTACAGATGTTGTCTCCTTGGTTTTGTCTCTCCTGGAGCATAGGACATAGTGGTGTTTACCTTGGCCAGCACCCAAAAAGCAAATAATAGACCATTGAGTATTGATTATTTCCTCATTCTTCAGCAAAAAGAGAAAGATCAGTATCAATGCATTCTCTGTGTTCCGAGGGAGAAGTTGTTGGTAAATCCTGGAAGGCTTTATTTGTGTGTCATATAGAAAGCAATTCTGTATAAATAATAGTTTTGGTCTCCACGTATTGGGTTGAAGCCATGAATCCACCACTCACAAGCTGTGTGGCCTAGGGCAGGTTATTTAACCTCTGTAAACCTGGTTTCCTCATTCATAAAATTGGGGGTTACTATGCCTATATCTCAGGAAGGCTAAGATGGATGCTTTAAATGGGTAGAACACAATTAAACGCTATCTTCACAAACATTGTTGGGCCCCATACATGCTAATGATTTCTGAGTAGAATTCGGTCCTGTTGGTAAGTTAAAGTTATATAATGGAAAAATGTATCTTAAATCCCCCAAACAGAGTTACATGGGGAGAACTTTTGAGAAGTTTTCTCATTAAAAGAGCTGTTCCATTTTGAAGGAGATGAAAAACACAGGGTGCACACTCAAGTTTATGAATCATTTTCCTCTTACTACAAATTATAATTTATTGAGGAGCTCCCGTGTGTGTGCCAGATATTTTACTATCTCTTCCAACACAGTCATACTGTAAAATAAGTATTATTTTCCTTTTTATAAGAGAAAAACGTGTTTCTTAGAGAGTTTAAGCCAGACTTGAGTTTGAATCTACCCTACCATATATGGCCGATTTAGTTCACCTTGTCCTCATCTATAACATGGAAATAATAGTGGTTCTTCTATACTATTATAAATTATAATTATAATAGTATTATATAGTCACAATCCTATAACTTGAATTCTAGCTTGCTTTAGGATGTCAGCTCCCTGAAGGCAGGAAGATGGTTTGTCTTACTCTGTGCTATGTTCTTAGTACCTATACCTATGCTTTGATCGGGTTAGGTGCTCAATAAATATTTGTTAAATAATATCCTGCAAGATAACAGAGATTAAATGTCTTATTTGCTATAGCTGTACTTTTTGAGTTGATCGATATAAAGGAATATTTTATTTCATTTTTTCCTTTTTTTGAAATGTCTGAGAAAATAGAAATCTGTACAAAGAAGACGTGCACTCTTTAATAACACATCTCCACATGAAAGTGGAAATAATTGGTTAAATGAGTTAATGTTATAAACAGTATTTGTTACATGGGAAAGAGTATTAGCTATTATTATCAATAATAGTTTTGGAAGATACAGGTATAACTATTGGATCTAGAGTCAAGTTAAGCTGCCTAATGAAGCAATCCATCGATTTTGAAAAATTCCATTTTGAAACATATATATGTTTCATAACTGACTTTTATAATGATGTCATCATTACATCATCACAGACATACCTACTCTACACTTTCTTGCATGATATAACTTGGCTAATTCCATCAGGGTGAAAATCGGAGAAATTCCATTATAGAATTATTATTGCTCATTATTTTGGATGCAAAATACATTTTCCTTCGCTCCTGTGTGTCAAGAGCCTGCCTTGACAGATCTCATGGCTGTTGATTTGCATGAAGCATTTTGCACTCTGATTGTGTGTTCCCAGAGCTTTAATATGAAGCACGAGTGCATACTTCCATAAGGGACAAGCACCTAAAGGGAACCGTGGAAAGTACCTGTGTAGTCCCAGTCAGCTCCAGGATGAATGGGACTGGATATCTGATTGTTTATCAGTTTCATGAAATGGGCCAAGGGAACTGTTCTGAAATAAGAAAACACTAGAATTCTTTGTCCTTAGGAAAAACAAAATTTAGTAGCAAATGTCAAATAGGCCTCACAATCTAGACCCTGTGACCTGATCTTCCACTGCTAGAGAATAGCTAGGCAAACCTCCCGTAGTCTGGTTCTTGCACAACATCAAATGACGATGTTTACAGCAACCAGGAGAAAGCCGATCAGGGTCTGATCCTATTGCAACTTGGAGAGAATAATTTGGGATCTCGTGTGTTTACATGAATACTCACAGATTCCCCCCCAGAATCTGTATTTTACCAACACCTTCGGGTGATTTATATGCACATTAATGTTTGAGAAGCATGCATATTATTATCCTACTTTATAGGAAAAGTAAATGAAACTCAGGGTAAGTATTTTGTCCAAGTTAGAAAGTGGCCGATTCAAACCCAAGTCTGTCTAACTCCAAAGCTGCTCTGCATTATTGACCAAAAAGAAGTTTCTTGTCCCTAAAAAATAAGGGTGTCCCCATGGGTGCAAATGCTCCCACGATGGCACTTTTTTTCCCTTTCTCCTTTTCCTTTCTTTCTATTCTTCTGTTACTGTTTTTTAAGATTTTATTTATTGATTGATTTGAGAGAGAGAGAGCATGAGCAGGGGGGAGGGGTAGAGGGAGAAGCAGACTCCCCATTGAGCAGGGAGCCTGACGAGGGGCTCGATCCCAGGACCCTGGGACCATGACTTGAGCTGAGGGCAGACACTTAACCAACTGAGCCACTCAGGTGCCCCTATTCTTCTGTTGTTGTTAATGAATGAGTCCTTATGTTCTCTTAAAAGTCAGGGGTAGATACGTCGCAATTTTTTACCTTAAGGTATTAAGAAAAAAGACAAAAAGCCCAAACTTCTTATTCCAGAAATTACGTTTCTGCCCAGCCAGCAGGAAAGCTGGATGGGTGCATCGACACCGAGGAGCTCGAGTCAGCGGTTCCCTCAGAAGTGGAATCCAAAGTGAAAATGTCTGACCACCATCCTTCATTTAAGGCTACTGAGATGGCTACTTCAGGAAACCTCCTGAGTTCTCTGGGACTCTGATTTTCATAACCTAGTAGAAAAGAAGTTATCATCAGAAAAGCTCTTCCCTACTAGCTGGAGATGTAAGATGAAGTGGAAATTTCAAAAGAGAGCATCTCACGATGATTGGGTGAAAGGACGTATAGTGGCCTTCCCAGTGGATGAGTAAAATTAGGAGGGCCTCCAAAAGTCTCATATGGCAAGTTTAAATTCCCATTTGCACCTCAAAGCTCAGAATCTCAGAGTTCTACGATGATGTTAGGAACCTATTGTGTTCTCCGTATGCAGGAAATCTGGCTTAACCACGGAGCATGTCCACACCCCACCACACACGTACACCTGCCCACACACTTGTAGATGTGTGGCCATACGTGGTCCTTCGGTCGTACCCTCCCATACATGCACACCCCCACATCCTCCTCACATGCACACCTCCCAACACATGAACATGCACCCACAACACCTTCACCATATGCACCCCAGCCGCTCACTCATCCTGTCAAATACATTGTCCAAAAGGTAGCGGTTAAAGTTAGAGTAAGAGAAACCTGGGTTTAAAGCATGACTTTGAACAAGCGACATCCTCTCATTGAGACTCAACTTCTGCTTCTGTAAATGGTGGTACTTACTTCATAGAATTGGTTCAAGCACTAAGACAATGCATATGAGGCATGTAACAAGTAGTTAATAAATATTGGCAAGTAAATATTAGGTAAATTACTATTAACTGAAGGCAAAGACAGGGGAATGTCTTAATTCCATAAGGAGTGCTTTTGGTGGATGTCTTGGGGGGTGGAATTTTTGGGGCCAGGTGGCATTTTTTATACGTATAATCCTATCTTCAGAAGCCTCTATCATGTGCGAAAAGAGAGAAGGTTCCTAAAGGGAAACTTTTGCAAGATATCTTGAAAAGTACACACCTAGAAGGAACATCCAGTGGTCATGGCCATCCAGTTAATTGTAGGGGAAAAAGTACCTAAGGGGTTACATTCTCAAGTATGTTAGAACAAGGTGTGAATGGACTTTTCTCTAAACATTAACAGGGAAGGTAATTTTGGGGGTTTCCTCCATCATTCAGCCCTGCATCTCTCATGGTTCACCACAACTTAAGACCCCCCTTTCCTACTATGGGACATTCTTCCTGCTAATTCTGCCTCTAGTGGAAGTGGAGAATGAATATACACTCGTATGTAAGATGTTCAGGTGTAACTTGTAAATGTTGTGAATGTCCCTGCTCCCACCCTTTCTGGGAATCACCACAAATCCAGAAGGCAAATACCGTGTTGACTATCATTTTACAAACAAGGAAATTTAGGATCCGAAATTGTGAGTGACCTTCCCATGGTCACACAGTAAGTTAGTAGGAGAGCTGAGAATCAAAGCATGTCTTCATCCAGCTTCATTCATACTCTCCTGTGTTCCATCTTGAGTATAATATATTTCCATACTTTTGACGATTATTGCATTTCCCTTAAATCTGGATGGCAAATATACCATTCTGCCCAGCATTTGAACCTAGAATATTTTAAGGAACCCTAAAATAGGGACATCTGCACCACTACAGAAGCCAAAGAGGCTCAGAAAAGTCCCCCTTGCATGCAAACTGGTGCAACCACTGTGGAAAACAGTATGGAGGTTCCTCAAAAAATAAAAAATAGAAATACCCTATGATCCTGTAATTCCACTCCTGCATATCTACCCGAAGAAAATGAAAAGATACGTGCACCCCTATGTTTACTGAAGCATTATTTACAATAGCCAAGATATGGAAACAACCCAAGTGTCCACTGTAGATGAAGGGATAAAGAAGAGCTGGTATATGTATTCAATGGAATATTATTCAGTCATAAAAAAGAATACACTTATCATGATGAACACTGAGTAATGTATAGAATTATTGAATCACTATATTATACACCTGAAACTAATATAACACTGTATGTTAATTATACTGGAATTAAAAAAAAAAAAGCCCCTCTCCCAGCTGAGCCACAACTAGAGAGCACGTGACTAACCTCAGCCAATCAGATGCTGCAGCTGGGGGTTTCCGTGAGGAGCCTGCAGACTTGAGATTTGCGTGGGTGGTGGCAGCGAGGGACTTCCACGTGCTGTGTCACCCGTGCTTGTGGCAGCCTCAGGGACTATGAACCTAACCAGACTTTCCTTTTGGTATAATTCTGGCCACAGTTTGGCTGCTTCATCCCCCTTGAGGCCTACCTACTTTTTCAGGTCAGGTTGTCTAGCTTTGCTATCAATTCTGTGGACTCCACGATATCTGTCAACAAATTCCTTTTCTGCTTAGGGTAACCACGGTGGGCATCTGTGATTCTAAAACAAGAAGTTTGACCAACTGTGACCAGACGATAGAGAAAAGAGGCCATATTCTCTTCAAATGTTTCAGGGTGTCCTCTTCAACCTTGCAAGGCTCCTGAGCAGCCCATTTCTGGGACTTGCCAAGCCAGGGCAGCAAACAGACTTTTCATGAAGACTTTGAATGTTTACATTTTTCTTTTTGAATCAATAAGAAAATTGTCCATTTTCTTTTCACATCTTAATAAATATGAACACGGCTGGCGGGATGTCCTCAGTGAGGTTGGAAGTCTGGAGTCCTTTCTGGGCTCTAGCACTTTCTCTACAGTGCTCATGTGGCCACCCAACCCCTCCCCACCCCATCTCAATGGCCTAGTTAGTGCAGTGGTTAAAAGGGACTAATTTAAGTCAGACCAACGGAGTTTAAATCCAGCTCTTCTACTTCCTGGCTTTGCAAAGTTGGGCAAATCATTCAGCAGCTCTGTGTCTCTGTTTCTTAATCTATAAAATATGGATTATGATACTACCTATCTCCTAACGCTATTAACATGATCAAATGAGTTAATTCATGTCAAGCACTTAGAATAATGTCTGATGTGTAGTAAATGCCAGGTTAGCTCTTACGTGTTTTCATCACATGTGATGCACACTTGCTCTTGTACCCTTTCTTTTATCAAAACCAGCTTTCAGAAAAGAATCGATATTGTGTAAGGATCTCAGTCTGAATTTGTTTCTCTCACTGGAATATCCTCAAATGAAGCCTTTCTCTAACCATGAAAATCTTGGTCAAGGAATTGGAGATAATTGTAGAAGTTCAGGGGATATTTTCAGGGACAGAAGAGTCCATACTCACAGAACTCTATGACACTTCCACCTACACAAGGTCAAGGCTGCAAGTGAATGTACAGGAATTAAATCCAGATGTTGAAATGTATCCAAAGACAGAGGGATGGAGGGAAATTATTTTTTATCCTTGAGATAAATAACAGTTTGATAGAATGCAATGAAAAGGCTCCCTTGCCCAGTTCTGAAGACATGTGATCAATGAGTCCATAGAGTTTCACCATTAACAATGTCCCGAGGGGTGTCAACCTATTCACTTTTACTTACATAACACTTACAATCAGTTTATCTCACCAACATAAATAAGTATGTGATCCTCATGCCTGAGGTTGTGACTTGATTTTGAAACCACTCAATCACAAATAAAGCTCCTCATGGGTTTTCTAAAGTCTAAGTGACTCAGATACTTTGTTATTCAACAAGATGACCACCACGACTCAGGCAACAGAGCTGTTAACATTTTCTGCAGTCTCAAGTCTGGAGTCCGAAATAAAATGAATTATTTCATAAATACCTTTGCTCTAAAATGAAAATGTGTGTGTCTGTTGGTCGTCAAAATCCTTGTTTGAATCTTCAAGGAGAAAACTCATGGTTTGAAAAGTGGACTTGGGCAACAGATGCAGTTGGGTTCAAATCCCAACTCCAGAACTGATCAGCCTACGTGACTATAGGCAAGTAATATCATCTCTCCCAGCCTCGGCTTCTTCATCAGTGAAAAAGAGAATATTACCAAATGCATACGTGGTTGTATGGATACCACTTAGCAGAGTGCCTGGCGCATGGCCAGCAGGTGGTATAAAGTTTTGCTTCCAGCTAGCACTTAATGTCCAGAAGGACACCACACTGAGATGGGGGAACATGCCCTCACTTCTGTTGAAAACCTTGGTTGTAGGAGGGAAGAATTCTAATGGAAGTGGTGTTGTCTTTGGCCCCATTTTAAACTTCACTCTTTGGTAAGGTAGATTGTGTCATGGAGTGGATTCCAAATTCAAGTTCACTGGAAAGGGTTGCTTGGTGGTCTACCACTCCAGTGGCTATTTTATAAAGTTGGAACAATTTAGAAGAGCAGCTTTATATGGAGAAAGGTTGTTTTTATTCTCTTCCAGCCTTTTTTTTTTTTTTTTTATGGTAAAGTCTTTGTTTTTATGTTGTTGGTTTTAGATTTAAGCTTTCTTGGTTTAATGTCCTTCCTTAGCAAAATAAAAAGTCAGCACCTCTCTGATGATACTACTCCACAGTCCATATTTTTAAAAAAATGTATTGGGATGTGAAATTCAAATGATTGAGAACTATTCGTATCACAGTCAAGCAATTCTCCCTGTTATCCCCAAATATAGTATTGTTCTATGTCCCTCTGCTACCTTAATGCCTACAGCCCGGAAATATAAATAAACCAATTCTTTCTTTCTTTCTTTCTTTCCTTCTTTCTTTCTTTTCTTGGTCAAGTAAAATCAACTAGGATATTTTAATTAAGACAATGAATGAAGGCACAAAAGACCAAGCTCAGTTTCTAAAGTGACTATCCCCTACTATTTTATTACTAATGAACTTTCAAGGAACTATCTTCCACAACACTTAAAAATCATGGTCTCTGCTGACGAACAATCTCATGAAACACACAGAGAGGTTTACGCTGGGTACCAGGCAGTGATCACAGATCCCAGTGCAGAGCTTCCCAGAATCATGACTCGAGGAAGCCCATGTGAAAGACAAAAAAAGTGAGTTAGTGAGAAATGGCTTCTCTCCCTACTCCACTGGCCTGGGCCTTTGGCAGCCATGATGGCACTTGACAATGGATTCTGGCCATACATTAACGAAGACAGGTGGACAGTTGATTCAAATGGGCCACTTGGATCTTACTCCAAAGCATTGATTTGGGATTTGGGAAATAGCCCGCTCATTAGTGTGAACTGGTCTCTTGATCAGGAGTTATGAGGAGACCATCTTTTACTCCCCACATCCTTATAACTGAAGCAGTACAGAAGGAAAGTTCTCAGAGATAAAGAAAGTTGGAGCAGCTGAGCCGAGAGAAGTGGAGTGAGGGTCCTGATGGTTTAACAGCTCCCATTTGCAGGCCTTTCTTGAGGCCTGGTGGAGATAGAACTTCTGGATTTGGTAGCAACTTAGATTCTTTTGGTTGTAAGCAACAGAAACTGGTGCTGGCTATCCTAATTAGTAAAGGAATTTATCTGGCATAGGATAGAGGCTTGCAAAAGTGTGACTGGATGACCAAGGTGAGGGTGTGGGATTCCAAAATAGAAACCCACCACTAAAGAATTATCAGCACCAGGGCTTTGGGACACCGAGACCCAGAGTGACATGCAACAGGTATCATTTGAATACCAGCAGAATATCTGATTAGCATTCTTGCTTTCAAATTCTTTTTTTTTTTTTTTAAGATTTATTTACTTATCTTTGCGGGGGAGGGGCAGAGGGAGAGGAAGAGAGAGAGTCTTAAGCAGAGTCCAGGCTGAGCTGGGAGCCTGATCTCACGACCTGAGCGGAAACCAAGAGTCTGATGCTTAACCAATTGCGCCACCAGGCGCCCCTACTTTCAAATTCTTAAGACTCAAAGTGCGGGGTGAATCACACGTTTTGGTGTCCCTCTCAGGCATCTGAATTTGAGACCCAAGATTGTTGACAAAAGTCACCCTGCTTCTCCTTCAGAATAACGCATTCTGCAGATAGGTCTCCATGATGCCGTCGATTTCACCTCCTCTGAATGAACTCCAAAATTCTTAGGGATCCAAGACAGAGGAAATAATTGCGTGGAGGTGGGTTTATGGTGAGTAAGCATTTTTCCTTAAAATGATCTCAGCTAACTTCCTTGTTTTGTTCTAGGTAGCTTGGAAACGTTTGAAACTGATTTGTTTTGCTCAGGAGAACAATGTTATCTCAGTGTGTGGGGCCAGGTACACGTCTCCTTTCTGATCTGAAAAGCACCAGGTGGAAGACACTTGTATTCTCAAATGCTCATTAGGTGATCAATTTTGGACAAAAGTGGGATTTAGAGAAAGAATTGAGGCTTTAACAGTTCATCCCTGTCCCTTAGGAAATGCAACAAAATTTAAAATAAGCCAACAAACATCACCTGTAATCATACAACCCAGGGAAAAAAACAATAGAATTGTTTTAAACAGAAAACTTTTATTGAAGTTTAATATACATACAAAAAAGGGATCACTTCTGAAATGAAAAAATATCTATTACTTAATTGGGGACTATCTTCACTATGGTAAACTTGAACATAAAGCATCACACTTTCGAGTGTGAGTTAGAGATTTTTAAATGAAATGTACCTGAGGATTCAATTTTTTTTTCTTTTCTTATATTTGAAATAAAACCATCCCATAGCATTTTCAGCAGATGGGGATGCCTCCTTCAGAATTAAGATCCTCACGGGATTCCTATAAATTTAGTCATTAATACACAGAACCCATCCCAGCATAAGCTAAAGTGAAAGTGCCTACAGGTAAGAATATGATAAGAGTAATTCATATAACCCAGTGATAAGAAATAAACATTCCTGTAAGGTAAACAGTGTTATCCTACGGCAAGGTAAGTACAGGAAGTCCCCTACGAGGAACACCTGAGTCATGAACACCTTAGTGTGTCCTGATTGCACCTGAGCCCCCTTCACACTTCTTATGGTGGCACCTGCTCTCATTCCCCAACGTAGCAGAACTAGTGGGGGTTGGTGCTGGTTCTGGCTACTTTCTTCCCCTATGTCGATGTTGGTGTTTGGCAAGCTTTGGAGGCTGCAGAGATGTTCTCTGAAAACCTATGTGAGGAATACCGTAAATATTCGCTAGTGAATACCATGGATTTCAGCAGTCCTGGACTCAAAAATCTTCAGAGGTTGTGCAGACAGGGAAGTTACGTTAAGCAGTCAGATATAAGAGCATAGGGAGTGTGGGAACTTCCTGTGTGGTAAAGTGGGATTATTTAGCAGTTAGGGTCTAAATCAAATTATGAACCAACTGTGGCTAATAATTAAAATTATACTTGACAATCCCTTAGGAAGCTGCCCCTTGGGACAAATGTGCTTCCTGGAGACACACCTGAGATCCCTCAGCATAGCCAGACCTCCTCACTCTGCACTGGAACGTATCACTGATTCTTCCGGTAAGTTCCGGAGGTCTAGGGAGGAAGTGGCATGAAAAATTATTTAATACAGAATCAAACTCACTCCAGCAAGTGCTCAGGCTGTGGAAGTTCCCTGGGAAGGGAGACTGATAGAGGGAACAGCGTGTATCCCAGCCTAGGCTCTTCATGAGGACAGATGCTGGATGTGTCTTGTTTGCCGATGTCTGTCTGAAATTTAGCGCCATGACTGACGTGCAGATGACATTTAGGGCCCCTTGCTCTGAAGATCCCCACACTTGGTTTAATGCTCTGCTGTTGCCACACTGAAATTGTTAATAACGTTTGAACAACCCCCCTCCCCCCAAACACCACCACCATTTTCATTTTGCACTAGGCCCTGAAAATTACGTGGCTTTTCTGGAAACATTCAATAATGTGCTGCATGTATGCATGAGTGAACAAGGCAGGTCCCTCTCCCCTTACCTTCTTAAATTCTGGATCAAGGTGAAAAAAAAAAGTTTTTTTCTTCACCTGATCTAAAGTTCACCTCCCTAGTTCTCATCTGTCAGATCCAGACTGATCACTTCCAGTGATGAATAACAGTGGGGCCATTCATTCATTGCAGGGGAAAGCCCTCCCCTACCTACGCACGATTGATCTGACCCTGTTCTGCAACAGAACGATTACCTAAGACTTTTTGCATCAGGGAATTCCCAAAGGGGATTATTTAGTCTTAAGTAAGAGTGATAGGAGATGTCAGTATTTGAGTCCTGCTTGGGCTCCACAGGATTCAGCCCTGCTCTTTTTCCAAGTTCATAAAAAAATGGTGAAGTCCAATCTTGGAAGGCATTTCTGTTCTGCTGATAACTGATACTTAATGGTGTTGGGTATCTTTAGTGCTTTGTCTTCTACCCAACCTGGACCTATCTTTCCACCCTGGCCATTCGCCTACCAAACAACTGTGCAAAGGTGCGCCTTACTCAGCCCTGCCTCACCTCCTGGGGATTTGCTGCTGGCCTCAGGTAGCTTCTGCAGCCGTTCTGGTACAAGAACTAACCTGGAAGTGCAAACAAGTTAACGACCCAGGGCACCCCTTGACCAAACTCGGATGGGTGGATAGGTGCCGTCTTTGTGGTGAGCACAAGTCTGTGATACGTGGTACACAGTGTCTCAAAGAGTTCCCAGGAAGGATAAGTCCAGTTGCCCACAGGGTAACTAGCTCAGTAAATGGCCTTGGGAACAGCTTCCTGTCCTCCCCTTTTTCACTTTTCCCAGCACCCCCACCCCCCCCCCCCTGCTCTGGTTCCCCAGGGTCACCTCCCAATATTGACCCCCTGCAGTAAGCCTTTGTCTCTGGCTCTGTCAGGACATTGCTGTGGCTGGAACATACCAGTTCACACTCTTTTGATTATAAGTCACAGGAAATGAAGCCAAAATCCCATCGGCAAATAAAAAATTGACTCATGTCGTTGAAAAGTTCAGGACGCGAGCTAGCTTAGCTCAGCGGGTCCAGGGCCACACTTTAAAATTCAGGCCCTCTCTCTCACCTCTCTCCACTTTTCAGCTTCACTTCTGTGTTGGCTCCATTTTCAAACGAGCTCACTTTTTATATGGTAAGATGCTGACCCCTGTTCCAGAACTTTCATTCCTACAGGTTCACAGCTAGCAGGAAGAGAGATCTTCTGGTGCCCATGCTAATCAGAAGCCCTGGTTCTCATGGGCCTAAGTTTGGTCATGGGCTGATTCCTGAACAATCGTGCGGCCACCATTTGCTGATTGGCTGAAGCCTGTTCTTATGCTCCCCGTTCTAGGAGAGTGTTAGAGCCCATCCAGATTACATGGACTAATTGGGAGTATATGAGTCAGGGTTTTCCAGAGAAACAGAACCAATAGAACGTGGATGAATAGGTCATCGGATAGATAGATAGGTAGATAGATAGATAGATAGGATAGATAGATATTATAAAAATGTGGCTTACATGATTACAGAGGTAAATCCCAAGATCCACAGTTGGCAAGCTGGAAACGCAGAACTGATGTGTCAGTTCAAGTCTGGAAACGGGAAAGGACCAGTGTCTCAGCACAGCGGTCAGGCAGGAAGAGTTCACTCCTCGTCTCCTTTTTTGTTCTATCTATTCAGATCTTCAATTGATTGGATGAGGCCCACCCACGTTAGGAAGGGCTTTACTCAGTCTATGATTCAAATAGTAATCTCACCCAGAAACACTTTCACAGACACACACAAAACGTTTGGCCAAATGTCTCTGCAAGTTACATGTAATATTGACCACCGGAGGGAGGAAGAGGAAGCTCTCTAAACTAAAATCAGGGCTATTGCCGGAAGGGGAACTGGATGGATGTGGGGAAACAAATACCACATATTTAGGAGGAGTAATTCTTCTTGGGCAGACAATCAAATGTAATCTTTATATAGATGAGGGGGGCGGAGAGAGAGATCTCTATATATCTTTATATCTATTTAATATTAGGTTCATTATAAAAAAGTATATTTAGGTAAGCTTAAGTCAGCAAAATAATTTCTTATAACAAACATTTATAGATTATAAATGTTACTTTTTTTTTTAAGAGTTTATTTATTTGTCAGAGAGAGAGAGAGAGCACAAGCAGGGGGAGTGGCAAGCAGAGGGAGAAGCAGGCTCCCTGCTGAGCAAGGAGCCCGATTGGGACTCAATCTCAGGACCCTGGGATCATGACCTGAACCGAAGGCAGACGCTTAACTGACTGAGCCACCCAGGCGCCCCTGAACGCTACTTCTAGTAGCAAACATGCTTTATAAGATTCGTGCTCATTACATTAAAGATGGAAATTTCTAGAAATTTTAAAAAATTGTTGTTAACTATTTAATATCTCAGGGAGCTTCTTGTTCCTTCTCAGAAACTTAGGACAGTAATGTGGAGGACCTATTTAGATTTAAATCCTTTGCTTCTGATGATTGAGCTCCTGTGATGGGTGGAATGTGAAAATTATCTAGCCTTCTTTATTGAGAAGGGTAGGACCATAGTCATATCTTGAAAAAGAAGTGTCCCAAATATTATTAAAGTAATATATAATCATTAAAATAAATTTAAGGAAGTGCAAATAAGATAAAATAATTAGATTTCATGTTACTACCCAGTGACAACTGCTAAGAATAGCTCTGTATATTTCCTCCTATATATTCTATCTATGGGTAGACTTTTAGATTCTAGCTAGAATCACAATGTGCTCACTTTATAGCTTGCATCAGGTTTCATTATATCTTGCATTATTACATATCAATTACCTTAATATTAATTTCTTCCTGAATACAAATTAATCCATATTCACTTTAAAAATTTTTAAAAATACAGAAAATTATAAAGATGGAAGTAAAAAGTTCCATTCAATTCCTGATATCTACAAAATCACGGTTATATATTGACATTTTTATGTATTTCATTCCGATACGTTTCTAAGTGTATCTATCTATATCTCTCTACATATGATTTTTAGAAACAAAACTGGATTGTAATTTTGCATCTGATCTGTTTTTCCACATTTCCCTCTGCTGCTACTTTTCAGAATGGGCATTGCGACAAGTGTTCATGAAGGGAAGGACCCTATGGGCCACTTAAACTGGTCTCTTTTGCCAAACCGTTAAGAGTAGTTGAGATGCTTCATTTTTATAAACACCGCTTTCCTAAGCACTCTTGTATAAATAGTCTGTTTATGGTTTTTAGACCTATTTTCTCAGAATCGGTGGCCAGAAGTAGAATTATTCTTAAACAATAAAAATGTTTATTCGCTTTATTTAACTGCTTTCTATACATTTCTTAGCATTCATTTCTCTTCTGGTGGCAGTGAATGGGCGTGGGCAGGGGCTGCTCCTTCTGCCCCTCTTTGGCCTCAGCACCTGCCAAGGATTTTGCTTGGAGACCACGGAAGCATTAATGATTGACAACACTGAGTCCCATGATGTCTTCAATCTCGTCCTTTGTTTGTCGTCAAAAAATGAGCCGGGTTTGTTGGCTCAGCCTAGTCCCGACGCCTTTGAGGTTTTCCAAGCATCAGGCAGGGGCCCCTTCCCTCTCCCTCGATCCATTTCCCACTTGCATGTGGGAGCCCTCCCAGCTCACGAGGATTCTGTGGCCGTGGGTTGTGCTGGTTCCGGGAGGTGTTGCCTTCAGCTGCCGTCTCTTCACGAAGGCCTGTGTCAATCCGACACAAATGCAACCCACGGTTACTTGAGTATGTGATTTATAAAATAAAAGGCATTGAAAATCAGCTCAGCGCCCATAGTTGGCATTGGCGTGTGGGCTGGCAACGTAGCAAGGGGATTTTCGCCCCCACAGCAGCCTAAGGTGCTGCGCCATTTTGCCTTTCCATCTGCTGATCATCTCGGCTGAATTTCCAATGACAGAGGAATAACTCTCCTTTAGAAGAAACAACTCTGTGGGGTTCTTTGTGTTGAACAGCAGGATTCTGTAGCTAGATACAGCAGAATTTGAAAAAGGAAGTTGAAACGTGTACAGACCCTTTGTGAGGTACCTGGGATCCACAGTGGAGGCAAACAGCTACGGATGACATTGAGATGAACTTGTAGGACTGCTGGCTGCTACAATCTCAGCACCTCTGGGTCTGAGTCACTGAGGCCAAGGGCTCTCTTCCTGCTGCTTGGGGACACCTGCGCCTCCTCTGCCAGGTTGCTCTCACCTCCCGGTTCTGGGCACCTCCCTCCACTGTTCTCTCCTCATTGGTCACCATCCCGCCACTGGGGAATCTGATTGGCCGGACCCAGAGCCACAGGCCTGCATCGGAGTTTCAAGGATGCTAGGAAATTAAGTTCTGACTTCCAGGATGGAGGGCTGACACTCGTGACCTGGAAATGCCCCCAAATATAGAGAAAAGTATTCAGAGGATAGTAGATGCCCATCCCACGACAAAACAGATCCTTTTAAGAGCAGCATCTATGTGACGAGGCTGCCTGGCTCAATGTCAGGTGTAAATGAGGTTCTTGTTGAATGAATCACACCAGGGAATTTATATATATATATTTTTAAAGATTTTATTTATTTATTTGAGAGAGAGAGAATGAGAGAGAGCACATGAGAGGGGGGAGGGTCAGAGGGAGAAGCAGACTCCCTGCCGAGCAGGGAGCCCGATGTGGGACTCGATCCAGGGACTCCAGGATCATGACCTGAGCTGAAGGCAGTCGCTTAACCAACTGAGCCACCCAGGCGCCCCGGGAATTTATATTTTAATTTGAGGC
This sequence comes from Phoca vitulina, assembly GCF_004348235.1. Classification (NCBI taxonomy): domain Eukaryota; kingdom Metazoa; phylum Chordata; class Mammalia; order Carnivora; family Phocidae; genus Phoca; species Phoca vitulina. The sequence continues at coordinate 8,038,085 of NW_022589753.1, read as the reverse complement.
TATGTTGTGACTGTTACTTATAACAAGTTCCGACTTGTTTCTCGATATCAAAATTGCTATAAGCATGTACCCTTGAAATAAACAGGCTAGTTAATGGTCTGTTTTATAAAAAGGGCTAAATCCAATGCATACATTTGAGGGCTCTGGAAAGTGCTTTGCTTTTTGCCAGGTAAAATTTAAGGTAAGAATTCATACTAGTGAGAGATGGTTATATTTTGTCCCAAAGAGAGGTTTCCTTGATTTTGTGTAATCTTGCTTTGCAGAGTGTAGACAAGAGTGTACACAGTTCCTGAGGGGTTGCAAAGAGAAAAATAAAACGTCAGATCCTGGAGTCACAGGCCACCCGGTGAAGAAGGGAAGCCTTGCTCAGGCAATGAGTCCACATGCTCACTGTGTGAGGCCCCGGAGCCAGATCTAACACACACACACACACACACACACACACACACACACAGTGAATGGAAATACGCTATAGACTCTTGTACGGTGTTGCTGAGTGAATTTATCAACAACTATATTGTTTTATATGATAGTGTATTAATCTTTAATTACACATTCATTCACACATTTATTTATTCATTGGTATCTGTCCATCCCTTACTTTCCCTGTTGGTGCTGTGATTATAGAGATGAAGAAACAGGCATGGTCGGCTCCCCTTGGTGCTCCCACTATAACAGGAGGGACATATTTCAAAAGAAAATGTGCTAAAGAGGCTTATAACAGGGTGGGGAGGGAGGGTGCTGCTCTTTCTGGGTGGTGGATGTGTTCAAGGAAGATTTCTTGATAGAGGGACATGGAGGCTGAGTGTTGAGGATAGACAGAATTTAGCAGGTGAAAAACAGAAGGGCATCTTGAATAGCAAGATAAGCAGGTGCAAAGGCCCTGAGGCAGAAGGGAGCACATATCATTCACAAATTGACACCTAGAAGATGGAGCATATTGAGGGGAAAGATGGTATGAAATAACATCAGAGATGGAGGCAAGGCCTTGGTAAGAAATCTAAATTATACCCTAAGTGCAATGGGAAGACAGAGAATTTCAAAGAGGGTCATGACAAAACCATTTACAAAATTGTTGAGCCATATACAAACTCTCACACTACTTTACATTACCCATCTCAGTAAGAATATTCAAAAGAAGTACAAGAGAGAGAAGGTTAAGGCATATACAGTTGTAGCTTAGAAAAGTACCAAATTGTGCAGCAAGTGCAGAATTTAAAGATGGAACAGGTTAATGAGAACCAAGGGAGTCTTTAGAGGACAGATTAAATCTTGAGTTAGATTTAAAGGCTCCATTGGAGGTCAAGAGTTATTCATGAAGGGACATAGAGGAAAGTCTGGTGATCATGGCGCAAGTATGGGAAGGAGGTGACAAGGGGAGAAAGTAATCAGCTTGGGGATGAAATTTTTCAGTAAGAGATAGAGTTCCTAATTTGTATCAGCTTTTGACTTCAGTAAACCTAGGGAATTTTTTTCTGATTTCATTTAGGAGAAAAATTTGGTGGTAAGAACATTCCATAATATATACATATGGGGAGGTTTACTGGAGGTCACAAATGAGTGGGTGCCCTGTGCTTTCCATCTGTCTGACATATGTGAAGTTTTGAGGGAAGGTTTCAACAACAAGAGATTTCACATTTTTAAAAATTCCACATTTCTGGCTTTTTGTAAAAAGGGGAACTAAGGACTGGGTCTCTATTCCCTCCTAGCCACAGATGGTTGGAGGCGAGGAGCTGTGGAAGCAGGCCAGTTGGTTGGCCAGTTTCATCTCTTGCCCTTCTCCTTCTCTTTCCTGTCCAAATCTTTTCTTCTGTTTCTTTAAATATACCATGATTTAACGACCTTTATTCCATATTGAAGGTTCTCTTCACTCCCCCCCTCCCACCCCTACCACTCTGGGAGGGGGGTCAGGCAGATGAGGTGCCCAGAGGTGGACATGTAAGGAAGGCACTCAGGTGCAGCACTTGGTCCTGCTCCCTTTTTGTCTGTTACCTTACCCCTTTGGATCAAATCTCAGCTGAAACAATTTCTCAAGAGCCATCCCAGAATAGAGATTTAATTTACTTAAGATCTGCTCCAACAGCAAGTGAGACTGGTTTTCATTTTAAGTCAGAGATTTTTAAATGCCCCTTTAAAATATATTTATTCTAAATTTTAAAAGTAGATTATATTTTAGAAAATTAAGAAAATAATAGTCCTGTATGTATTTTGGTAAAATAGTATCCGCATTGCCTCGAATGGCTGCGCTAACACGACCCTTGGGCGCCCCCTGCAGGCCCGGAACAAATTACCACGTGATAGTAGGGTTGGCTTCTTACTCCTCAGGGCCAACGTGAAAGTGTAATTCCATCAAGGTTTCCTGTTTAAGTCTCAGAACCAGAAGCCTGGCGCAGGTGGCGCGGATTTTGGAGGGCACACGGGCACGTACTGCTATGAAATCCCATCATTGCTTTGTGACAGAATCTTAAACCAGGACATGTCTGGACAATTTTGAAGCTTACATGTCAATCCAAATAGATGGGTAGGCGGGGTTCCCCCCCCCCTCAATTTTCCGGTCAACATACTTACCACTTCTTTCCTTGTATCTTCCTCATGAAGTTTTCATACTAGTGGTTACCCAGTCTTTTATTATTATTATTTTAAGTGTTCTTTCTTATAGCTATTAATAACACCGTATCATGAATCCAGTCAATGGATGGCCAGTTTTCAACTTGGTATAAGGGAATGTGTTCAGTCACCCTTAGTGGGGATAGTATTCTCAAGTGGTGGCTGGTGATTTTCCTTCCTGACCTGCAGTCTCCAGTTGTCTCCATCGGCACCACAGACTTCTTTCTTTTATTGGTCCAGACAGATAGGGAAAGAACCAGAAGCGAGGTTGGAACCAGAAGCGAGGTTGGAAATGCTCAAATTTAAGGAAAGGAGGGGATGCTTAATGGAAGATACAGAGGGCCCCATTTGTACTTATAGAACTGGTTCTGTGTTGGGAAAGAGATCAGCTCAAAGGATGCCAGGGCTGGGGCAGGGGTGATAGAGATGGTGAGATACAGAGTCAGAAGAGCCAGTAGCATGGTTGCCAGCAGTCAGCCCACTGTCCGTCCGTCTGTCCAGATCAATCAACACTCTCCCAGGCCATGAGACTCTGTCTTGGTGAACAGCCCCACCACCCAGAGCCCCTTGTACAAAACACTGTTGGATGCTGGCCCAACAGTGCTTACATCCTTCTTCCTCTTCCTTGTTTTCAGAAGCCCATGCCAGTTTCCAATGATTTCGTATAATTTAAAATGTTACTTATATTATTATGGAATGGGTTTATTTATTAAATGAATTAATTAATGTTTAAAAAAATTCTGTTTAATTTCTTTTTTTTTTTTTTAAGATTTTATTTATTTGACAGAGAGAGACACAGCGAGAGAGGGAACACAAGCAGGGGGAGTGGGAGAGGGAGAAGCAGGCTTCCCGCCGAGCAGGGAGCCCGATGCGGGGCTCGATCCCAGAACCCTGGGATCATGACCTGAGCCGAAGGCAGACGCTTAACGACTGAGCCACCCAGGCGCCCTCTTTTTAATTTCTTAAATGGTAAATATCGATGAATATAACCTATGTAAACAGAAGATCTTTGGGGTGTTCAATAAGTGTTAAGAGTATAAAGGAACCCACACACACACAAAGAAAAAGAAAAAAAAAATAGGGAGGCACAAGTGTCAGGGTATACGGTAATACTCGTTAACATTGTTGAATAAATTAATAGTACTTCCTCCTTCATACCATGCGAATTATCAGGGCACATACATCTCACATCCTAGAGCCAAGGTCATCTGTTTTTAGCTCTCTTTAACAAAGTACGCCGATTGTTTCTTACAAAGTTTGGGGAATTGATGAAAGACACCTTCCCTTCCGTCCACTCGTGGCCCCGCCCCCGGCCCCGCTGCGCTGCGCGGGGCGCCCCCTGCTGCCGGCCGCGGGACCCTGGGGCGGTTCGCCACACCCCCCACTTTCTGTCGGCCCACAGGGCGTTGCCTGTGCCTTTAATTGGCATGTACCAAGTCCTTCCAGGATGTGTTTCCTCCCTGAGTCCCGCACGTTAGGAACCACGGGTCGAGGACGCAGCAGGAAGGAATATGGAGCCAGTGTTGTATTTGCGGGGAGGTCTGAGCCCACAGGGAGCGAGAGACGGCCCGGGGCCGGAGCGCGCCCTTGCGGCCCTCCCCGCCGCGCGCCGTAGTCCAGTCCCAAGATGGCGGCCACCATGAAGAAGGCGGTGAGTGGGGCGCTCCGGGTGCGGGATGCTCGGGCAACGGGCGGGGGGTCGGCCGCCGGGGCCGGGCGCGGGCTGCCTGGGGTGCGCGGCCCTGAAGCCCGGCGTGCGGCCGGGGGCCGAAGCCGCCGGCCCTGAGGGCGGCCCCGCGGCGAGGCCTCCCCGCGCCCGGCTTCCTGGAGGTCTTCTCAGGCCCCCGGCCCGCCGAGGCGGGGCAGCCGGGCCGGGACCCTCGGGGGCCTGTGGGTCGCCCCTCGCGGTGCTGAGAACGGCCGTGGAGAGCCTGAGGACCCGCGGCGCAGGCCTTGTCGTTGGCGGTGGGAGAAGCCGAAGGTCCCGTGGGCTGCCGTTGGCCATCACGCCGGGCATGTTACCTGGGTTGTCACGTTTAACCCTCGCAAGTCCACAAGCATGGGTGCTGCTGGCACTGTCATTTGCACATAAGGAAGCGGAGGCCCAGAGAGGTGGAGTCACCTGCCCAAGGTCACCCAGCTGTAAGGAGCAGAGCAGGACCCTGCATCCCCAGGTCATCTGGCCCCAGAGCCCTTGTGTCTGGCCCTGAGCCGCCCGCGCCCGCACGATGTCCCTGTGCGTCCAGACTAAAACCCTATGTACTGAGGATGGATGACGGGCCTGGGCCAAGAAGCCGTCTGCTTATTGTCTCTGATCCTCCCAGCAACTTAGCAAAGACGCGGTTTCCTCCCACTTTACAGATGGAGAAACTTAACAGAGCGGTTGGTGGCCTCAAAATAACTCAGCTAATAGGCAGAGCTGGAGTTCAAACTCGGGTTTTATTTTGTTTTTCCCAGAGCCCACCTTTTATTCTACTTAGGAAGCTGAACTCCTGTTTACAGCGTATGAGTCACGGAGTCTACACAGGTGCTTAAAAATATCTGGATAGAAGAAAAATAAAATGGGGAGGGGCAGAGAAATAATAACATCTGATGATTATGGAGGCTTTCCTTTTTATTGTGTGCTAGGTCTAAGCGAGTTGTGTGCATTATTTTAATCTTACCCCCGATAGTGCTTTTATTCTTATTTTACAGATGAGGCAGTTGAAGTGCACAGGCAAAGTTAGGATTAAAGTGAGCACAATTCTGACTCTAGAGCCTCTGTTTTTAACTTCCATCCTGTCTGATGGGAGTCCCCTGGCTGAAGGGATTTGCTTGCATTCAGCTTCAAATTCCTTGGCTCTCATACTCAGCAATATGCATAGTGTGAGCATATTGTAGGGTGTAAAAACCAGGGCTGCCCCAGGCAAACCAGGATGATTTGCTCACTCTGCTGGTCTATCATCCACAGATTCTTACTGAGTACCGGGGTAGGGTTCAGGGTTAAGGTGATTCAGATGAGTATTGAAACTTTGTGAGATTCACCCCACCTCTATTTTGTACTTAAATTGGGCCCTTTGACGGGGCGCCCGGGTGGCTCAGTCCTTAAGGGTCTGCTTTGGGCTCTGGTCATGATCCCAGGGTCCTGGGATCGAGCCCAGCATCAGGCTCCCTGCTCCGCAGGAAGCTTGCTTCTTCCTCTCCCGCTCCCCCTGCTTGTGTTCCTTCTCTCTCTGTGTCTCTCTCTGTCAAAGAAATAAAATCTTTAAAAATAAATAAATAAATAGGGCCCTTTGTTAGGTACGGTGTTTAATTCCATAGATGGTACTAGTTGCATATTCCCCCCGCCAACTCCCCCTGCCCTCTTTGACAAATACGCAAACCGCAGTTCAGAGAGATGAAGTAAAGGTCGAGGGAATGGTGAGAAAACGATTTGAACCTTGGACTTGGCAAAACTTGATTACCAACATATTTTCATTCAGCGAACTTTTTGAGCATGTAATATGGCACAATTTCAGTTTTAGGTGAAAAGCAGTGATGAGCAATAATAATGCTTATATCCCCTTATCCTCATAGCATTGTAGGACTTACGTTCTGGGGGAGAGCAGGCATTACTCAACAGTCACACAGAAAACTGTAGAATTTCCAGCTCTGCTAAGAACTATGACAGAAAGGACTTGTGACATGAGGGCTGGAGTAAGGTCTGTTGGTGTCTAGAGAAGGCTTTCGTGAGAAGGTGTGATCTATACGATGACATAAGGAGGGGAAGAGAATGTTGGAAAGGGATGAGGTGTTCTAGAGGGGGAGGATCACCTGCAGAGACGCTGGGTACATTTAAGGAAAGGGTGGCTAGAATGACAGAGGATCGGGGGAGGTTGAGCCAAGATAGCAAATGAACATATTGACGGGTGGGTGGTGGCCAGAGCATGAAGGATTTTCTTCTTTGTCTTGTAAGACTGATGTGATAGATGCACCAGCCTCCTGCAGGTGTTTTCCAGTGCTGTGAACAATTTCTGATAGGTTAACTGTACATACACTCTGGCTCTCTGCCTGCCCTGGGAGCAAACGGGTATGTCAGTGAGTACGCATGAAATATCATAGGGATAGCCTCTTGAGTTTAAGAAAAACTGTTTGCAATTTGGAGTACTTTACATTTGTAACACGTTTACATCCCAATGGGTCATGGCTTTTCTGGTGAGGTGATCAGGTGAGGTGGTTTAGTCCTCTCCTCTCCAAAGGTCTGCTTTCCAAGATCTGGTTTTTGGCCATCAGAGGACTGTGTTTGATTTCTGTCCCTGATCCTCAGTACACATATCCCCTCCCCAGAGAGGCCATCTTTGACCTCCCTATCTAAGGAAGCCCCCTTCACTCCTTAGCCCCTAACACTTGCAACCCCTACACTGTTTTGCATTCCCCATCACGTGTGTCATCATCATCTAGCATCATCTTGTTCACCTTGTCTTTTGCCCACCTCCTCTAGAATGTAAGCTTGCAGGTATTCATGAGGGTTGGACTATGGCAGTTTTCTGGCATGTGGGAGACATTTGCCAAGTAGTTGTTAAATGAATGACTGTACTGTAGGCGTGAAAAGTGAATAAAAATACAAAGCAAAATTTTATATCATGGAGACTTGGCAGACACCTTTAAAAAACAAAAATAAAGGCAGACTGAAATTGGCCAGAATTTCCTTCTCCTAGGCTTTTGGAACACTGATGGACCCAGCTGTCAGTCCACATTCTGCTGGTAATAGCCAAGACTCAGTGGGGCAAGACTGAGTGTGGTTCACTTTCCTCTCATAATCCTGTAAGATGCTGAGTTTGAAGAAAAGGGTCCAGTCAGGGTCCAGGGAATTTTAATTTCCACTTTGAATATTGAGCAGTCATATTTCTCCCCGGCCTAGCAGAATTTTCTTCTAGATCTTTGTCTGTTCTTCCTCTCTAATGACTTTTTGGGTAAACATTGTTCAGGAAATAAAGCACCTAGCTATCATTATTGAAAGGTGACTCCATCCACAGGTCCTCATTTTATCACCCCTGCAAGGTAGGAGGAACCAGCGTCCCCATTTTACAGGTAACAAACCTGAGGTGGCTACAAAGTTGAATAATTTGTCCCAAGTTCCTGCTTGCTTGGATTTGAATCCATTCACTATTTCAACCACTCTGTGTTGTCTCAAAGAACCAACTCCTTTCTCTTTGAGTTCTCGTGACTTTGTGAGCGGCATTGAGTACGACTGCCTTGGCTTCTCTTAACGCAGGGAGTCCCTAACCTTTGGGGGTGTGGATCCCTTTGAGAATCTGAGGAAAACTGTGAAGACCCTTCCAGAGGAATGCACTTACAGGACATGCCATGCTGCACACAATTTCAGGGGGTAAAGGGACTTCTTAGTGTCTCTGGATCCCCAGTTAAGAATTAGCCCCTCCCCGCCAAAATGAAGCTTCGCGCAATGTAGGAATGTTCCAGAACAGTGGGATGAAAACAAGCCACTGGCGTTAGTTATGGAAGGTGCTGACTTCTCACTTTTTGCTGTAAACAGAACTCCACTGGGTGGCATGCAGTTTAACCACGGACTTCACACGCCGACTGTAGCCCGTAACTCCAGTGAGAAAACCACGGTTAAGGAAATGGAGTACATGGTCCCAAGTACATGCTGGGGTGCTGTGCGGTGAGGCTAGGATAGGAAATGCCTGCTTTGGAAAGATAGAAACAGGTGGCCAAATTCCTCCACGACTTTTCAGAAACTGTGTGTGTGTGAGTCTGATCAAGCGGGATTTAGATTCAAATTCAGAAACAATATATTAGCCTCAGTTGTGTGTTAGGCCGGTCCCGTGGTAGTTGCTTTCATGGGAATTACCCTGTTCAAGCCTCACGATGACAAATGCGTCTATAAATACATATTCAGGTTTTTGGGGCCTCAGTATTTAAACTCTGCAGGCAAGCAGGAACTCTCTAGAATTCTCCGTTCCCTGTTTGCTTCAGGAATTGCTGGTTCTTATGTAGGCAAAGTCACTTGAACGCCAGGGTATCTGAATATGGACTTTCCTTTGGTTTTTACAGTGCAGCTCAGTGTTTCCCAACTTCCATAGTCATAAAAATCATGCCCAAGGTTGAACATTCAAAGCTATATATATCGTGATCCAAAGGATTTTTTCAGGATATCCTCTGGGTCTCTGATGCTGAGCCTGATGCATATCAAAGTGCTTGTTGTGTGTTGAGAGCTCCGGGGCGATGGGGGGGGTGTGTGTGCTGAGTTCTAGGTGTCTGCCTTGGTGTTCTGTCCACTGAGCTCCAATCTTGCTTGACACAACAGGTTGCCTTTCAACCTCTGGAGAAATAAAAGTGTACACCTCTCTGTGACTGGTCATGAGAGACCAGGCGAAGGGATGAGGCGTGGTTGTTGTGAATCATTACAAAAGAGCAAAAATAGTCTTTGTTGAAGCTCTCTCTCTCTTTCCTCCTTTACAAGTGCTGTTGTTCTTATTTTATAAATGAGGGGAAACTCTAAGGAGAATCTGGTATTTAATTTTTTTTTTTTTTTAATATATGGTTCCCCTTTGAGAATCTGATGAAAGCCAAGGACTTCCTGCTGCCTCTTACAAATGTGCGTGGTTGCTTGCCCACATTCATTTTCACCTTCCGTTTCTAAGAGCTAGTGGACCTGTCTGGACTCCTGAGTCAGCTTACCTGGGTTGAAATCGAATTCTACCGCTTACTGGCTGTGTGACTTCGGGGAAATTACTTACCCTCTCTGTGCCACACGTTCTTCATCTGTAAAATAGTTATACTTCCTAATGATCCTACTTACTAAGATTTATTAGAGGATTAACAGTGATGATAAAGCACTTAGAAAGTTCTTGATACATAGTAAGAGCTCAATGAATGTTTTTTGATTTTATAGATACTATATGTCATCTAAGTACTCTAATTTTATTTACAAATTTAATCACAGTAAATATTTTTAAACATTCGATTTTAATCATTTTATAGTACATTATACCTTATTCTTAATGAAGACATGTAAACAGGTTCTGCATTAAAAGAAACATAATTTTTACCATGTGTGAAATACAGCCACTGACATATGTAGTAACCTTCTAGCCAGTGTATCATTTGCATTAAACATTAGAAACTGTCAGATTTCTGACAGCTTTAATAAGCTTCTGCTGGTTTTAACTCTGAGAGCAGAAACTGGTATGAAGCATTTACCAGAACTCACTACCACATCATTTGCTCCCTGAGTTATCTGGATGAAAGAATGTTCTAACTCGAGAAATTCTGCTCTAGGCCAAAGTTGGCTGACTTGATTCAGGACTTATTCTTAATTGTTTATATTTGAAATGTTTTTGTAGCTTATGCTTTATTCTGTAGACTATCAGAAGAGATGATAGATGTATGAGCAAATCTTGAGGTTGTGGAGCAAAAACTTATAAGGCCTATGTTTGTGATTTTCTGTACCTTTTGGGATTCTTGACTGTATGAGAGCAAGTAGTTTATTGAATTATTTCCGAGTTATATAAAAAGCTAACCTATAACTTCTCCAGGAAAATTAATTCTACAAAAAATTTAAAATGTTTTTTCAGGCTGCAGAAGATGTCAACGTTACTTTTGAAGATCAACAAAAGATAAACAAATTTGCACGGAATACAAGTAGAATTACAGAGCTGAAGGAGGAAATAGAAGTAAAAAAGGTACTAAAGAAATGTATCTTATTTAAGAAAAATGAAAGGTCTTTATACTATAGCTTTTTTTTGAGAGAGAGAGAGAGAGATCGCGTGCAAGGGGGGTATGGGGGGGGCAGAGAGAGAGAGAGAGAATCCTAAGAGCCTGATGTGGGTTTTGATCCCACAACCCCAAGATCACGACCTGAGCTGAAATCAAGAGTCAGACGCTTAATCAACTGAGCCACCCAGGCGTCCCTATACTGTAGCTTTTTAAAACTGAATTCAGTGATTCTATTTCTCTGGGCTCTTTGTGGCAGATGATGTAATCCACTCTAGTTGGTTTAAGAAAAAAGACCTTGTTGAAGGGCTGTGTGAGAACTTACAGATTGTTGAGGGGGTGAGCCTGGGCGGGGGTTCCGGGAGCAGGCCGCAGAACCACGTCTCAGAGACCGTGGCTGGCGATGGAACTGCTGCTGTTTGCAGTGATCCCAGAGCCCGCCGCCGCCTCCAGCTGGGTCCACCCCAGCCCCTGCCCGCCCCGCATGTCAGGCCTATGCCCATCCTCTCCTCATGTGACCCTCTGAGCCGAGGTCCAGTCCCAGTGCAGTTGACTGGTGGAATGTCAGTTCGTAGCTGCTTTCCTCCTCTCATCAGGCGAGGCTGAGCAATGGCGGTTTGCTCTGTTTCTGTTCTACCATAGGAAGGCAGAATTCACCAAGCGGAACCTGTTAGGGTAGGAGGACATTTTGAGTGGGCACAGATGCCCGCTGTCCTCTGCAGGCACTCGGAGCAATCTGGAAGTAGCTAGAGGACAGTGACTTAGCTGTTGAGGGCTTCCTTAGGAAATGCCATCTAGAAATGTAAGGAAGTCTTAGGTTGTGAGGTGATACCTTTGCGAAAGGGTCTTTCACAGAGTTGGTGTCCCCAAATTAAAATTGGCTACTCACCCCTATCAGCAGATTTTGAGTGTGCTTTTCATTGCCGTTTGCTTTTGTGTTTCTAGAAACAACTCCAGAATTTAGAAGATGCTTGTGAGGACATCATGCTTGCAGATGATGATTGCTTAATGATACCTTATCAAATTGGTGATGTTTTCATTAGCCATTCTCAAGAAGAAACACAGGAAATGTTAGAAGAAGCAAAGGTATGCTGGAGTCTTTCCCTGGGTGAGGGAGGCTAACGCTCCCATTAGGGTGTGTGTTACAAAGGACACGCTAATTCCAGGTGTAGGGAAATAACGGGTGCTAGGTAATAATACTCCATGGGTTTTTACAACGTCCCGGGCATGCGGTGAAAGCCTTGCAGGCATGATCTTATTTAATTCTGACAAGTAGGGCCCATTCATCCCAATTTAGAATTGAAGGGATTGAAGGGTAGAGGCTGAGAAAGGTCATGGGGCTTACTCAGGGTGACACAGAGGGAGTGGCCTTTTGACCCCAGAACCCATGCTCTAACTGTGTGGGAACTATAGAGTATCATAAAGTTGAAAAGGAAAATTGCCTGTAATCCCACTACCGAGAGGTAACTATCCATCATGAACATTCTCATTGGTTCTTTTATGTTTTTACCTTCTCTTTTCTCTGTAGGTTTGCTTCACATTTTGGTCAGTTAACCTCCCACCAGAAGTACTTTCTCATTCTATTTAATGTTCATTTGCCCAGCAAATCTTCATCAGGGGCTTGCTCTGGGCCAAGCACACATGCTTTAAAAACATCATTTTTGACGACTGTTAAACGTCATGCTAGTGGACACCAATTCTGTTCATTGCCCTCCTGTTGTTAACATGAATTTGTTTCCAGTATTTTCCTACAGTAATGTTGCAGTGAGCATTCTTACACCTGAGTGTTTTTCACATTTAGGAAAAATCTTTTTTTTTTAAAATTTTTTATTGTTATGTTAATCACCGTACATTACATTATTAGTTTTTGATGTAGTGTTCCATGATTCATTGTTTGTGCATAACACCCAGTGCTCCATGCAGAACGTGCCCTCCTTAATACCCATCACCAAGCTAACCCATCCCCCCACACCCCTCCCCTCTAGAACCCTCAGTTTGTTTCTCAGAGCCCATTGTCTCTCATGGTTCGTCTAGGAAATTCTTTTAGGGAAATAACCAGACAGGTGTCATTACTAGCATCTGAGGCATTTGAGACATGATATGAAAGGAGTTTCCAGTTCACACGCCCTCCAACTGTCTGTGAAAGGAGCGGTCACATTGTGCGTGAGAAGCTGATGGCAATCAAACATTTTCTAATTCTTTTGCAGTTTGCTTAATTAATCTGGATATTACTTAAGATGTTAGTCTTCCTTCTTCAAATGTCATAGAAAGCAAAAATTTCTCTGAATTAAACCCATATTTAATAAACCCTAGGAAGAACTAACATTTTTACTCCTGAATCTTTTTATGCAGAAACATTGGTGTTTCCGCTTGTGTTTAAATCTTTTCTTTCACAGTAAAATTTTATAATTTTGTTCTTTTTTAACCATCCTAACCATCTTGTGGGAAGTATTTCAAGATAGTTGATGGTTTTTGTCACTACTATGAACATGCCACCCTCCCCGTGCCCCCCCCCCCACAGCTAGTGAACCTTTATTATGTTATTCATTTATTCATTCATTCATTCCAGGAATATTTGTTGAGTGCTTACTCTGTATTAGGGTCTGCCATGAACCAGTGCACAGAGAGGACAATGAAATATGCCTGGGTCCCGCTTGCAGGGAGTAGACAGTGTAAATGGAAAGAGAAAGTTCAGCAAGCATAACTAGTAAGTGGAAGGTGGTGTGGGCCTAGAGGTGCTGTAAGAACATAGAGTAGAGGAGTGCGCATGGTCAGGAGGGGCTCCCTGGGAAGGAGATGGCTCAGCAGGAAGTGGGTATTCCCCAGAATGGGGGGCACGATGTTCCAGACTCATGTGTGATGGTTGTGTGTAAATGGTCATAAAAAGATCATGGCACAAAAACACAACTAAGAGAAGTTCTAATTTGCTGGATATTGGGAGCATCTGAAATTGTGGCCACAGCTTGAAGAACTCTGTCAATCGAGTTGATAAATGGACTTGACTTTCGCAGGGGTCAGCAAGCGTTCTGTGCAGGGCCAGATGGCAGATATCTCAGGCTTTGTGAGCCACCCGGGCTAGGTCACAATTGCCATGAAAGCAGAACGTGTAAATGCATGCCCGTGGCCGCATTCCAGGAAAACTGCACGGACAAGCATCAGGCTAGGTCTGGCCTGTGGGCTGCAGTCTTCACTCACCCGGCTGCAAGGCGAAGAGGAGCCTTTCAGGTGTTTTTAAGAAATGAGTGATACATGATAGGATTGTGCTTTTATTTTTTATTTATTTATTTATTTTTTAAAAGATTTTATTTATTTATTTGACAGAGAGAGACAGCGAGAGAGGGAACACAAGCAGGGGGAGTGGGAGAGGGAGAAGCAGGCTTCCCGCGGAGCAGGGAGACCGATGCGGGGCTCGATCCCAGGACCCTGGGATCATGACCTGAGTCGAAGGCAGACGCTTAATGACTGAGCCACCCAGGCATCCCAGGATTGTGCTTTTAAAATAATTTTCTTGCATGTTATAATTTCACTCATGAACTAGGTTTTCTGGGTAGAGAAGTTTTATCTCCTTTATAATAGCTGTACGTCTTATTTCTGTTTCTTATAGCCGTGGTTCTCAAACCTTTAGCATGTATCAGAGTCCCCCAGAGGGCTTGTTGAAAATTCCAATCACTGACATCCCAAGAATTTCCAAATCAGGAGGCCTGGAGCGCAGCCCCAGAATTTGTGTTTCTAACGAGTTTCCAAGCGATCTGGGGGCTATACTTGGAGATTCATCAGCCAGATTTCTAAAAGAATAACATTGTCAATACTAGCATTCATCCCTTCTTCCTAATATTAATGGGTATGCCATTTGTGTGACTTCATATTTTTTTGGTCATGTTTAGGAGAAATCCTTTTTTCTTGTTGTTGTTTTTTTTAAGACTTTATTTGTGAGAGAGAGAGCACAAACAGGGAGAGCATCAGGCAGAGGGAGAAGCAGGCTCCCTGTTGAGCAGGGAGCCCAATGTGGGACTTGATCCCAGGACCCTGGGACCATGACCTGAGCCGAAGGTAGATGCTTAACTGACCGAGCCACCCAGGCGCCCCGAGAAATCCTTTTTTTGATCCTGGCCAGGAAGGAACTTCTGACATCCCATGCGTTCCACGTGGGCAGTGCTGCTCTGTGTCATAAACGAGGCCCTCCCTCGTTAGCGCTCTCTCACAGTAGCGCCAGGGGCCTCGCAGTTGGTAAAAATATCTCCCAGATTCTGACTGTAAGTTGTTACTCTTAATTAGTGTTGGTCGTGTGAATTTTTATCCTTTCTTCTAGTTTCATAGTTATTTTTGTGGGCATTTGGAAGAGGCTGTGTTAGAAGCCAGGCCTGTGATAAACTGTTTACCAGAAGTGTTTGTATAAAAGTTCTTTCTTTATTAGGGTGTGATAATTTAGGAATTAATTTTCTTTTATCCATTTTGTTTTTTAAATCAGCAAAAACCGAGAAGACAGGCTTGATTTATTCTATAATAAGCAAATATAAATCATGAATTAAAAATGGCCACATTCAGACTTTTGGTTTAGATTTAATTATCCGTGTTATTTAGCTGCCTGTCCCAAGTTTAGAAAATTTGACCTAAAATTCTTCCCAAATATTATTTCATCCACAGATGCTCAGAAACCATCCATTGAATAGAATTAATTTAAATGATTTTTTTTTCCCCAGAAAAATTTGCAAGAAGAAATCGACGCCTTAGAAGCCAGAGTGGAATCAATTCAGCGAGTGTTAGCGGATCTGAAAGTTCAGTTATATGCAAAATTCGGGAGCAACATAAACCTCGAAGCTGATGACAGTTAAACATTTTATAATACTTTTTTTTTAATTTGTTTAATAAACTTGAATATTGTTTAAAATGATAATTTCCCTTCTTCAAATGATATGGAAAGCAAAAGTTTCTTTTTTTAAAATTTTCATTTATTTAATGAAACTTGCCTATTTTCACATGTCTTGCTTATTTATTTTATATTTTTAAAAGAAGACAGTATTCATCTATGTATTTTGCATAACGATTCTATCAAGTGTAGGGGCTTTATGTCATGTTATTAAAATCGGTTAAGCAACCTTTTACGTTTCTATATTATCATTTAGAATATGTGTTGCAGTTTTTATTTATAAGAAAATTGAACGGTTGGGTCATGTTGTTTATATATGTCTCTTCAAGGTGGTGAAAGCACTTTAGAAAGATCCCATCGTGTGTCAGTCTACTCACTGCCACCAAAACTTTGTCAGATGCTAAAAACAAGTACACACTGCATTTAAATATATGTAATGCATGTTTTGTCTAGACGTATTTCATGTGTCTCTTACATCTGTATCAGTATCCTAGATCTTGGTAAAAGAACCAGATAGTGCTGAGACATGTTGGGGCATGTTGAGTTTCATGCATAGAGCAGAATGGCAGAAGATTTTAGAAACCAAGAAATGTATCAAGAGAAAGAAATATTTAGGGTGGTTTTTTTTATTATAAATTTTAAACTTTAATTGTAGAGCTATGTAATTAATTTGGGTTTATACTGATAATGATGTGGAAGTTAAGCAGCTATGTACTTAAAGATAAAATAGTACATTTACCCCCCTACTATTCTCCCTACTCTGCCCCCCCCCCCCCCCCCCCCCCCCCCGCCCCGCCCAAGATACACATTTTGGGATTTAGAAAGACCTAATTTTCTTAACTTTCCAGCAGATGGCACTGATACACCAAAATACCAATGGAAGGATCATAATACAAAAATGGGCCTGTTTCTAGGATTAAGTATACCTAAGTTTAGAGGCAGTCGCTTTTTAACCTTCAAGGCTAAACATTGCATATGTCATGTTTTGGTTAAATATTTAAAAGCGATTCCAACTTAAAGATAAAATATGTAACTCTAAGATTCTTTAAGACATAAAAGCAAACTTTTAAATTGCTGCGAAATGTTCCCCAAAACCGATAACCAGATTCTAGAAAATGATTCTTTTGAGGATATTTTTTCTTGCATGCATTTGGTTAGTGCTCAGTTAGAGGGGTGAGGTTAGAGGCATGTATCATCAGGTTGTAGCGCGAGCTAGGTAGCACCCTCCAATTAGGGGAGTTTGAGAAAACTTTTGCCAAGATTCCAAAGGTGTGGGTAACCACTAGGAGGGCTGTGTACCATCAGAGGCCAGAGGACGGAGCAGCCACTTCCTTCACTCTGGAACTCAGGGAAAGGCTGCTTTCATTTGAAGTGGGACACAGCTAACCTGCTACATCCCTGCAGTGACAGAGCTGGGAGACTAGACAGCCAGCCTCATTCTCCCTCCAAAACCCAGCTGGTGCCCGCAATTGGCCAAACCCAACTGGAATCCAGAGGTAGTTTGTTGGAGTCGGTCTATCTCAGAGCTGGAGAGGGGTGGTAGATGGATGCATCTGGAAGGCCAACGGAAGATCCAGCACAGGAGGATGGCTATAGCTGAGTCATTTAGAAATTTTAATAATGAAGGCTTATCTCCTTTATGTGCCAGAAGCTGAATTATGTAACTGACCGGGACTTAACATTTTGTGAGCACCTGAGCAAGTAAACCTAGTATAAGAAAACATCCAATGGTGTGGGTGAGGGGCAGGGGAGTTCATTATATATTGTTGCTAACTTTTTACCTTGTTTTCTTTATTTACCTGTGAAGCTCTAGGACAACAGGAATATTTGATTCCCACTTTAAATTCATTTCTAAAGTGTCCAAAAGCCTTATTTTTGTTAGTAGGGCTAGATGAAGATGTAAACAGCATGCCCTACATCTGAAGAGGCAGCTAACACTCAACTCTAGCCAGTAGTTGCCTCATAGAAGTTTGGTCTGGATTTGTCACCACTAACTTTTTGACAGGAATCCTGATTTTTTTAATTTAATATTTTATTTATTTAGAGTGAGAGCAAGTGCGTGAGTGGGGAGTGGGGGCAGAGGGAGAGAGAGAGATCTCTAGCAGTTCTCTGTGCTGAGCATGGAGCTGGATGTGGGACTCGATCTCACGACCCTGAGATCATGACCTGAGCCAAAATCAAGAGTCAGATGCCTCACAGACTGAGCCATCCAGGTGCCCCAAGAATCCTGATTTTTTTTTTTTTAAAGATTTATTTATTTATTTATTTGACAGAGAGAGAGCAAGATTAGGAACACAAGCAGGGGGAGCGGGAGAGGAAGAAGCAGGCTTCCCGCTGAGCAGGAAGCCCGATGCGGGACTCGATCCCAGGACCCTGGGACCATGACCTGAGCCGAAGGCAGACGCTTAACGACTGAGCCACCCAGTCGCCCCAAGAATCCTGATTTTTATAGACAATCAATCGCTAATTTTAGACTGCATTTTTTTTTTTTTTTTAAAGCAATGCAGCTTAAACAAGATACTCGTATAACAAATTTGACCATCAGGCAGCCAGTTTGCAAACTCATGTGCACCATATGCTACATCTTATCTAGGCTTTGGTAGGAAGTAGGCAGTAGATTATTTGTACGGAGGGTCATAGGAGCTGGTGCTACTGACTTTAATTTTTAAATACCTCTCGAACCTGTCCATTTCTTCCCATCTCCCAACCACCACCAGGCTTGTCCAAATCTTACGAGCTCTAGTCAACAGCAGGCTAACGGGGTCGGAGGGGAAGAGAATGCCATGGAGATAATTTGACAGCTGGAGGCCAGGGGGAGTCTCTAAAGGGCTTTCAAAAGACAGGTGAGCTACATGACTACAGCAGTATTTTAGAATAATTTGGCGGTTATCAGGCGGGTTTCATCACAAAGAGATGGAGGTAGGGATTCCAGATATTACTGCACTCCCCCTGGTGCGCAGACTCAGTGCGCGGAGGAATAGAAGGAAGGAAGCAGAAGCTGGAGAGCAGGCGGAGTGATGG
The DNA here is from genome assembly GCF_004348235.1 of Phoca vitulina. Classification (NCBI taxonomy): domain Eukaryota; kingdom Metazoa; phylum Chordata; class Mammalia; order Carnivora; family Phocidae; genus Phoca; species Phoca vitulina. The sequence continues at coordinate 8,019,895 of NW_022589753.1, read as the reverse complement.
GGAGAGCCCAGGGAACGGGAGGGGGGCCGAAGTCAAGGAATTAGGTTCTGAGCACAGGCCAAATACAGCCGATGACAGGTTTGCTTTGGCTCTCGTACTTTAAAAAAGTTGTTAAAAATTTCTTGCCACAATCCAAGTAGGAGATCTCACATAAAAAATCAGTTTGGCAACATCATGACTGCATTTCCAAAGGGCAGTCTTCAGCTGCTCCCCCAGCGGACAAAGCGGGCTCTCTCTGATTCTGCCCGAGCTCCCGCCCCTCATTTCCACCACCTGCGCAGCACCTGTCCCTGCGGCCTCGTGAGCCCTGGCAGCTGCTGGTGTGATCACGGCGCCGCCGGAAGTGTCTGGTCGGCCAGGCGGAAGGACAGGGGGGGAAGGGGAGGATGAGCGAGGAGCAGGAGCTCGGCTTTGGACGTTGGCAGTTGCTAGGATGGCATCCACATGGAGATGGGCAGCCGACTATGGGAAAGGTGCGTAGAAACTTTCCTCTATTTTCGGGACAAGAGGGGCGGGAAACCGGTGGCGCGGATGCCACCGTGCTCTGACAAGCAGCGCGGTTGCCTCCAGGAGAGCTGCCCCTATTTGGTGGCAAAACCTTAAGGCTGAGAAGACCGATCAGCCGAGGTCCAGGCCTAGGGAGCTGGAGTGGACTCTGGAATCGCCGGGCAAAGAGACCCGCCCTGGGTCCCCAAGAGGATGCTTGCAGCCAGGCCCCTGGAGCGCAGCGCCCACCCTGCCCCCTGGGGACTCAGAAGGGAACAGGGCTGTGGGGCAGGAATCTGCATTGGCGTCCCCACTTCCCAGCTCCCTTGTGAGCCTGGGACGGTCTCCACTCCAAGCACAACTGGAGGGGTATATTTTAGGATCATTCTCATCCTAGGGAGAAGTGCTTAACATTTAAGGCACATACACATCACTGGGGGCTTTATTAAGATGCGGGTTTTGGTCCAGTGGGTTTGGGGTTGGGGCCTGAGAGTCTGCATTTTCAACAGGCTTCCAGATGATGATGTCCTGCTGCTGCACGGAGTGTGCATCGGACGGCTAAGGTAGCCCCGTCGCGACAGGGGACGTAGGAAAGAACGCAGGTGTGAGGAAAAGGCCTGGCCAAGGCGACAGTGGCTGCAATTTTTGTGATGAGAGACCCGGGGGAGGGCAGGATCCTGGAAATGTTAGGATGCAACATTTTTCACAGGACTCAACCCTGAAAAAAAAAGATTTTCCCAATCAGGTGTGGTGCTGTGGGATAAAATCGATGTTGCCTTCAACAACTATTTCATAGAAACTGGGGGTGGAGCTCAGTGTTCTAACAAGCCCTGCAGGTGATTCTGACTCAGCTAAAGGCCTAGCCTGGCTCAAATGATTCAGTCTGCCTGGGGGTTGGGGATGGAGACTGAGCAACAACCGAGAATTCTTGGGTGCAGAATCCTAAGGGTGAGAAGAGTAACAAGATATGGAAGCATCCAAGGAGACTGACGCATCCAGCTTAGGGGTGGAAGGTAGCTACAGGGGTCCTGTTGCTGGTGGTGAACAGATTATAAAAGATTACGCAGTGGGCGATGAGAGATTTGGAGGCAGAAGTGAAAAGTATTTTTACAAGAAAGTTAACAGTGGAGGGAAGGAGACAGACTACCATTAATGCCATTGCCGTGTAGATGGAAGGGCCTTTTTGGGATTTGTTTTTGTTTTTGAGATCAGGGATGTATGAGGGCACGTAGGAGTGGATGGGGAGGAATCTGGGAGAGAAGGTGATGAGAAAAAGGCAGGAGACGAGATGGTGGAGCGCAGCGTGGGAAGGGTCGGTGTGAAGGAGGGATGCCACCGTGCTCTGACAAGCAGCATACCTAAAGACTCAACATTAGATGTACTGTTTATAATACTCTCCCTTGAGGAAGAAATTATAGAAAACGTGCAGATTCGTAATGGTGACTGACTGTGGAGGGGGAAGAAGATGGGACTGGGGAGGCAAAGGCAGGAGGCTGGTCTGTGGACACGGCGTCACATTCAGTGTGGATCCTTGTACGTGCACAGGCTCCGTCAGCGACAGCACACGTCTGTGAAGTCCTGTTAATTATGACACAAATCTAAACTGGAGAAGGGGGCCTGTTGTGAGGTTGTTGCTAGTATTTAACTGCATCACTTTCAACATTGTTTGGTGTCATTTGACATAAAGTGGAGCATTGTGACTCTCCATTTTTGAAGGTAGGAAAACAGCAACAATCCAAAACAGGAGGCTTTATTAAAGATTACACACATACACACACACCGGACAAAATTTAGAAGCTGGCTGGAAGATTTGGTATAAAAAATCTGGAGAACAGTCTAGGGCTTGTTTGTGTTAAGTGCTTCCCAGGAACTCATCTGGGAGAGCCTCCATCGTGATGTCTACAGGTCATTCCAGTGACTGTGACACCAGTGACCAGCACCGAGTGCTTACGATATGCTGCCACGGTTCTGAATGCTTTTTATGGATTAATCCTTTCCTGTCCTATAATAACCCCTTAAAGTAGGTTTTCTCATCACCCCTCATTGCACAGATGTGGAGATTAAACTCGCTCTCACCTCAAAGCTTCCTTTGCAAACAGGCTGTTAATGAACACACATGTTGTACTTCTGAGATGTATTTTGTTTTGTGATTTCTTTTTTTTTTTTTTTAAAGATTTTATTTATTTATTTGACAGAGAGAGAGATAGCGAGAGCAGGAACACAAACAGGGGGAGTGGGAGAGGGAGAAGCAGACTTCCCACCGAGCAGGGAGCCCGATGCGGGGCTCAATCCCAGGACTCTGGGATCATGACCTGAGCCGAAGACAGACGCTTAACAACTGAGCCACCCAGCCGCCCCTTGTTTTGTGATTTCATCTGTGCCTTTTTAGTTACTGAACAGAATTTCAGAAAGTTTCTCAAATATGCCTATAAATGTATAGTGAATATGGATGAAATAGAAATATGACATTCACAGAATAGGAAAAGACAAAGAATGGAAAGGAGTTGATCGAAAAAAGGGAAAGGAAATAAATTGGCCACAGAGTCCACATGTTACATTAGCATGTTCTGAGCTTCTGGGTAGCAAAGGCAAAGACAGAAAAAATGAGTAATACCACATTAAAATGAGTGGTATATGCCAGTTTCTCAGGAGGAAAAACAATGTTTTCAGAGGATTAACCCTGAAAAAATTCCCCCCAGTGGGCACTAGCTTTGAGCAGTGTGGTAGATACTAACTTCAGTGCCTGCTTCAGCGCGCACGTGAGAGCAGAATTCACATGGCCAGTTTCTGTAGCAACTCAATAGTTAACTAACTCCATCCAATGGAAGTAAATCAGAGAGGCTGGTAATAACCAGCCGACATCCATACAGCCAGGCATGGCCTGAGCACTGTATCCACATGTATTAATCTAGTCTTTATAACCCTGGAAAGAACTATGCTATCATTATCACCATCTCTATTTTACAGATGAGGAAATGGGGCCCAGAGAAATTAAGGGCCCTGCTCAAGCTTCCATAGTCCTTAAGGAGAGGAGCCAAGACTCAAATTCGAGCAGTGGGGCTTCACATCTGTGCACCCAACCATCCCACTGCAATACTAATGTGCAAGTGTGGAATCTTCTAGCAATTCCCCTTGATCTAAGGAGAGCCCATAGTAACTTCAAATCCCTTAGAGACTGAGGGGAGTTAAGAGAGCAGAGCACTGATGGCCTTGGCCTAGGAGGCACCTTAAAAGACCCCTCCTCCTGGGAATACATCTCAGTTTGATCCTGTGAGATGAAGAGAGGCCTCTGGTTATGCCCACAGAACATCTGGAATCTTGAATTTGGCTTTCTATACTGCTGTGCACAATAATATTAGGGACAGGGGAAGGGTCACTTCTGTTGGAAGGGGACAATTAATACTAGTCATAACCTCTGATTTGTTTGTAATAATATCTCTGACATTCATAATCGTACTGCAGTTGGGAGTAACGTTGGAATCATTGCTAGAGTTTGTCTGATAGATGTCAATAAAACCCATGATAACACGGAAGTGGATGAGCAAATGAACTGAGAAACTGAACTGAATCCTCCTCAGGATGTAGTTACAATGGAAAATAACTGGCCTGAAGAGGACTTGGATTTAATTACTAATCTACTAATTATTGTTTTTTTTTTTAAGATTTTATTTATTTGACAGAGAGAGACACAGCGAGAGAGGGAACACAAGCAGGGGGAGTGGAAGAGGGAGAAACAGGCTTCCCACGGAGCAGGGAGCCTGATGCGGGGCTCGATCCCAGGACCCTGAGATCATGACCTTAGCGGAAGGCAGATGCTTAATGACTGAGCCACCCAGGCGCCCCTACTAATTATTGTTTAAAGTCATCCAGCTCAAACTTATGAAGTACGGACTACAAGAGCTGGCTGGTGGCAGAAGGACCATAATTAAATTAAACCGCACAAAAAATGGTGACGCTTGTGTGTAAGATGGTTCTTGACACGGTCCACATCTCTCCAGCACCATCTTTCCCAAACTTGGCCAACATGGTTGCTCATTAGGATTAGGGCTCATATCTCTTAATGAGTCCCCCTGCCTCCTCGCTTGCTTACACACATTTCCTTTAATCCAGACAAATGTTTTCAGACTACAAATCTGATTAGATCACTCTCTCCAGTACTCTTCCTCCCCTTCAAAAAATTTATGTCCCTCCCTTGGTGAGATTAGTGGAAAACCCATCACAATACCTGCTTTGGTTTGAACCTTACCAACCTCTCCGTTTCCCCTTTCATTTCTGCACTAACGAGACTGCCTTGGTTTCCCGAGTTCGTCAAGCTCCCTTTGGTTGTAGGACCTGTGCCCTTCCTAGATCAGCTCCCCACCCTCTCCCCCGCACTCTCACAACTGGTCCTTTGTGGTGTGTGCAGATATCCCATTTATAGTTATTGCCATATCTTCCTAATTAGGCTGAAGTCAGGGGCCATATGGATGTATTGCTTTCTCTCATATTCCCAGCCCCTGCCTACCATGACGTCCAGCACACCACAGTCCTCAGTACTTATCCAGCAACTCTGCTCCTAGGTAGGTTTCCAACAGACATAAAGTTTGTTGTCTATCAAAAGTCATATTCAAGAATACTTATAGTAACTTCATTCTTAACAGCCAAAACCTGAAAATAACCCGATTTCTATCAACAAGAGAACAGATGCAATAGAATAGCATACAACAGTAAAAAAGAACAAATTACTATGACATGCAAAAAAAAAAAAAAAAAATCAATGAATCTCAGAGACATAATGTTAAGTGAAAGAGGCCAGACCCAAAAGGGGATATTCTGTATGATTCCACATAAGAAGTTCAGAAATAGGGCACCAAAGGAAAGGTCGCTTTCTAGGGAAGGATAGTAATAGCCACCACGCATGGAGCATCTACTCAAGCACAGACCCTGTGGAAAGTGCTTGACCTGCCCTAACTAACACACCCTCCTCAAACCCGATGCCCGATTCTGTTGTGATCCCCACTTGTTGGATGAGGAAAGTCAGTCTCTGGGAGGGGACATTCCTTGTCCAAGTCCACACCGCTGGTAAGAGCAGAGTGGGGTCCCCTCCTGCTCCTCATGACCTCATTGTGTCCAGACAGGTAGATGACACTGCCTAGATCACAAGAACCATGGCCTGGGGCTGCCGTGCCAGGAGACTGCAGGAGATAAACCATGCAGAGCATTTCCCACCAGGCCTGGGACATGGCAAGAACTCGATAACTATTGTCTATGAGGATTAGTCCTATGAGAAGTGGAGACTCAAAGACATTGCTCAAGGCCATATAACTAAGTAGCATCGCATTTGTGCAGTTTGACCACGAATTCCATCGTGTGGATTGATTCTAAGTGACTTCCATAGTTAGGCTGAATGCAGCACTATGTTATGGTTTTCCTGGGCTCTGAGCACTTTTGCCTTCCTGACAGTCTTCCTCCATAAGGCAAATATTACAAAGTATATTTTATGAGTCCCTTGGCATAAAGACAAATGTAACCTAAGCTGGATTATAGTCATTCTTTTTTTCAAATTTTAAAAGAAATGAAAACATTCTCATGGACTCCTAAGATACCATGGGCTGTAGGCGCTATGTGCACTGGACCTAATAGAGAAGTGGGCTCTGCTGGATGCAGGTGCGATCGTCAGGGGCCAGTGACAAAGATGGTGGATTTCTTTGAGGGAGTTTGGGGAGAACCTGTGGTTGAAAAACACAACTAAAGACGGAATTCTTCTTTGATGAATTTTGAAGACAAAATCCTCTTTTGATTGGAAGAGATTCTCTTCCTCATATCCTTTTTAAAATTGCCATAGTTACCATAAAAGATTCAGCCATCAGCATGAAATGACATTTGAGTTCAAATGATTGTGAAGCCTTTTTGATTTAATGAAAAAGCAGAAAACAATCCGGAAAAAGAGACCGCAATTCATGGAAATGGTGTTTTGTGTCATTTTACCTGATTTGGAATGGGGTGGGAAGAAGGAATTGATGAAATGCTATAAAACGTTAGAATTTAAATAGGCCTTGATGTAAATAATGAATCATGCTTTGGGGCTTTCAAAATACACAATTTTAGTCTCCAGTTAAATAGGAGTCTGCTGGAGCCAATCTAAATATGTAGAGACTGGTAGCATGAAGCGTCACATAGAATACCTGTTTCCCTGAAAGTTTGAAATTACCGATTTGCTTGAGTCTGCACCATTCTTGAAGGCCTTTGACAAAGCACCAAAAGAAAAAAAAAATCCCTCAAGCAACTTAGATGATGTTTGTTCATGGGATTTGAATAGCTTTTAGCTAGTAACTGGTGTTTGTAACCTTTTATGAAGGTCTTTCAAAGCAAACAAACACATAGGAACGAGGGAACAGAAATAATGCACTGAGCAAATTCTAAATTTTACATAGGACACAACAGATGCTTACACATCTTCATTCTGCGCGCTTAACGATGGCTATGTGCCACGCAGGACAATGGGTAAGTGTAAAGTATGGGTTAATTTCAGGATTATAGCTGCTATTAACACAAAACCAAGACAGCACAAAGACAATAATGTGCCTTCCCATTCTGTCAAGAGTGGCAGGTGTAATTGCTGCAAGGACCAAGTAATGTGAGAACAGATGAATGTGGAGCCCACAGGAAAAGCCATTGTCAGTGCAAAGAAAATGGGTTAAGGCCCAACAGTTTTCTGATGCCTTTGGCCTTCATCATGATGAATGAGATAATCTTACCCCGAACAAAGATACGTTCAGTCCAGAAATGCTATGACTGGATCTAACCCAAGTGTCTCCCTCCCATGACCGTGGAGTGCACTTCGGTGAACAAGGCAGGCTGGGTAAGTAGGGGCCGCCCTGTTTGGAAGTGGCAGAAGTCTCTCGTTTACACCTGCCTTCATTGTCTTTTCAGTGATAAAGTCACTTTTATGGAAGAGGGATTTCTAATTGTCTCTCATTTTAAGCTAGTATTTTTGTTTTTTAGAACACTTGGGAGTGGGGAGATGGCAAAGACAGACGAGAGCATGTCCCATCCAAAGGAAGAAATGACCCTTTGGCTTTGCCCAGCTGTTGTTGTATTGGAACGTGGGCAAGACTTGCTGAATCTTCTGGTTGTTCAAAGGAAGCCAGAAATCTGAATTTCTTTCGGGGTAAAATCTCCCAATTTTTCAATGTTGTCAAGTCCTTCAAAGATTTAAAAGACACCGAGAAGAATAGAACAATAAGGGACAAACAACAGATGTCTACACAGCCCAGTTCACAGGCAGTTCATGTAGGACTGTGAACATCATAGATACCTATAAAGACTGACAAATGCCTTTTCATTAATAGTAAAAAAAAGGAAATCTCATCTTTCCTTTGGAGTTTTAACCAAAGGACACTGTTCACTAATGCGTTCCCTATCTTCAACCCAAAGGAAAAGTTAATAAATATACGGCAGGGATATTTCTTACAACATCAATAAATGGCTTAAACGTGGTTTTGGTTTATGTCTTAGTTGCTGCAATGGGTTAAAAGAGATTTCAAAACATCGCTCAAAAGGAAAGCAGTATGACTTTTCTTCAGTAGACCAAAAAAAAAAAAAAAAAACAAAACCAAAAAAACCAAAACAGTAGTTGGCAGAGATTTTTTTCTTTAATAACAGTCAAGAAAACATCTAAACAAACTTAAATACCCCCAGAGAGAGTTTTCCAATAAGTCAATAAAGCAAAAGGGTTATTAACCTCAAGATGGACTTGCTGTTGGGATCCCAGGAAAACCATCTGCCATGCGCCATTTTTTATTGACACTTCAGGGTAAACTAATAAAACTCTCCATTTCAATTAAATTTTGGAAACTCATGTTCCCTCTTTCTCAAATGCTGCAAACAGGCATATAACTGCAACAGCCCCTTTTTTCCTCAGGTCTCCTCTTGGCATGGGAAGCCAAGCCAAGGGCACATTCTAGTGTTTTCCTCACCACAGTCTTTGACACAGAAGTTTACTAGATGTGATGTTAACAAAAGGGGGAGAGTTAAAGCCCTTTTCATTTTTGCAGGTGAGCTTCTGGAGCCATTTGGAAATCAAATGTGGCTTTTTTTTTTTTTTTTAAATAGGCTCCATACCCAGGGTGGAGCCCAATGTGAGGCTTGAACTCATGACCCTGAGATCAAGACCTGAGCTGAGATCACAAGTTGGACACTTAACCAACTGAGCCACCCAGGTACCCCTCAAATGTGACTTTAAAGTGTACTTTTGATCCTTTTCAGGACCTCTTAGAATCATAGTTTGGAGTTAAAATGGATCTTAGGGAATTATAACACAAGTTTTATGGATAAAAAATTGAGGCACGGAATGTCTGACTTGGTCAGGGTCAAGGAGCAAAACAAAATCAACTTCAGTTCCATGTCTGTGGTAGGCAGCCTTCTAAATCGACTCCCAGCGACCTCTGCCTCCTGGTATTCATTCCCTTGTGTAATCCACTTCCTTTGAATGTGGGCTGGATCCAGTGACATGTTTCTAATGAATAGAATATGACAGAAAGGATGGGATGTCACTTCTGTGTAGGTTACTCTCTGTTCCCTTCTCTCTGTCTCTCTCTTTTCCTTTTTTGCTCTTCTTACATGCTTGATCTGATAAAGCCAGCTGGAGAGGCTCTTGGGGCAGAGAACTGAGGGGGACACCTGCCAACAACCTGGAACTGAGTCTGGAACTGAGGCCCTCAGCCCATAGCCCTGGAGGGACTGAATCCAACTAACCTGAGGGGACCTAGAACTGGATCCTTCAGATGAAGTTGCATCAACAGCCAACACATTGGTTGCGGCCTCATGAGAGAACCTGAGCCAGAGATGCCCAGCCAAGTAAGTGATGAATGCCTAACCCACAGAAACTGGAGGTGATCTCTGCATGCTCTTTCCAGCTGCTAAGTTTTGGGGGAAATTTGTTACACAGCAATAGATAACTAATATAATGTCCTAGGACTGTTGACTCTTAGGCCACTGTTCTTTGTCCAGTTGGCTGTCTTTATATTCTTTGTATATATTTTTTCAATTACTTTGTCCACCTCCTTTTTTAAAAAAAGGTTTATTTATTTTGAGAGAGAGAGAGCATGGCAGGGCGGGACAGAGGGAGAGGGAGAGAGAGAATCTCAAGCAGACTCCCTGCTGAGTGCAGGCCTGAGGCAGGGCTCAGTGTCATGACCCTGGGATCATAACTTGAGCCAAAAGCCAGAGTTAGACGCTTAACTGACTGAAACACCCAGGTGCCCTTGTCCACCTCCTATTAATAATCAGTCGCAGGACACTGTACTGGTTAAGGTCCAGGATACAAAGATGAGAGTGGCAGAATCCTTCTTCTCATAGAATTTTGCTTCAGTAAAGGAATTGAATTTTTAAGTGGCCATCTTGGGTAGAATACGAAAAGACTTCTGTAAAGACCAATAAAGACCAAATTCTTTGTTAGGAAAAACAACATAATAATGCTTACATTATTGGACTACTGTAAAAGACAAGAAAAGTTAACAGAAGTTGTGCTTTGTGCATGCCAAGCCCTATGCTAAGCATTTTGTAGATATTAATTCCTTTAATCTTCACAACTTTATGATGAAAACAGTAACATCTATTTTACAGACAAGGAATCTGAAGCAGAGATTTTAAGCAAGGTCACACTGGTAGAAATTGGCAGAAAAAAATATTTAAATCTGGGGTGTTTGGGTTCTAGAGTCTGTATTTTAACTAGTCTCCTGTTTCTAGAAAAATGAATAATGGGATAATATAGGTAAAGTGCTTAGCATAGTACCTGATGCAAATTAAGTGCTCAGTATGTGGTTCATATGATGATGATGATGATGGTGGTGGTGGTGGTAATGATTTTTATAAAAGGTAACTATTATGAAAATGATTATTATAAAAATTATTATAACTATTATACTCCCATTGTGGCATTGACTGGTAGCAGCAGATCCTTTATGTAACAAAGATTCTGTGATGTTTTGATGAAAGCTGACCCAAAGCACTCAAACCCTTGAGGATACCCATCCTCCTTGAAAGCCTTGAAAAAGGCTAATATTTTTTAAATGCCTGGGCCTGGAGGTATTAAGAAACTTTCTATCACAAGTGACCTAAAACAACAAAAACAAAAAAAACAAACAACTAACCAGCCAAAAATTTTGCCTCTAACTGATTTTAAGCTAAAAAAGAAATTTATTGGTGCATAATAACTGAACATTCAGAGGCAGGATTGGCCTCAGGCGGGGTGGATTCGGGGCTCACACAGTGTCATTTGGATTTATTCCTGATGCCATCTTCTGTGCTGGCTTTATTCTGGGAATAACGGCAATAGTACCCAGCGCCTCACAGCACCCAAGACAGATGGCTTTGGTGGCTCTACCTTCCTCTCTCTCTAGGTTCAAGCCACCTGTGATAATGAAAGGCTCTTTGGTGGCGCTCCAAGGAAACAGAGATTTCTTTTGACTGGAATGGCTTAGGTCATATGCTCATCACTGACCAATAGCAGGGCTATATGGTGGTTTCCTTCGCTGGCCTGGGTCCTGAGCTCTATCCTCAAGTGCACGGGGAGCCACATCCAGACCCATGATCTGAGAGCAGGAAGAGGGCTACAAAGAAGTGGGGATCGGTGTCAGGGAGGCAAATGGTGAATGCTCACTAGAAAGTGAGAAAGCCTCGAAATATCTACATATTTGACAGCCAATGCATTTTCTTTTATTTTCTATTTAACTTTTTAAAAAAGATTTTATTTATTTATTTGACAGAGAGAGAGCGAGAGCAGGAACGCAAGCAGGGGGAGTGGGAGAGGGAGAAGCAGGCTTCCTGTGGAGCAGGGAACCGCATGTGGGGCTCGATCCCAGCAACTTGGCAATGTCTGAATGAATTAACAAAGGCTGTACAACATAGGAAAACACTGTTGTGTTAAGTTTTATAGAAAGTGGGGTTATAGAGATGAAAAATGCCATATAAGTGGGTGGGCACATGGCAACTCTATCATTTTTCACTTTGGCTTGTTAGCATGGTTTTGATTCTATTTGAAATTTGCCTTTTCTAGGAAAGGAAGGAGTAACGGCAGCTAGAAAGTTATTCATTCTTCTTTATGCTTAGGAGTAAAAGGAAATGTGTTCTTTCTAAAGATGTGTGTGTGTGTGTGTGTGTGTGTGTGTGTGCGAGCTTTCCTTTTGACTGGGCTTACTTATAAGGCACATGGAAATAATGGAATTAAATTTCTTCCTTTTCTTATGCTACATACCTTTATAAAGGTTGCTATAAATGTCATAGCTACTGTGTTTCCTGAAAAGTAATTTTCCTGTCAGTCTGACTGTTCCTTTGAGATACTGTATTATTAGTCTATGATGATTTCTTTAAAGTGCATCAAAGTATATGCTTCAGTGTATTTTTATCATTTCACTACATTACAGTGAAATTTTCCCTGGCTTCGAGACTTGTTTCTAAGTCACTAATTATTCACAAACGATGGTAAGATTGCTTTATTTTATCCTTCTAATGAAATGCATTGAAGTTTAAGGAAAACCCTTAACAGAGCTTAAAATGCCAAAAAGGGCTTAGGAAATGAAAAGTCCTTTCCAGTTACAATGTGAATTAAAAACAAAAAGGCTGAGGCATGTAGGGAAGTAGAGAAAGGAAGGGGAAGAGAAGTCTTCTTTGAGTATTTATGGTTTCTATGTCATCAGTGTTCAGAAAGTACATTCACGAACAATCCCAGAAATGGACAGAAAAGACCCGGAAGGCGTCAGTGATCATCCTGCTTCTACAAAGCGTTTAAACCTCTACCTTCTTTCGAATGTCTTGGACATTAGGAAGAATGTTTCCTAAGAAGGAGAGAAGATCATGAGGCAGAACGAATCCAATGTTTTTCGTTGTTCATCAAGAAATCATTGGCTCAAACTCACAAAATGCAGTCGTATTTTATTATATTTTCTAGTTATCCAAGATTTAGCTATAACAGAATCTTTTAAACAACACGTTTAAACAGAATGTGAACACCTTGTATTACACAGCATAATGTGATTGATTTACAGTCCATAAGAAAAGCCAATTTTCCTTTTTTGTGAGACATACTGATTTAAGACAAAAAGCAGTAATTGATTGCATCTTTGGAGGGCAAAGGTGAGCTGATGAGAGAGGGAATTGAAAGAGAGAGGAAAAAATATATGAAAAACAATCTACATATAAACATCTATTTCTGATATTTATTATTTCCAAGTTTTATTTTCCCCAAATGGTTTTCTTCAAGGAACAGAATTCATTCACATTCAGATACACACACACACACACACACACACACACACACACACACAATGTATGTGTGCTGTTTGGCTGAGCCCACGCGCAAAATAAACAAGAAACATAGAGTTATTGATAGCTAAGATGAGCCAGGAATTATAGGCACACAGGTACCATCCTCTTTGCGGATGTTTACATGGAGTTTTCTTTAGCTCTCAAAACCTTAAAGGGTTTTAAGATGCTTCAGAGTATTACTTGTCTAATTGGATATTTAGGAATGCAATGACTTCTTGAAGAATACCTTAATTCAGAGAAAACTCTTATTTGTAATTATAATGAGTAGGTTCCTCTGTCTCTTTGGAATTGATAATGAGCTTGTGGGCTTCCTTCTGCATTGTCTTCATCTTTATCTCCCTTTTAAATCTCCTTCATTATCTGCTATTTATTTTACTAAAGGTGATCACAGCTTTATTAGTCACTGCTTGATTAACCATAGCGGGATTCAAAATGAGCTTATATGGACTGTGAAAACAAATGCAGGTAATGGCCCAAGCTTGGACCTTTTGAGTTTTTCCTTTTCCCCTTGACTTCCTCAAGAACTTCCATGTGCCCTTGAAAAGGATGTGTGTTCTTCTGGTCTGGGCGGAGTGTCAATAATGTCAATGAGGCAAGTTGGTTGATAATTAATTCAAGTCATGTATATCCATATTGATCTTCTGTCTACTTATTCTATCAATTTTTGGGAGAGGGATATTGAAATCTCTGACTACAATTACGGGTTTGTCTATTCCTCCTGTCAGCTCTATCAGTTTGGCTGCATGTATTTGAAAGCTCTGTTGCTAGAAGCATGAACATTTAGAATGCTTGAGTTGAAGGACAGCTCCCCATACACAGCCAAATTCCAGCTAGTGATCAGGACGACAATCACATGAATCGGATATAAAGAGTGATACAAGGAAAGAAATGAGGGTTTGAATTCTCATGTCATTGGTGACATGGAAAGTGCAAAGCAGTGTGAAATGGGTTGAGGCAAGAGCAGTAGAAGACTGAGGATAGCAAATAGGACCCAGAATGCCCATGTTTAATGTGGAAATATCATCTGATTCAGCAGATGAAAGAGGGTAAGCAAGGCTGGACATCTTTGTGGGGCAATTTATCTTAGTGTTTTGCTTCTCCGAGTTCCCCAAGCAAATATATATTGATCTGGCATGCTGATACTAGGTATAGAGGTTGATCCCAAACACATGCAGTCCTGTCCTCAGGGAGATTCTGGGTCAGTAGAGGTGGGGGTGGGGGAATAGATGTCCACGGAACATTCCCACACATCATATAGAACTACTTTGGAAAAAACCACGGTTCAACAAGAGCATATAGCTGAAGGCCCTTCTCTCATCTGTTGGGTTAAAAAAGAATCCTTAAGCATGAACTCTTTGAGCTGAGGTCTAGGGAAGGAGCTTTCTCCATCAACTCAAGCTACCTTAATAAAATACTCCAGACTGGGTGGTCTAACAACAGAAATTTATTTTCTCACAGTTCTGGAGGCTGGCAGTCCAAGGTCAGGGTACCAGCATGGTTGGTTTCTGATGAGAGCTCTTTTCCTGGCTTGCCGATGGCCCCCTTCTTGCTGTGTCTTCACATGGTAGGGAGAGAAAAAGAGCAAGCCCTCTGTCATCTCTTCTGATAAGGACATTAATCTTATCCCGAGGGCCCCATCCTGAAGACATCACCTAACCCCAGTCCCCTCCCCAAAAGTCCCACCTCCTTTTTTTTTTTTTTTTTAAAGATTTTATTTATTTATTTGACAGAGAGAGACACAGCGAGAGAGGGAATACAAGCAGGGGGAATGGGAGAGGGAGAAGCAGGCTTCCCGCGGAGCAGGGAGCCCTATGCGGGGCTCGATCCCAGGACCCTGGGATCATGACCTGAGCCGAAGGCAGACGCTTAACAACTGAGCCACCCAGGCGCCCCAAAGCCCCACCTCCTAATACCATCCCACTGGAGGTCAGGGGCTTCCACATATGAACTTTGGGAAGACACAGACATCCAGTCCACAATGGCAAGTGTTAATGAAAATGAAGTGGAAGATGGAAGGAGCAGTTTTCCAGGAAGGAACTCTGTGCTTCGCTTTCTCCCTCTCATCCCCCTTCTCTGACTGTTCCTAGGACCAGCCACTTTCACGTCTGCAACTCACAATCCAGCAACCACAGCATGCAAAGATGGCAGCCTCCCTCCCTGTTCCACCTTCTCGTTCCACCTGTGCTCCTGCCTCCACCCCCGACTTTAGCTGAGGAAACGCACGACCTTCAGACATGCCAAAGGTATGCCCGAGTTGAGTGACAGCCCTCCACATCGTCAGAACTCCCGTGTGTTTTTATTTTTCTACATCTTCTTGATTCTTCATCTCCGTGATGTTCAGCGCAAACCAGAACATAAGCAGACAGATGGTCTGAGTGGGCGAGTGTTTTAGCTTAATCCCAAAACACTTGCCATCGGTCCCAACTCTTCTCCTCCCTCTCAGCTTCAATTAGTGACGTCACAGCGACCTCGCTCCCTGGCTGGTAAGCACAAGGGAATCTTTCTGGTACAGTTTTTTGAAAGATTAAGGGATATGAAGAGGAGTTCAGAGTCCATCTTTTCCGGAAGAACCTCACCCAGTTAAGATCTCTTGATTAACCACTGTAAGATAACACCACTACTACTAAGAACCACGACTGAAAAATTCATCGTACACTTATTAGTATCAGGCACTGTGCTGAGTACTTTCCAAAGATTTCGTTTTCCCTGCCACTCTGTTAGGTAGATACTCCTAGGCTTGTTTTAGAGATGAGAGTAACTTATAACCAGCTAATATTTTTATTTATGTATTCCCTCCCCCCTGCCTCAAATATTTATGAAGGATCTACTATCCTTAAGGCATATCATGCACAACTTGTTACCACCTTTCAAGACCCTTTTAGCCTGAAATGGGAGAAATTAACAACAACTAACATTTATTGAGTTCATTTATTGAGTCCTTACCATGTCTCGGACACTGTATTTTCAATCTGTAGTTATTTAATGCTTTTGCCAATCTTTTGATGTCGGTTCTGTTTCTGCCCCATATTCTGCAAACAGGGAAGCTGGAGCATACATTGCTTAAGGGAAATGTCCCCCAGATCATGTATTTTCTAAGTGGTAGAGCTCAAACTTAGACCTTGGGGGCCTGTCTTCAGTTCTCTTGATCCTGCATATCTAACCACCATCCCATGCAGACCTATCTTATTTAAAATGTGTGTGTGCACGCACACACACACACACACACACACATTCTGTAAACATGGACCAGCTCAGAATAAGTCCCTGCAATGAGAGGGTCAGCTTCTTTAGGGAGGAAGTCTCGCTCATCATTTTGTCCCCAGGACCCTCATGTAGTGATTCAGGATGTGGTGGTGTTGATTTTGCTCCCCGAGAAACATTTGCAATGTCTGGAGACATTTTTGGTTGTCGCAGCTGGGGGGGGGGGGTGCTACTGGAATTTAATGAGTAGAGGTCAGGGATGCTGCTAATGCACGAGACAGCCCCTCACAACAGAGAGTTATACAGCCCCAAACGTCAGGAGTGGTGAGGCTGAGGAACCCTGCCCTAATATAAGGGTTAACACAGAGACAGTGCTCAATATATTTCATGGAATGAATTTCAAATCATATACCAAGAACCTCCACCAAATAACAATTCACCAAAGATAACTTTCCACTTACCTTTCAAAACCCAGTTCAAGCATCATCTCTTCCTGGAAGGCCCTCTGACAATCCTCAGGCAGCTTTGTTTTGTTTGGCTTTAGTTTTTTATCCTAGTCAATATTGGCTTATTTTAGTAACTTTTTCTTTCACCACTTGGCTCTTCAGCCCCGATCAGGAATGCTGACGGTAGCTTAAGGATGACATAATTAGGCCAAAATATGTTTTTTTAAAAAGCTCTAGGATCTATTTCTTTTTTTTTTTTTTTAAAGATTTTATTTATTTATTTGACAGAGAGAGGCACAGCGAGAGAGGGAACACAAGCAGGGGGAGTGGGAGAGGGAGAAGCACGCTTCCCGCCGAGCAGGGAGCCCGATGCGGGGCTCGATCCCAGGACCCTGAGATCATGACCTGAGCCGAAGGCAGACGCTTAACGACTGAGCCACCCAGGCGCCCCTAGGATATATTTCAAAGTAAAAAAAAAAGCCTATGGATTTTCCATGGCTCTGTAGGTGGTAGGATAGGATTTAAACGGTAAATTTCCAACCATAAAGAGTTATCTGTCTTTTAATAAAATGCAAACCTTCTGTCCAGTTGCTGAATCTCTTGGGGTGGCGGGGAGGGGGGGGGGTTCTGTTTTCTTTACTTCTCAGTAGGGCATTCTTACAATTTTTTAAAGTCCGGTTTATTTACCTACAGCAAAATTCACCCTTTTAAAGGCCATGGTTCTATTTATTTCAACAAATGCATACAGTGGTGTAACCAGAGCTGAACCATACACACAATCTGTTAACAGTGAGCCTTTTACTTTTTACTCTGTATTTTATTTTTTACAAGAAGCACATATTACTCTTATCAGCATTTTCTGTCTGATCTGTTGAGGTATAATTTACAGACAGGCAAATGTACCGTTTGCTGTTCTCAGAGTTTCTACAAATGTATACAGTCATGTAATCACCACTGCAATCATGATGAAGAACATTCTGTCATCTCTGACAATCCACCAAAGCCATTTGCAGTCAGGCAACCCTCCGTCCTCCCCATACCTCTGGCAGCTCCTGATGTGATTTCTGTCCCTGTACTTTCGCTGTTTCCAGGGTATCAGACTAATGGAATCATAGAGTAGTGTGTGGTATCTTGTATCTGGCTTCTTTCATTTAACATAATGCTTTTGAAATGCATCTGTCAAGGAATGTATCAGTAGTGTGTTAATTTTATTGCTTTTCATTCACTCCTGTGGCAGGCCCATAGCTCCTTGATCCATTTCTCAGTTGATGGATATTTGACTGGATGGATATTTGAGTTACCTGAAGTTTTTGGAAATTATGAGGAAAGCTGCTATAAACATTTGCATATAGGGTTTCATGTGGACCTAAACTTTCATTTTTCCTGAGTAAATACTAGAAGTGGGATTGCTGGGTCCTGTGGTAAGCGCGTGTTTATAAGACACTTCCAAACTATCCTCCAAAGTGCTTGTGCTGTTTTGCCTTCCCACTAGCCATGCAGAATCCTCGCACCTGCTTCACCTCCTTGACGCGTAATTGTCAGTGCTTTTTTAAAAGCCACTTTAATACGTGTGTGGTGGTATGGCAATATTGTTTTAATTTGCATTTCCCTGATGACTAATGATGTTGAGCATTTTTGTTGTGCTCATTTGCCACCCATAACTCTTCCCGTTGGGGGCAGGTCACCGAGCTGACATACCTCCGCTGACCCGAAAGCTGCCTGGGCATTGGAGGCTCCTGGCCCTGCCCTGTCCGTGGCCTCTGTGCCCCTCCCAGTTCCCAGCTCTGGAGCCGTTTTCAAGGTCGGGACCCTGAGAGAGCAAGGTGGTGTTGAGCCCCTCTGGGTGGTGGGTGCGACTGGGCCCCATGAGCCCTCTCTGTAAACTTTAAGATTCTTGCAGGCCGTGCGGAGACCTTCTCCCTCATGGCCAGAGACCTCCGTGTCTGTAAGTTCCCTTACTGGCTGAAGCTGCCACCTGCCCTTTTGGGGTGGCCTGCCTCTGCCTTCCTGCCGTCCCCGGCCCCCGTGTGTCCTGCACTTTCTCCTAGCTGTCGCTAGTGTATGTTATTCTCTTAACAGTCTTTCCAATGCACAAGTTTTTCCTTTTAATGAAGTCCAGATTTTCAGTGTGTTAGGATTTGTATTTTTGGGGGGTCTTATGTAGGAAATTATTGCAACCAACAAGGTCACAAAGATTTTTTCTCCTGAGTTCTCCTCTAGAAGTTTTATAATTTTAGATTTTACATTTAGACCTACAGTGCACTTTGAGTTTTGTCTATAGAGGGAAGTGTAAGTCAAGGTCCCCTATTTTTGGTACATAATAACCAACTGTTCCAAAAACATTTATTGAAAAGACAATTTTTCCTTCATTGAATTACCTTTGCATCACTATAAAAAATTAACTGGCCAATATGTATGTGGATTTATTTCAGTCTTCTCTATTCTGGTAATAGCAGAGTTTTTAAAAAAATGTATCTGTTTTCTTAAGCAAACACTTATATATACCAAACACACGGTTTAAAACACTTTACAAAGAATAACTCTTTCAGTACCTGTTACAACCCTAATGGCAGGTGCTTTTATGAATTTTGTTTTGTTGACAAGGAAACTGAAGCACAGAGAGGTTAAGTAGATGTCCCAAGGTCACACAGCCAATAATTGGTGGAGCTTAGCTTGTATTTTCTTCTCTCATTGTGAATCACCCTTGGTTTGGTTGTCTGAATTCCTTACTAGGCGGTAAACTCTTTGAGGATATAGAATGTGTCTCTTAGCTTTGTGGCCTGAGCCCTTAGCACATTCCAGCTCCAGGAAACATGCTCCATGAAGGTGTAAAATGAATGAATGAGTGAGCAAATGCACAATGTGTGCACCAAATAGGTGCTGTTTGAAGATTATGCTCTTTGGGACCACCACCACTGGCATCAAACCCCAAGTAAAAAGACTGCCAACGACCGAGTCAGCGAGCTAGGTCACACTGAATACATAGGCTGTTTCCATTAAAAACAGAGAAAACATAGTGCCTACGAATATTCATTTTTGGCACATAGTGGTCCAGATTTCAATAGATCAACTTTCATAGGCCACCATGTGTCTGTTTATAGAATGTCCCAACCTCAGAGGCCACACTGGAGGTCTCAATAAGCCGGGTGACAATTGTCAATATCTTGAGTGGGAATGAAGAGATGGAGGCATGAAGTTAGTTCCAAATGGTCAGAAATGTCAAGGCAGGAGTGGAAGGAGGTGGCAGAATCGTTGGATCATATTGATTTTCTTTTGGGAAGAACCAAGGCTCAAGAGCTGGTAAGGAAGATTAAGCTGTAGGTGACAAGGATGTGTGGAGGGAAACCCAGAAAATCCGATTGGCTCAAGGTGACCTTTTTTTTTTCCTTTTTTTCTTTTTATGATCAAAGCCTTAGAGTACATGTTTGTGGTTAAAATTGCCAACAGAAAAGGAGGGTAGGAATTAAAAAGTTAAAGTCATCCAAACTTCCCTGATGTTCCAAGGAGACTTGATAAGATTTTTGTTTGTTTGATTGATTTGATTCTAGAGAGTTTTCTGGGCACATACATACAACTGTACATCATTTATGTCCAAAGATCAGAAAATGTTTATGGTTGTTCCCCTCACCTGAAGGAGTCATTTTCAAGGCCTCCCAAAGTGTCTCATATTCCAGAGAGCTCATTCCCCTATTTTATTTTGAATAACAAATAGCTCTTTGTTCACCTCAGCTGCAGGTTAGAATCCTCTGGGGAGTTTTGTTCTGTTTGTAAATGATGGATGCTCAGGCCCCGACCCCAGAGAATTTGGTGAATTCAGCCTGAGGTGTGGCCTGGACATTGGGGTGTCCCCCACATGATGCTACTATGCAGCCAAAGTTAAGTACAACTGGCTTGAATCGCTTCCTTTCCTTTATCCATGGCTGTCCAAGCCCCATCCTTGGAGAGTTCGCTTGATCATTTTGGGATGGGACCTGGGAGGTGGCCATTTTTTCAGTGTTCCCAGGTGCAGCTAAGGTTGAGACTCAGTGTCTGAAACTTTTGCAGTCATGCTAGTGGGACATACATATATTGGGCCCTTGACATAATCACCACAAAAGGAGACATTGAACCACCTTTCATTATAATTCTTGGTTTGAGCTCTCCATTGTAATTAGTGGATGCTGTACATGAGAAATTTAAAGTTCACTTTAAAAGGCAGAGCAGTGACTCTGTGGTGGTCGTGAATCTCTACCTGCAGGGTAAAGGAAAAAAATTTCACTAATCCTATATGATTGGTTACTTGTGACTCAAGATCCCACCTTGAGGGAGAGAATCACTCACTTAGATAAAAGTGAAGATCATCTACTCTGGATCACTATGTGAGATCTGTGGTTCTCAAATGTGAATGTGCACAGAAAGCATCTGTTTTTTCTTTTTTAAGATTTTATTTATTTATTTGAGAGAGAGAGAGCGTGCACAAGCAGGGGGGCGGAGTAAAGGGAGAAGCAGACTCCCCACTCAGCAAGGAGCCCGACGTGGGACTCCATCCAGGACCCTGGAATCATGACTTGAGTCGAAGGCAGACACTTAACCGACTGACCCACCCAGGCACCCTCATCTGGAGATTTTATAAAAATGAAATTTCTGATCTAGTAGGTCTGGAGTGGGGCGAATCTGCATTTCTAACAAGCTCCCAGGGGATTCCAGAATGGTCCTGGGATGTTTTTTGTAGTGAGGTGTCAGATCACTCAAAATGTGGCTCTGATATGAGAAGAGTTTGAAGATAATTATTTTATGCAACAATAGAGTGGAAATATTTCAAATAGACTTTATTATTTTACACCTGTGATTTAAAATGTTTATGTAGCTAATATAATAAATGGGTAGACATTGGACCATTGGACTATATACTTAAGTTGATATATTCCAATTGGATAGAATGCCTTTTTATTTATTTCCTTTTCTTTTTTCCTTTTTTTTTTTTTTTAGATTTCATTTATTTATTTGAGGGAGAGAGAGAGAGAGCACAAGTGGGGGAGGGGTTAGAGAGAAAGGGAGAAGCAGACTCCCTGATGAGCACAGAGCCCAAAGTGGGACTCGATCCCCGACCGAGATCATGACCAGAGCTGAGGTCAGATGCTTAACCGACTGAGCCACCCAGGCACTGCTATTTATTTACTTTTAAACTCTTTTCACTAGGAATGGAGTTTTGAGTTAGTTGAGGGATGGTCCTGTTATATTCTGGCATATAGTATATCTCCTTTAGGGACTGGTGTCTGTGAACAGAGATGATTCTCTATAAGCAATGAACAGACAGCAGAATGAAGTAGGAAGTCAGTGGTTGAGAAAAGTCTGGGCTGGTTGGCAGGTGCCCTCATCCGAAGAATGGGTGTAATATTAATACCTACTGCAGAAGATTGTTAGGAAGATAAAATGTGGATGCGTGTGCCCAGCACACAGCACAGCGCCTCCTTCATAAAAGGCACTGGAGTTTTGCAACTTTCTTTTTTTTTTTAAAGATTTTATTTATGTATTTGACAGAGAGAGACACAGCGAGAGAGGGAACACAAGCAGGGGGAGTGGGAGAGGGAGAAGCAGGCTTCCCGCTGAGCAGGGATCCTGATGAGGGGCTCAATTCCAGGACCCCCGGATCACGACCTGAGCCGAAGGCAGATGCTCAATGACTGAGCCACCCAGGCACCCAGCAACTTTAATTATTATATTGTCAGTCATTTGGGGGGGATGGGATTTGGAAGCACATTTGGACACTCTTAGACCAAAATGGATTAAAAATGTTTTTCTTCATTAACAGATATTCAATTATAATTATACATAAATTCATACACGTGAACACTTGATACGTATGTTTTTATGTTAGTTTAGTCTTTTTCTCTCCCTTTGTTCCTCGAGTCCTCCAGCCTCACATATCAGCACTATCCCACTCCTAGTTAACACAGGTTAATAATCATATTTGTATGTTTTTTTTTTTAAAGATTTTATTTATTCATTTGAGACACAGAGATACAGAGAGAGAGAGAGCATGAGCAGGGAGAGAGCCAGAGGGAGAGGGAGAAGCAGGCTCCCCGCCGAGCGAGGAGCTTGATGTGGGGCTCGATCCCAGGACCCTGGAATCATGACCTGAGCCGAAGGCAGACGCTTAACCATCTGAGCCACCCAGGTGCCCCTGTATTTTTTTTTTTTTTAAAAACAGTTTATTGAAGTATACTTCAACATACAATAAACTTGCACACACATAAAGTATAAAGTTTGATAAATTTTGGCATAGATACACCTATGAATCCATCACTACAATTAAGATAATGAATTAACTATCACTCCCCCAAATTTCCTCGTGCTTCTTTGTGACCAGTCCTTACTGACCCTCCGCACACCCCTGGCCCACCCCCAGCCACCACTGATCTATTTTCTGTCACTATAGAGTAGTTTGTATTCTCAAGAATTTTACACAAGTCAACTCATACAGTGTATAACCTTTTTTGGTCTGTCTGCTTTCACTTGGCGTGATTATTTTGAGATCCATCCATGTTATGACCATTATTTGAGATTTTCTGTCTTTTCAAATATAGGCATTTGGAGCTATATAGTTTCCTCTAGCAACATCTCACAAATATTTTTTGTGGCCTTATTTTTTTTTTTTTCATTTCCACTTAGTTCAAAATACTTTTTAATTTTCCTTTTGATTTTTTTTTTGGCCCTTGGGTTATATTGGGGATGTATTTCAAGGTATTAAATTTCAAAATATTTGTGGATTTTCCAGAAATCTTTTTGTTAATTGATTTCTAAATTAATTCTCTTATGGCCAAAAAGTATTTTATATGAATTAAATCTTTCAAATTTGTGGATACTTATTTTATAGCTGGGAATACAATTTATCTTAGTAAATACAATGTGTACTCTGTTGTTGGATCAACATAGATAGGTCAAGTTGGTTGATGGTGTTGTTCAGATCTTTTATATCCTTACTGGTTTACTATCTACTTGTTCTATCAATTATTAAGGGAGGGGTATTGATGTCTTTGAATATAATTCTGGATTTTTATTTCTTCTTGCAATTCTATCAATCATTGCTTCAGGTATTTAGAAACTCTATTATTAGGTGCATACCTATTTTGGATTGTTATGTCATATTGATGAAATGACCCCTTTCTCATTTTTAGATGACCTTCTTCATACCTGGAAATATTCTTTACTATGAAATCTCCTTTTTCTTATAATGACTGAATCATTTAAGCTTTCTTTTGGCTAGTGTTAGCATAGTATATTTTTTCCCACTCTTTTATATTTAACCAGTGTGCATCATTATATTTGGAGCTCATTCCTTGTAGACAGCAAATACTTGGGTATCACTTTTATTTAACTCTATCATCTTGAAATTTGTTTTCTATTCCTCTCATCTTTCCTTTGTTCTTTTTCTCTCTCATTATCCACCTTCTTTTGGATGAACTGAATATTCGTGTAACTTCTTTTTGTCTCCTGTGTTGTTTTATTAGCCACCATAGTTGTTTTGTTATTTTAGTGGTTGCTTTAGGGGTTGCAACATACACCTTTAACTTTATCACAGCTTGCTTTCAAGTAGTGTAAGACCGCTTTAACATAGGATGAGAACTTTATAACCATCTACTTCCAGCTCCCCTCCTGCCAACACTATGGTATTGTCGTATATTTAAGTTACATATATGTTATAAGCCCAATATCTACAATAAGTATTATATTGTTTTCATTTTTGCTTAAACAATTATCTTTTAAAGATATTTAGGTAATAAGACAAAAAAATCTCAAATACTTACCCATGTAGTTACCATTGCCAGTGATTTTACTGCCTCTGTGTAGATTGAAATTTCCTCCTGGCATCATTTTCCTTCTGCCTGAAAGGAGGTCCTTTAACTTGCCTTGCAGTGTGGGCATGCTGGTGATGAATTCTTTCTGCTTTTGTAGGTCTCATAATGTCTTTATTTCATCTTCATTTTTGAAAGATATCTTCAATGTGTTGAGCATTTATTGAGCACATATTCAAGTGCTGTGTGTATATTAATTTATTTAATCCCAACCAGTACTTTTTTTTTTTAAAGTAGGTTCCACACCCAATGCAGGGCTTGAACTTACGACACTGAGATCAAGACCTGAGCTGAGATCGAGCTGGGCGTTTAACCGACTGAGCCACTCAGGCGCTCCCAACCAGTACTTTTTCAGGGAAATAATTTGATCCCTATTTTACAGAAAGGAAACTAAGTCAGAAGGCGATGACAGTAGTTGTCCAAGGTCACACAGCCAGTAACCAAGGTCACACAGCCAGGAAGTGGGAGAGCGGGGTTTTGAAGCCAGTCTAGCTGCAGAACTTGGAGCTCGTAGCACTTAACACTTTGCGGTGTGAACTGCAATTGCTTGATTTTACTTGATGATATACCTTAGATCTGTTTTCACGTTAGCACTTGGAGATGATCTCATTCTGTATTTCGGCTATATTGTTTGATGAACCGGGATTTAGTTCTCCAGTCTTCTAGTGACAGACATTTAGGTTGTTTACAGTGGCCTGCTGTTACAAACAGTTTTGCAGGACATCTTTGAATATATGCACACGTTAGGTTATCTTTGGGAACTTGCGGAAGTGTACCCGAAGGATAAATTCTTAGTGGTAGAATTTATTCATTCAAGAGTGTGTACCTGTACATATTTGACAGGGGTCCACCTCCACCCTTACCTATAAAAATGAAATTAATCTATAAATTTAAACTTTTACTAACAATGTGATAGTAGGAGTATGATTTCTAAAGGATGTGTTAAAAGATGCTCTGGACATGATTCACATGAAATTTACAAATGACAGATCATTGTTTTTCTTCTTTTCCCCACCTTCTTTTCTTTCATATTTCAGTATGAAATAAAAAAATCCAACAATTTTACTCCAGTTGAAAAATGCCAAATAAATTACTAGATTTTTCTTTTTAGAGACATTGCCTTAATTATCAGGATATGGTAACTATATCTTCTGGGAACCTGATTCAGGCTGTTAGTTTCTCCAGAAATGTTCAATCATAATGGGGGAAAGTAAGAACATTTCTAATTTCTTTCTAGAGTACAGAGGTATCAAGAGTCCCAGAAAAGTGACAACTTTCCATTTCTATAGCAACTGAAATACACCCCAAAGAAACTGAGCTCAGAGCTCAGGCCTCAAGGTTAGATGTTCGGAATGGCAATACGGAAGTCTTATACCTCAAAGCCCAGAGTCCCAGCTTTGTTCTCTTCCCCTGACCTTTTCCTCTGGACATCTTCTGTGCTTAGTAGATGAGGAATAAACAGCATGCCTCTCTCCCACTCGCACTTAGCGGATAGAAATATTTCTCTTCGTTTTTCTTCTTTCTAAGGCATCATTAGTCATATTGTTTAAATTTTATTGCAAGAACTAATTTTCCCTTCCTTAAAAGAGTTGAGCATTGAGCTGTTCACGTAAATCATATAGCTACCTAGCTTTAGAAGTTCCTGAATATAAATAATAAACCTGGCCAATAATAATAACAACTGTGGAATTCAACACATTGGCTCAGAGGGGCACTCGGCAGGGAAATCTGGTAATTATAGTCAGCAAACGGCCCTTTGCCAACAGAATATCTTTCTTAAAAGCCCAACAGAAATAATTCTGGGGAAAATAAAAAGGCATAATCTGTGAATTGCTGAATGCAAACTATACCACATGACTTAATTAAGTGGACAGCTATGAAGGCTATTTCCAAAATAGTCAATAAAATGAACCTCATTATGGCATTTTGGGGAAAGGGAGCCTGTTTGTTTTGGAGGTGCAAATTCCAGATAGTACAATATTAAAAGAAGATAGATTTAAAAGCAAAAGAGGTTACCAGGAAGAGCAGATAAATGAAGTGGAAGCCTAGTTAGTGTTAAAGATAATTTTTTTTCCACAACGACAATATCTGGTAGTGCAGACACACATGAAATTGAATCTTTTTTTTTTTCCACAATGAGACACTATGTTTAGATCCATGTTACCCATCTAATATCCTTGATATGAGTCTCAATAATATTGAAGGCTTGCTATTTAGCAGCCTGAGAGTTTCAACGTGCGTATATGACCTCATCGCTGGGTTGGGGAATGTGGAGGTGCTTTTGAGCCATGTTAGTGAGCAAAGTGGGATGATTGCTCTGTTGCTTCCAGTCAGTTTATCCATCGTTCTGTCCATCCATCCACCCATCCATCCGTCCATCCATCCACTCATCCATCCACTCATCCATCCATCCATCCGTCCATCCATCCACTCATCCATCCACTCATCCATCCATCCATCCGTCCATCCATCCACTCATCCATCCATCCGTCCATCCATCCACTCATCCATCCATCCATCCATCCATCCACTCATCCATCCATCCATCCATCCATCCACTCACCTGTCCATGTTTTCGTTCAAATGTTTATTGCATGTCTGCTGTGTCTCTGGTGCTATTTTAGGTGCTGGGGATAAAGCAGGGAATAAAATAAATAAGGTCCTGTTCACATAGTGCTTACATAGTAGTGGAGGTTGGGATGGAGAGAGATAATGAACAGATAAGTGTATGATACATCAGGTAAGAATAAATCATAAGAAGGAAGATAAAACCTGCCAAGGTGATAAAACCTGACGAAAGTGTGTGTGTGTGTGCGTGCGTGTGTGTGTGTGTGTGTATGCTATCTCAACAGAAACCAGAATGAAGTAGGAAGAAAAGCTTGAGGTTACCTGGGTGGGGGTGGGGAGATCCTTGGAAATGGTGCAAAGGCACTGAGGTGGGAATGGGTTTGAGAGGTCCAGGAATATCAAGGAGGACAATTTGACTGAAGCAGAGTTTTCAAGAAGGAAAGCCATAGGAATCAAGGTCAGAGAGAGATCTTGTGGCAAGGCCATATACTCAGGGCATTATAGGCAATGGATCTTTTTCTTTTTTTTTTTTTTTTTTT
>NW_022589753.1:7944721-7992414 GCF_004348235.1 Phoca vitulina | reverse complement strand
TTATTTATTTGACAGAGAGAGAGACAGCGAGAGGGGGAACACAAGCAGGGGGAGTGGGAGAGGGAGAAGCAGGCTTCCCGCCGAGCAGGGAGCCCGATGCGGGGCTCGATCCCAGGACCCTGCGATCATGACCTGAGCCGAAGGCAGACGCTTAACGACTGAGCCACCCAGGCGCCCGGCAATGGATCTTAATCTTCGAGGGATGGGAAGCCAATAGAGGGTTTTGGGTTTTTAGTCGCTTGATCTGATTTATGTTTTAAAATACTCCTTCTGGTACTTTTTGAAGTGATGGTATTATTCTATACCTTGATTGCCATGGTAGTTACCTGACTGTATGTGTTCCATGGTGTAAATTATAGTTCAGGAAGCCTGACTTTAAAAATGCTCCCTATAAGTACTGTGTCGATTACAGAGGGCCCAGAGTGAAAATAGAAGGACTAATTAGGAGTTTGCTGTAAAAATTCAGGTGAAATCCAGTGATGGTTTGAACTGGGTTGGTAGCAGAGATTTGGGTGAGAAATAGTTGGGTTTGGGGAAAAGTTTTAAATGGAGCTCTTCAAATCTCAGCTAATGCCACCTGTATAAACCCAGTTATTCCAGCTACATCTGGTTGGCATCTTTGACACCATCCTTGTTGTTCGTCCCATTGTATAATCCATCACTAAATTCTGTTGGCTCTTCTTCCAAAACATGGCTTGAATTCTTCCATTCCTATCCATTGTAACCACCTCGTCCAAATTCCATCATGTCTTGTCTGCACAACTGCAGTAGCCTACTACCTTTTCATTGCATTTATATTCCTACCCACCATTGAAATCCATTCTCTGGGGCGCCTGGGTGGCTCAGTTGGTTAAGCGACTGCCTTCGGCTCAGGTCATGATCCCGGAGTCCTGGGATCGAGTCCCACATCGGGCTCCCGGCTCGGCGGGGAGCCTGCTTCTCCCTCTGACCCTGTCCCCTCTCATGCTGTTTCTCTCTCTCTCTCTCTCAAATAAATAAATAAATAAAATCTTTAAAAAAAAAAAAAAAAAAAAAGAAATCCATTCTCTGTATGGAAGGTGAAGTAATTATTTTGAAACCTTTACTTAACAAATATTTATTGACTATCCACTATTTGCCTGGCTAATTTAGAACCTGGAGATCTATCAGGGACCAAAACAGACCAAAGTCTTTATATGAGCCCGTTTAAGTGTGTCTATGAATTAACATACCTAATTAAGCTCCTGTTTTAACCCTTAAAAAAATAAACAAGTGGCTTAAAAATATTCCTGCCAAGAAACCATGGATTGAGGAGAATACCAATGCAAAGCACAAAAGTATTTCCAAAAAAGATATGCATCATTGGTGGATGGGACTGAAAATTAAGTTTCATGATTTATTAAGTATAGTCAATAATACCCTTCTTATCAGGGCACCTGGGTGGCTCAGTGGTTAAGTGTCTGCCTTCAGCTTGGGTCATGATCATAGGGTCCTGGGATCGAGCCCCGCATCATGCTCCCTGCTCGGCCGGGAGCCTGCTTCTCCCTCTTCCACTCCCGCTGCTTGTGTTCCCTCTCTCTCTGTCTAATAAATAAATAAAATCTTAAAAAAAAAATACCCTTATCTTTGGAACTGTTTCACATATGACAGGCATTCAGACAAATAGTAAAATAAATCAAACTTAGATGTTGGGATTGCTCTATCACAAAGCATGAAACCAAGAGTTTCAAAAAGATGACAGCTGATTCATTCACACTTGGTTTTTTTACCAAAAAATATTTATTCTTCATTTCATCTTTTTATAATTTGTGTGTGTGTGTTTTATCAAGTATATAAGATGTTAGTGTTGTAAAACATGTCTATAATTTAAAAATGAAAAGTAACCTTATATTGGGTGTGCATCAGAAATTTTCTTATTGATGGATGTACAATAAAAAAAAATGCTTCTAGACTACTAATTTAGAACCCTGTCTACGTCAATGTAAGGCCACTTTCCCGAGTGTTTATTTTCTAAAATAAAACAGATCTATTTCCTGGAGATCTATCAGGGACCTATCTATCAGGGATCTGATAGGGAATTCAGGAGAACCAGCGAAGGTACTCGTCAGCATCTATAGGTTCTAAATTATTTCAAATGCCAACAGAGTTGAAATTCCCTTGGTGAAATGCAGCAACTTTTGTCTCAGACCTATGCTATAATTAGTGGATTTCTTAATTACAGAGAGCATGTAGAATTTCATGCTGGGGAAGCGGGGGTGCAGTGAAAATGCTCCTGCCATTGAGGACACTGGGGGAGCAGATTCTCTTAAGTCGTTGAGAACTGCAGGCTCGCTCTGAACTCAGATACTTGCTGACCAAGAGGAGGTTCACTGGAAGGTACCCACACTCATTCTTAGAAAAAAAACAGAGAGGACTTCATATGTTCTTGCTCATGGTGATTTCCTCCGGCGTTAAAAATCAGGTGTGATTGCAAAGTAAGGTTTTGGGTTGTTTGGTGGGAGAACTGAGTTCATTCCCCCACTGCCCCCATATCTGTTGGATCCCAAATGATACCATCTGTCAAGTGTTTCCTAGGAGCCAAAGCCATGCTAAACACTTTCCATGAACCAGTACCTTTCAGCTTATGAGGTAGGCTCTACTCTGGTTTGCCTTTGCTACGTGAGGAAGCTAAAATTCAGAGAGAGTGTGTTGGTTGTTAGTGACAACATCAGGGCAAAGCCAAACAGCAGCTCTAGGGCCTGCGTGCTTAATGGGGACAGTGTTGTCACTATACTGCTTTGTGCTGGTTGTCTGTATACAAGATGAGGGACAGAGCTATTTTTCAAGACAAGAGTGGGCCTTTTTGAGAGATTGTGGCAAGGAAGAGGGGAAGGAGATGTGAGGTGGCTGGCCGTGGGGCTGAGGGGAAGGTGGTAGTGGGGAGAACAGAGAGGTCCTGTTAAATTTCCAATATGCACTGGGTGAAGTAACTCATCTTTCTCATCTCCCTATGACATCTTCATTAAAATACACATCTCTTGTTAAACCATTGTGAGTTGGATCCCTTTGCAGAGATGTGTGTTTAAATCTTGAGCCATGCTCTTAACTGGATTTGGGACAGAAATGTAAAGTACCCAGATGCTGCGCGGCTATATCCTACTTATGCTGTTTTAGGACAGGGGTCTCTAAAGTCTTGGGATTGGCTTGTTTGGGGGTACAGGGTAGCTATAGCTAAGACTACCAAAGACTATAGCTAAGACTTTTTGTTGGACCAAAAAGGGGAATCCTTGAGATGATTTTTTTGTTGTAGAATCAAGGCTATAGATAAAACTTGTTTCTGTAACTTGGTCGAGGTTCTTTCCTTTCATGAATTTCCATTGACCATCTATAGAATTTATGGTTTTTGGAGGAAGGGCAGTCTTGCCGTGGGAGGAAACTCATTAGTGCTATCACTCTCATGGTTTAGGGCTCCATGACTTTGAGGCACATAAATCTGGAAAATGACCCCAGTGAGCATCCAGTGCACTGATAAATACACATAATCCCGTGAGCCAAGATTTGTAACCCATGGAATCTCCTTCCCTGAGTGGGAGACTAGGCCATACATCTCCCCTTATATTCTTCAGAGCTGCAGGAACAAGGTTATCAGTTCATTAATTCTTTTACACAACCCCCCTTCTCTCCAGCTTCCTCACTAGTCTTACAATCTCAGCTACTGATGTCATGAGCTAATTCACAGAAAGAATTGGTATGTAATGGATGAGCATCTTGGTCTTGGCCAGCGTGTTTCTAAATAGGAAGTAGCATCCATCCGTTTGGGATGTCAAGAGTTTCATCTCTCAAGAACAGCCTTTATGCCATGGTGCGTAGCTCCGCTGACAGCTCGAGAGTGCTGAATTAGGATGTGTGCTCTGCCGATATCAGAGAAAGAAACAGAAAAAGAAACACAATTATATTTCATCCTATAACTTTTGCCGGCCTTGAAGAAATTTAACTGTTCGCTCCCAAGAGTGGAAATTTGACACAGTAACATTTTCAGGCTAGCCAACAATGTTTTGTTTTGTTTTTTCATTTTCTGCAAAAGTCTCTCATTTATGTCAAGAACTCTGAAAAGTTTGAGATTTAATTCTGCTCATGAGCTAACAACTGAGCCTGCCACAGCCTGACAGAAAACACAAGACTGCTGGGTCAGAGACAAAGGACTGCTATTACTCACAGCACAGCAGGCTGCTTGAGCCTCATGTTCACCTCACTTCCTTTTCCCCAGAGTCCATGACAGTGATGGGAAGCAGGCCACGTGGATGCTGCAGACACAGCCAAGGAACCCCCAGCTTAGGGAACCCCAATCTTTTATGAGGGGGTTGTTAGCAAACCTGTCCAAACTTTGCCTGGAAAGAGAAATTATCTTACTATACCTCTCAGGAAACAGATCTACCCTCGGTCCTGGGTCAAACAGATCTACCCTCAGGCTACTATGCTTGTTTCTAAGCCCTTTGCTGTATAAACATCCTTGAAAACATGTTCTGGAACAAAAGCTTCTACAAGATGTGCAGAAACATAACAAACCCATCAGTTGCAGGAAAGAAGTCAGCAAGACTTGTTTACTCAGATTGCAACTCATACCTCTACTTCTCATGTGAAACACTGACAGTTACTTTTGAAGAAAAGCAAATGTAAAAACGTCTTCACTGGCTCAAATGTTAAGACAAACAATAAACACCAGCATAAAATTTTGCCCAAAGAGTACAATCTGGGATAATATCCTGTCATGATATTTAACATCCCTTCAATTAAAGTGCCAATTAAAATAGGATTTATTTCAAGTAAGTGTTTTATTTATCTTTAATTACAGTATGCTCTGTCAGTCCCTGTATTTATATTGGAAGTGAAATCATTAAGGGGTTATTTGTCTTATACTTTGTTAAAGCAGGCAAGACCCCACCTCACAGTTTTCTCTAATTTTAGAGGAGCTGGGAGAAAAGAAAATAATGGGACATTTTATCTTCTAGAAAGTGGAGGTTCATCTAAGAATGGCCATTTGAATTGCTCTCATTTTTGCGAACTGCTGCTTCATTTTTACAAAAGAGAATGAAACATTTCATGACGAGATTCATAAAAGGCCCCACTTCACTAGCTTTCCACGTAAGATTTACCTCCATGCCTTTTTCTGTACTGGATATTGTAATTATATGATTCTTTCAGACCGATCAGTGTAGCATGCAAGGAGTGCCAGCTCTCAAATGTCTCTTGAACTTTATTCATTTAACTATGTTTCTCTCTCTTTCTGTTTTAATTTTTTTTTAACAGCTATAAATTAACCTCAGTAGTAATTCTTATATGGGGAGGGGGGTCTATCACATGTATTGACATAGTCCTCTTTCCAAAAATTTAAATTTCCAAAAAATTTATGTAACTGAATAAGCCTCAAGCTTATTTTGCCAGTATTTTCTACCTTTTTGAAGGATTCATGGGTGACTCCATGTGATCCTCTGAGGCATTGACCAAAGAGGTTTGCCTTTTATTTCCCCCCTGTCCTGAAACTCATCCACGAATATTCTTCTAGCAGTTTTACTCTCCTTTCTGTGATTTCTTGGCTATGAGTTTGGGAAGAGAGAGAAAAAAAATCTTTGGAAAAGTATGCTGTGATTTTCTTTTCAAAATAAACTTGAGTGGTTTGGTGGCAACACAATAGCTTAAAATGGCATCTTACAATAATATTTGTTAGGGCTAAATCAACTATGAATCACAATAACATGTAACTCTGGGACCCCAAGAGGAGCAACCCACCAACAAGCCATCAGGCAGAATCCCTGACACTGGGCTCCTGGCCTCTCCAAAATGTATCATTCAAGTAGTTAAGAACTTGGAGAGTGCCCTCCCATGCCCCGGTTTGGCTTCCCGTATCTTTTTTTTAATTCACTGAGCAATGTAATTGAGAATTCTGAGTTATGATGAGCCAAAGCACCAACCATATCGACTCAAGATATAATTATTAAAATGATTATCACCATCATAGGCTTCTATTGTATAGAAAAGTAATAGGCATATATTTCTACTATTTTTCTACAGTTCTAATTACTTTCTTGAGATGGTTCTCTCTCTTTTTTTATTGAAAAAAAAAAGGTTGAAGATTGCAGATTCATCTGCTTCAGGGCTTTTAAAGAGCAATTACTTAGATTTTTTTTTTTTTTTTTTAAAGGTGTCACTTCTTGTGCTTTCTTCCACCCTGCCATTATTGGGCAGAGAACTCTAAAATGCCACTAGCAAGGGAAATATGGGACTAGATATGCTGTTCCCCCATGGCAGTAGTCAAATTATCTTGCCTATTCTACAGTGATGATGTTTCATTCATCTGCTCATCCTGTCCCTGTCTAGATGGGCACACATCCAGGAGGAAAGAGCCCCGAGAAATCCCCTTCTGCCACCCCCCCTCTCTGCCCCCTGCCATAACTTGGAGCCCCATAGTTAATGGTGGCCGATGGAACCAGTGCCATGGCTATATCTTGGCACATGAGCTGGATATGAAAACAACAACATCAAAAAAGACAGTCCCGCTCTTGTGAGTCATTTTCTTGACTGATCTAATTTACCTTGAAGGTTAATGTATTCTAAACTAATTCAGAGATTAATAACCACTTAAAGATATATGAAAGACATTTAGCTCTCTGTGAGCACTGTGTCATAACCTCATTTTATTGCCTCTTCAATGACTTTGGGAGTTATTTGATGAGATTTAAAGGGAAATTTGATTGTAGGATATGGAGAGTGACAGGTGCAATGCATAAAGGGCTTTGGAACTCATTCTTGTTAATAATAAAAACAAGCATGTAATTTGATTTTCAGTAATGTGATCTTCAGAAGCAAATATTTATTTTCAAGGTGGAGATCATTTTTATCTATTGAAAGAGATAATTGAATATGCTCTTTTGCTGAAAGGGAAAGATTGCTTTTAGGATAAAAAGCGACACACATGGCTTTTATTTCACTTCAGTTCATTTCTTTAATCACAACAAGCAACCAGTTGCTGGGAGATCCCTGCACATGGGCTTCTTACACGGAGATGGGTTTTCTCTCCTTGTTTTCAATCCGTTGCAGGGCAGTGACTACTATAATGCTTACAGATGTGGGATCATCCCCAACAAAGCTCTCTCTCTGCCTCTTCTGGTATTTTTCTCTCACCTTTTATTTATCTTCCTTTTTTGTTGTTGTTCTCCTATCCTGTGCATCGAACTCTCGTTCCAATTCCCAAGTTCAGCGTCAACACTGATGTGTAGCAAATGAGATTGCACCAGTGAGGGAGGAAGTGTGGAGGAAGTACATTAGGATTATAGTTATTGGTGTGGCGTGGAATGCAAACACAGGATTTCCTTCACTTCCACTTGATCTGCAGCTATTTGAAGAAAAGAGAGAACAGAGTTGAGTTTGGGCTTTTGGACCAATCCCGCCATCATCCTCATCATCCCCAGTTTACTACGCCTGAGAAATTTGCTAAGCATTTACTTTTGTTACGTATATTCTTTCCATAAGGAACATGACTTTAGTGTCTTCCATTATACAGGAGGGGAAGCTGATTTTTCCTGTCTTCCTACAATATTGCTTTGAGATCCAAAGTGAAAACAAGAGGTGCCACCTACCCATCATATTCTTTCCCTGATCCAAACAACTGAATTCTTCAAGGGAATCATTAATTGTATGGTTGCACCTATAAGAAGGGTCCAAACAATGAATCATGGAACACTCTATCTAAAACTAATGATGTAATGTACGGGGATTAACATAACAATAAAAAAATTTAAAAAAACAAAACAAAACAAAACAAACAAACAAAAATAAGAAGGGTCCATTGTTTTATTTTCTGATGGGATACTGCTCAGACATTAAACTTTTGGTTTTGTGCCTCTGCTTACCCAAAGAGGGTAATGAAGGGTTTGGGGAAAACTCATGGGCTGAGCCTGGGGGTGATCTTGCACTTCTGGTGTGTAATGCGGTAAAGATGGGGGAGTTGCTCATAAGTCCCTTAAGTAGTAAGGGAGCCCCACTGGCACTTTCTTACTGGCATATGCCCCTGACATTCCCCAACTGGAAAAAGAAGCTGTGGGAAGTGGTAGGTAGAATGGGTCTCATGGGAAAACCCCATAGACCCTACGAAACACCTAGACCCGTGACCCATGAAAGACAGCATTTGGTTGCTGCCACACAGAAGGCGCTGATGGCCAGTAAAGGACATCAGAGAGGCCACAACAACACAGGGGAGAATGGGGCTCTGCTGATTCAGTAAGGAGGCATTTCCCTTCTTTCCAGTGCTTGTCCCAGCCCCCAATACAACAAGTGTTACAGTCAGGGAGGGGGTGGTGGGGAGGTGTGTAAGGAGCTCTCCATGCCCTTCTGCCATTCCACACACCTCCGTTCACAAGTCTAGCATGCATTTGGAGAGATGAACTTGGAGGTGAACATGAGGTTGAGGTGTTAAGTTGCACTGCACTAAGTATTAGTAGCCAAAATGACCAGAATTTTTGAGTCCATGTAAAGTGGTTAAGGGACTTAGAACGATGGCTTCAACCAGTCAGAGGAACGGAGTGACTGTGGGGAAAAATAGTTCCTTGTTGTACCCACCTTAAAGTCGCCTCCACCCTAAACTGTGAAGTGTTGTGTACATGTAGAGACTGCTTACCTCTCAATTATGGTGATAACATTTACTGGCTGTCAATATGTGTCAGGCCGTCTGCCAAATGTCTCTTTGATACAATACAAAGAATAACATATGAAAAATAGGCTTGAATTGTGAAACACAATAATGAAATGAACAGCCTTGACCTTACACCCAACCAAAGAAATATGGCGGCACCCATAGCATTAGACTCCTTGTATACTCCTCTTTGGTCCCTTTACTTTCACCCAATTTACTTTCCATTCTGAATGTTTTGCTGATTATTCCCTTGATTTTTAAAAAAAATGTGATTTTACTATTCAAAGGTTGTTGAGGGCAAGGGACTCCAGTTGATGTTTCTGTCTGTGGATATCGAGGCTGTCTTCCTGGACTATAAGCCGCATTCCACCCGGAACTTCAGATGTTCTCTGCCTTGTTCACCCTCCCCACGATGTAGCTTGCTGCCCAGCACAGAGTTGGCCACAGAAATATTTGGTGAATATCCAGATGCAGGATGTTGATGGTTATGATGGAGACAGTGACTGTGATTGCCTTTATGGAGCATGTTCTGTAGGCCAGGTTCTGTCTGTCTGTCCATTTCTAACCCTCACCAATGTCTTGTAAAGTAGTTTTTATTAATATTGTTTTACATACGAAGAAGCCCAATCAAAGAGAAGCATCGCTATTTACTAAAGCTATGTGCAGCTAAGGAAGTGGCTGGCCGAGAAGCCCAGAACTGAAGCCAGCTCTTATAGGTGACCACACCTGCTCCCTTTCCATTAGGAACTTAACATGATCTCTCACAGAATCAGGTCGAGAGCTTGTTATATGATATCCAGAGACTTCCAGGTGGCCCTTTGGTTGACACAAGTGTGGCCAGTATGTCCTGGTACTGCCTTCCCGCTGAATTCAAGGCTTTCTAGCAATATCTTTGCATTGAGGTAAATTGTATCTTTAATTGGTAACTACTAAAAAAAATGATTTAAAGGCAAAGTTACTTCAGGAGTTTGAAACCGGTTATTTATCGGCAGGCTTCGTTGCATAAACATTAAAGGTACAATGGGAGTAAACGCGGAGAAAATGATTTATCTCCACAAGTTATTGATTCTCTCATGCATCAGGAATGGGCAGAGCCATGAATGATTTATTGAGAGGTCCCAATAAAGATAGAAATAAGATGTCTCCAGAGTTGGGCCCCTTTTATGTGTCCCTTTGCCACTTTGAACCCAGATCTATTTCACAATTAAATCAATTACCTGATGTGTTACCATGCCCCAGCCAACTGTTTAGAAAGGCAGCCTTAATCATGAACAAGAATAATTCATCATCGGTAAGATCCTTTAAATTGTAGTTGTCACCTGAGAAGTGTTTTTTAAAAATGCTACGGGGTTCCATATCTCTTCTTTCACAATGAATTATGAGCTCAATTTATTTTGAGCTTGAGCCTTTTTAATTGGGAAATTCTTGTTGCAGGACTTTTAACATCGCAGGCTATTCTAATATCTTGCCTCATCTCCTTGTATCTCTGCTGACTGTGTATATATTTATATTTAGATATGTGATATTTAAGTTTATACCTGTATATATACATGCATTAATTGTGGGAATTTTATTTTGCTGCTTGTTATTTTTATTACAATTATTAGTCGGTTAAATTGCCCCATTGGGCTGAGTTGCTTAAGGAAAAACAGGCTCATCCCGTGGAAATTAGATGTATTTCTTTCTTTTTTTTTTTTTTTTTAAAGATTTTATTTATTTATTTGAGAGAGAGAATGAGAGACAGAGAGCATGAGAGGGAGGACAGAGGGAGAAGCAGACTCCCCGCCGAGCAGGGAGCCCGATGCGGGACTCGATCCCGGGACTCCAGGATCATGACCTGAGCCGAAGGCAGTCGCTTAACCAACTGAGCCACCCAGGCGCCCTAGATGTATTTCTTTTAAGGAGGTATTTTAGAGTGGTTTTGGAGTTCTGGTGCCAACATTTCTTAGCCATGTGCCATCGGGCAAAAGTTCACATCTACAGATCTCAGTTTGCTCAACCATAAAATGAAAGAATTGTTCTTTTCCAGAGGTTTTGTGATTGAATTCACTGGAGTTAGCACATGGCTTACCACAGCGTTTGGCCAACATGAGCTCTCCCCAAATGGTAGCTGCTAGAGTTCTCGGTGTGGACTGTGATCATAGGCTACATCTCACGTGTCAGTCAGCCTTCTTGAAAACACGTGCTCTAGTTCTCTAGGAAAGTTCCCCTTTACCTTGTGAATCAGTACCTGAAAAGGATAATAGGTAAGAGGCCAAAAAATAATCCTCTGGCACAAAATCTCTGGCCAAGAGCCAGCAAATAATTGAGACTTACCACCAAAAATGTGAGTGAACCTGGAAGCAGTTTTTTGGTCCCATTTGAGCCTTGAGATGATTGCAGCCCCCCAGCAGCTTGCCAACCACCATGTGGGAGATCTTGAGTAAGAACCACCCAGCAGAGCTGCTTATGGGTTCCGACTCTTGGACACTGACAAATAATATGTACTTGTTGTCTTAAGTTGCTGAGTTTTGGGGTAGTTTGTTATGCAGCAATAGATACCTCACTACCTGTTACAGACTGCCCTTGCCCTTGGCCTTCCCAGCCCCCTTCCACTGCTTGCTTTCTTATGATCTCTCTCATTTCTTCTTCTATGGCATTTGGCATCTTCTAACATTTATTTATTCATTATGTTTATTGTCCAGCTCTCTCCAAAGATTAATTGACCATATAATTGTGGGATTGTATCTGGGCTATCTATTCTGTTCTATTGATCTATGTATCCATTCTTGTGCCAGTACCATACTATTTTGATTACTATAGCTTTGCAATATAACTAGAAGTGTGGAATTGTGATACTTTCAGTTTTGTTTTTTTCTTTTTTAAGATTGCTTTGGCTATTCGAGGTCTCTTGTGGTTCCACACAAATTTTAGGATTGTTTGTTCTAGTTCTGTGAAAAATGCTGTTAGTACTTTGATAGGGATTGCATTAAATCTGTAGATTGCTTGGGGGTAGTATAGACATTTTAACAATATTTGTTCTTCCAATCCATGAGCATGGAATGTCTTTCCATTTCTTTGTGTTGTCTTCAATTTCTTTCATCAGTGTTTTATAGTTTTCAGAGTACAGGTCTTTCACCTCCTTGGTTAAGTTTATTCCTATGTATTTTATTATTTTTGGTGCAGTTGGAAATGGGATTTTTTTAAATTTCTCTTTCTGCTGCTTCATCATTAGTGTATAGAAATGCTACAGATTTCTGTGTATTAATTGTATATCCTGCAACCTTACTGAATTCATTTACCTGTTCTAGTAGTTTTTTGGTGGAGTCCTTCGGGTTTTATAGATATGGTATCATGGCATCTGCAAATAGTGAAAGTTTTACTTCTTTCTTACCCATTTGGATATCTTTTATTTTGTTGTCTGGGTGCTGTGGCTGGGACTTCTAGTACTATGTTGGGTAAAAGTGGCAAGGGTGGACATCCTTGTCTTGTTCCTGGCCTTAAGGGAAAAACTCTCAGTGTTTCCCCACTGAGTATGAAGTTTGCTGTGGGTTTCTCTTACATGACCTTTATTATGTTGAGGGATGTTTCCTCTAAACCTACCTTGTTGAGGGTTTTTATCATGAATGGATGTTGTACTTTGTCAAATGCATTTTCTGCATCAATTGAAATGATCATATGGTTTTTATCCTTTCTCCTATTGATGTGATGTATCATGTTGATTGATTTGCAAATATTGAACCACCCTTGCATCATGGGAATAAATGCCACTTGATCTTGATGAATGGTTCTTTTAATGTGTTGGATTTGGTTTGCTCTTTCTCTCTCTTTTTTTTTTTTTTTTAGGTTTTATGCATCTGTGTTCATCAGATATTGGCCTGTAGTTCTCTCTCTCTCTCTTTTTTTGTGGTGTCTTTATCTGGTCTGGGTATCAGGGTAATGCTGACCATATAAAATGAGTTTGGGTTTTCCTTCCCCTTCTATTTTTTGGAATAGTTTGAGAAGAATAGGTATTTACTCTTCTTTAAATGCTTGGTAGAATTTGC
Organism: Phoca vitulina; assembly: GCF_004348235.1. Classification (NCBI taxonomy): domain Eukaryota; kingdom Metazoa; phylum Chordata; class Mammalia; order Carnivora; family Phocidae; genus Phoca; species Phoca vitulina. Next base: position 7,979,745 of record NW_022589753.1, on the reverse strand, counting down.
CTGCAAAATCTTATCCTGGACTTTTGTTTGTTGGAAGTTTTTTGATTACTGATTCAATTTCATTGCTTGTAATCAATCTGTTCAAATTTTCTAATTCTTCCTGCTTCAGTTTGGGAGGTTATATGTTTGTAGGAATTTATCTATTTCTTCTAGGTTGTCCAATTTGATGGCATATAATTTTTCATAATATTCTCTTACAGTTGTATTTCTGTGGTGTTGGTTTTCATTTCTCCTCTTTCACTTGTGATTTTGTGTATTTGAATCCTTTCTCTACCCCTCCTTTTATTGATTGAGTGAGTGAGTGATTGATGAATCTGGCTAGAAGTTTATCAATTTTGTTGATCTTTTCAAAGAACCAGCTCCTGGTTTTATTGATCTGTTCTATTGTGGTTTTTTTGTTTTTGTTATTGTTTGTTTTTTTTAGTTTCCATATCATTTATTTTTGTTCTAGTCTTTATTATGTCCTTTCTTCTCCTGGTGGGGGTCTCATTTGTTCTTCTTTTTCTAGCTACTTTAGATGTAAGGTTTGGTAGTTTATTTGGGATTTTTTTTGCTTCTTGAGGTAGGCCTGTATTGCTATAAACTTCCCTCTTAAAACTGCTTTTGCTGCATCCCAAAGGTTTTGGACCATTGTGTTTTCATTTTCGTTTGTCTCCATGTAATTTTTGATTTCTATTTTGATTTCTTGGTTGACCCATTCATTGTTTAGTAGCATATTATTTAACCTCCACCTATTTGTGCTCTTTCCAGATTTTTTTTCTTCTGGTTGACTTCTAGTTTCATAGCACTGTAGTCAGAAAAGATGCCTGGTATGACTGTGGTCTTTTTGAATTTGTTGAGACTTGTTTTGTGGGCTAATATGTGATCTGTTCTGGATACTGTTCTATGTGCACTTGAAAATAATGTGTATTCTGCTGTTTTAGGGTAGAATAAATTCTGAATATATCTGTGTGATCCATCTGGTCCAATGTGTCATTCAAAATCACTGGTTCCTTATTGATTTTCTGTTTGGATGATTTGTCCATTTATCTAAGTGGGGTGTTAAAGTCCCCTACTATTATTGTATTACTATCAATTAGTTCCTTTATGTTTGTTATTAACTGTTTTATGTATTTGAGTGCTCCCATGTGTGCATAAATATTTACATTTGTTATATCTTCTTGTTGGATCATCCATTTTATTATTATACAGTGTCCTTTGTCTCTTGTTACAGTCTTTGTCTTAAAGTTGATTTTGTCTGATATAAGTATTGCTACCCTGGCTTTCTTTTGACATCCCTTTGCATGATAAATAATTCCTCACCCCCTCATTTTCAGTGGTGTCTTTAGGTCTGAAATGAGTCTCTTTTAGGCAGCATATAGATGGGTCTTGTTTTGTTTATGCATTCTGTCACCCTATGTCTTTTGATTGTAGCATTTAGTCCATTTACATTAAAAGTAATTACGAAAGTATGTATTGCCATTTTGTTACTTGTTTGTGGTTGTTTTCGTAGTTCTTCTCTGATCATTTCTTCTCTCGCTCTCTTCTCTCACAGTTTGCTGGCTTTCTTTAGTGATATACTTGGATTTCCTTCCTCTTTGTTTTTTGCATATCTATTACTGGTTTTTGATTTGTGGTTACCATTAGGTTTGTATGTAACATCTGCACATAGCAGACTATATTAAGTTGATGGTTCCTTAAGCTTGAACCCATTCTTTATTCCTCTCTCTGCCGTGTTTTTGGTGTATTGTGTCATATTTTACATCGTTTCATATTGTGAGTCCTTTGACTGATTTTTACAGATATACTTATTTTTATTGCTTTTTGCTTCCTATTTTTCTGACTCTTACTTATGGTCTTTCCTTTCCACTCAGAGTCTCCTTTAACATTTCTTGTAAAGTTGGTTTAATGGTCACGGATTCCTTTAGCTTGTCTTGGAAACTCTTTATCTCTCCTTTTAGTTTGAATGAAAACCTTGCTGGATAGAGTGCTCTTGGCTGTAGATTTTCAGCACTTTGAATATATCATGCCACTCCCTTCTGCAAAGTTTATGCTGAAAAATCCTCTGATAGCCATATGGAGTTTCCCTTGTATGTAACTGTCTTCTTTTCTCTTGTTGCTTTTAAAATTCTTTTTTTATCACTGCTTTTTGCCATTTGAATTACTATGTATGTTGGTGTGGACCTCCTTAGGTTGATTTTCTGGGGGGATCTCTGTGCCTCCTGGATCTGAATGTCTGTTTCCTTGCCCAGATTAGGAAAGTTTTCAGCTATTACTTCTTCACATAAATTTTCTGCCCCCTTCTCTCTCTTTTTCTTCTTCTGGGATCCCTGTAATGCAAATGTTATTACACCTGATGGAGTTGCCAAGTTCCCTAAGTGTATTCTCATTTTGCATCATTTTTTCTCTCACCTGTTCAGCTTGATTACTTTCCAATACTCTGTCCTCCAAGTTACTAATTCATTCCTATGATTCATCTAGCCTGCTGTTTATTCCATCAAGTGTATTTTTAATTTCATGTACTGTGTTCTTCATCTTCGATTGGTTCTTTTTAATGTTTTGTATCTCTTTCTTAAGGGTCTCGCTAATGTCCTCCACTCTTTTCTCAATCCAGTGAATATCTTTATGATCATTACTTTAAATTCTCTATCAAGCCTATTACTTATATTGGTTTTGCTTAGGTCTCTTGCTGTGGTTTTATCTTGTTCTTCCATTTGGGACATATTCCTTTGTCTCCTCATTTAGTCTAACTCTGTCTGTTTCTGTGTGTTAGGGAGATCAGCTACATCTCCTGCTATTGAAAGTAGTGGCCTCACAAAGAAGAGGTCCTTAGTGCTCCTCAGTGCAGTGCCCCCTCGTCACCAGGACCTGGTGCATCAGGGGTGTCTCCTGTGTGTGTTGCATGCACCCAGCTCTTGTGCCCTGGCTGCTTTTTCATTCAGTCCAGTCACTGCATAGGCTCTCTTTGCCTGTTATGAGCAGTGTTGGGTGTCCAGCTAGGGTGGGGCATACAGTTCTAACAAGGTGGACCTTGGGCTCCTACAGGCCCACCACCACCACCACCACCACTACAGGGACTGAGGCCCCGCAAAATGAGTGGGTTGGGAGAACTGCTGTTATCGCAGTTTGCGCTTGTCTTCTGGGGGAGTAGACCAGCAGTGCTGGGACTAGGGCAGGCCTGCTGGAGGGGGAGGGGCTTGGTGTCAGCAAGTTAGGTAGTGAATGCCAGTGCTGTGCTGGTTCCCACTGGTGGCCCCATGTTTATGCTGGAGGGCAGGGGAGGGGAAATGGTGCATTCCAACTCTTTTGTTCCTGGAGGGGTCTTCCTAGGATCCCTATCCCTCTGGAAGCCTCTGAGATGCATAAATAACTCCCCCTCCCGTATGTCTTGAGCATTCTTTAAACTGCGGCCTTTGCGCTGTACCTCTGCAGGCTGTTTGTTGTGCTGTCTCTTTAAGGGAGGAGACTCAGCTTCCTCTGGCCCTCCTGGCTCTCCCAGAGCCCAGCCCTCTGATTTTTAAAAGTCTAGGCTTTAAGTCTCACTGCTCGTAAGATCACATGAAATTTGGCCCCTCTAGTTTTTAAAACCAAATGTCAGGGGGATTTGTCTTCCCCATGTGGCCTCCCCAGTGTGATAGTCTGTTTCTCACCCTTCTCCATGACCCTGGCTCCCTCTTGACCTCAGAGGGCAACAGTCTGTTTAGCTCTCAAACTGCACCCCCCCCCCCTTTGTGTGTGGCCTCTCCTCTACCTTTAGTTATGGAGTTCGTTCTGCCAGGCTTTGGGTTACTTTCTGGGTTATTTACACTGACATGAGGGTTATATAGTTATATATGTGGGAGGAGGTGAGCTTAGGGTCCTCTTACTCTGCCATCTTGTCCCTCCTCCCCAAAGGCAGAGGTTTTGATTTGTGTTGTTCACTGTTCCATATTCAGTGCCTCATAAATAGGGACTTAATAAATGTCTGTTGAAATAATAAATAAATAAACATAAGTTAAGAAAAATAGGGACTTGATAAATGTGTTAAAATAATAAATAAACAGAAGTGAAGAAGAAAACCACAATTGTCTGGCTTAATTATGATTTAAGGAAACTTTCATGTTCAGTTTTTGTTGTTGTTGTTTTTTTGTTATGGTCCCAGCTCAGGTCTACTCTAGACTTGGGACATTTTAGAAGATTAGGTTCAGAGCACTGAGAGATAAGATTCCTGCAGCTTAAGGAATTTTTTTTAACATCATTAAAAATCAGATTCTTTTTCTAGGTGGTTATAAACTTTAGTAAATTTGCCTACTGGGGAAAGACAGATGAAACAAATGGGCTTTTGCTTAAATGACTTTTACCTGAATTTAATTTTATTCAGGCATAGCTTCAGTATTAAGTTGCTTTAGGATCCTCTTGATAAAAAGCGATGCAGAAGAAATGGTAGCAATCACCACAGGGAGGGGAAGCAAATAGCTTTGGCCTTCTCTCTCGCTCTCGCTCTCGCTCTCTCTTTCTCTGTCTCTCTTTTTTTCTTTATTGGTTCCAAGTTTTTATCTTCTCTGCTTTTCTAAAGAGATGCTGAATTTTTGTTTGTCCCTCTTGGACACATTGAGTGTGCTCAGGTTCTTCTGTCTGCCTTGCCTTGTGTTGTTTGCCATCCCTATGATTAAACATGCAATTAAGACTTAAACATAATAAAGCGCAAGAAATCTCGCAATTAGGGTGAAGCTGCATGCTGGTGACAGATTTAAACGTCGACACCTCCAATCAGAATCCAAGTGAGATCTTCCTCCCCTCTGTGCTAGTCTGGAAACCCTTCGCTTCCCGTTACTAACCAGAATCAGATGGAATCAGAACACAGTGTACTGATAGCCATGCCTTTGAGACTGATAATGGATTTAGTCAGGGAAATTTTTGGAATGATCTGTAGGCTGTCAATGAGCACACGACGCAGAGCAAATGATATGACTTGAGCTTGTTTATCAATGTGTCAGAGCATCGACACATTGCATTGTAAATCTGACATTCATAGGCGAAATCTCTGCCATCCACGAGGCTGCCTTGATTTGCACCAACATTTTTGTGAAAAACACATTCATTTGTCTGTATGGAAAGGATTTCAGGGTTGCTGCATTCATTTTTTTTTTTTTTTTACCACCGTCTGAGTACTTAATCATATGGACATTGTTCAGCAAGAAAATGATCTCTTCCTGTCTACCCCATTAGCAACATCCTTTCAGTCTTAAGAAATATAAATATTGCAGCATATTAATGAAAATGACATTCAACGCTGATATATTAGCACTCAAAAAGTGTGATGAAGTATGCTGTTAATTAACTCTTTTTGCCAGAATAATTGTAAATGCGTTCTCATATTTTAGAGCTATTTAAACTGCTGGGAAAAGGTTAGTAGACTGGCCAGAGACAGTTGGAAGTCAGACATCATTAGTTTAATTAAATTCCATTGGCATAACAAAAACGGAATTGTTGGAGTCTTCAGTTTTAGAAAGGATCCTACATAAGGAGAATTGTAGTGACAATTGCAGTTGGGAGATAGGAAAATTCCTGTTGTTGAAACCCCAAACTCCATAACTCCTCCAGTGTTCTTGCTGTCTCCACTGTTGCGTGTTCATGCAACAGATACTTACTAATATGCTGGGTTTACGCGTTGTTCTAGGTGCTGGAGATAGAGCGGTGAGTGAAATATTCAAGGTCCCTCCCCACATGGCGCTTCCATGCTGGTGTGGGGCGACTATAAAGGGGATAAACAAGATAATGATGGGTAGTGGTACGTGCTATGAAGGGAGAAAGCAGGTGTGTGATAAAGAAGTTATGGGAGGTATGTGAATAAACTTTAGATTGGGTGGGTGGGTACCCACTCTCCGAGGACGTGACATTTACACTCAGACTCAAATGATGAACTGACTGAAGAGCTCTGCAAGAGAAAGAAATGGTTGGGAAAAGTCCTTGCACCAGGGACAGGATTGGGGTTTAAGGAAGAGAAAGATCAGGCCAAAGACTGGAGCCTCTTGATGGGGGAGGGTGCTGAGAGTTGAGCTGACCCAGAGAGGAGGAGTCCGGGCAAAGAGACTGTGGTGAAGAGTTTGGATTTTGTTCCTAGGGCAATGGGAAGCCATTACAGGGCAGTGATAGGATTTGGTTTATTTTATTTGAATTGGCTTTACTGCTACTGTTTGGGGAAGGGACACAGAGAATCAAGAGGCCAAGTGGAAGGACCACTTAGGAAGCTAAGGCATTATCACAAGGGTCCATGAGGCAAGCCCCAATATGGAAATGCCTACCCAAAAGCTGAGCGTGATTATCATACTGGATGCACCTTATTATAGCATGAATTCTTCCAGTTTGACCTCTACCTCTCTTTCCAGCTTGATTTCTGGCTGCTTCTTACCACTGCAGTCAATGAAGGCCTCTCAGTACTCCCTGGTCTACTGCATGCATTTCTACCCCTCACCTTTGCTCAGATTATTGGTCCTGCCTGAAGTAGTCCACCCATCCATTTTCCAGGTCTTTCCCACCCTTCAGACTGGAGTTTGGCCCTGCTACCTCCAAGAAGCCCCAAGGGACCAGGCCAACCTCAGATCTGAATCTGGATCAAGCAAACTGCAAACCAGCCTTCAACAAAAGCTCTGGGATGCTTGTTCAAATTGTACCTTTCTGCAGCTAACTCAGTATGTCCCAAATCAGGTATCTGGATGGGGATTAGGAATTCATAGATTAAATATCCTAGGTGATTCAGATATCCACATAGGTTCTAGAACAATCTTCTGCTTCTTGTCTTTTGCAGCATGGGCTGTTTCTGTGATTAATGTGTTTGCGTGGGAGAAGTTTATGTTCTTTGGGTTTAAAACGATCTAGGTTTGTAGCTCTGCTCTGCAGTTAGCAGCTGTGTGTTGCCAGGCAAGTCAGTGTCTCAGGGTAGGGACAGTACCCTCCCCGCTCCTGAACTTGAGATTAAATGAAATGGTATATGTGAAATAATTGGCACTATACCCAGCACTGAGTATTTGTCATAGTAACAACAACAATGCTGAATAATAAGTATGTATTACACAAGTGCCAGCGATATTCTTGGCAACATTTTAATGGCTTTGTATGAAGGAACTCATTCCATTCTTTGTGGTCAGCCCTATTGCTATCTATCTCTGTTTTGCAGATGAGGAAACTGAGGCACAGAGGAGTCAGGTAACTAGCCTAATTGCACATAGCCAATAAATGATTATAAATAACTGTAAACTGTAAATAACCATGACCAACAGCCCATGTTCTTAGCTTGTTATGCCACCCATTTTTTACGAGGGCAGCTAAGAAATTCGGGTAGGGGTTCCAAATATAGAAGCTTTTGTTTACGTGCTACAGCTTTTCATTAAGGTGGGAGAGCTGTTATGATATGTACTGAATATTAGGTAACTCCAGTTATAACTCTTACGAGTCCTTCTCCTCCTCTTCCTCCTCCTCCTTATCATACCCATGGGGTTCTACCCTCCAAAGCTTTTATTTTCCAAGGAAACTCATATGGTCATCTTACACATGAAAAGAGGCCCACAATATTTGTCGAAAAAGAGGATATGAATGTACCTAGGGTATAGTATAGTCCCTGAGATGAGGAAGGCCCTCAGTGAACATGTCCCAAGTGAGTGGATGAAACCGGCCTTTGCTATCTCTGTTTACTCTTGACCTTCCTTAAGACAGCTTCATCTTTGGCCTTGCCACCATCATCCATGGAATCAGTGAGCTGGATGTTGCATTGAACTTCCATCTTTCCCCCCACGCCCTATCCCACCTCTCTCTCTCTCTCTCTCACACACACACACACACGAAATAACTTATCATCCGCCCCCCAATTTTTCATTTGCTAAATCCAAACATTCAAATGTGGCATGAATTTTGGAAAGTAACAGGCTGTGTGGCAGTCGATTTTTATGAAGGCTTTAATTCTCTCTCTCGCACTGAATTTATCCACCAAGAAGAATTAATTTGTGTTGCTATGAAGTTGTGAAGTCCTGCCTAAAATATACCACCTCCCGCGGGTGGTGGCTACTCTTTCTCTGTAAAGAGAAACGGAGCCTCAATGCACAGATGGATTCGATGGAAAGTAACGGTTCTGAGACTTGTCGCAGCTTTGGTGTCTCTTTTGGTTGTAAAGGACAGAAAGTGTCACAGGTAAGTTTGAGTGAAAAGAGGAGTTTATCGTTAAGGATTCTAGGCTATCTCCCCCGATCTCAGGATAGGGATATGGCTACGGGTTAGGGGTAACCGGACTCAGAGATGCATATGCCCTGGGAATCATTGTCTTGTTCCTCTGTCCTGCTTCTCTCTGTACATCTGGTACATCAACTTTAGTCTTCTCTTGGTCTCCCCTTTGCTAGCACCCCTGGTCTTTTCCACATTGGCCTCTGGGAGCTTCTCTGGCTTTAGATCTTCTGGTCTAGAACATGTGCCCGGCTTCTTTTTCTCAGTTCTAGCTCTCGCTTTCCCAACAAGGTCTCTGGTTGGTGGATTCCGGATCAAAAACCCACCCCTGGACCCATGGACCAGGGGATGGGTTACTGTAGTGTGGCTGTTCCTATTTCAATCATACAGCTGGTTTTAAGAAGAAATAGCTTTAGAAAGAGGCAAGGGGCAGCTTGCAGGACGAGGCCAGAGCTGAGAAATGACATAGGCAAATTAAATCGTTAAGTGTTTCCTAAAATCTACAAGGAAGATCTAATTTGTGTTGCCATAAGGGTCTGAAGTCATACCAGAATGATGGCCTCTGGCGGATGAAGGCTCTTTTCTCTATCAAGAGAAATGAGGTACTTCTGTGCTGCAGATGTGTTTAATGGGAAATGTTAAGACTGAGATTTGAGAAGGCTGGAATGCCAAAAATCATTATTTTGCTTTCACAGAGTTCTTATTATGTGCAGTAAAGAGCCATCTTGATTCTCAGTTTCCAGGACATAACAGCAGCAACAACAACAAAAAGTAAGCAGAGTGCTGACTATTTATTTAACACATCTTAGCTATCTTATTATTTAATCTTTCCTACAGCCTCTAGAGTAAGTTTCATTCTGCTTCCCATTACACAGATGAGGAAACTGAGACTCAGAGAGCTTACACTGCTCAGAACAGGGAACAGAGGAGCCAGGATTCGAAACTCAAATACATATCAGAACTTTCCAGCTAGTGTCCTACGGAACAGGGATCACTCTTGTGGGGACTGGGAAAGATCTAGGGTGGCTGGAGTCCTTGGGGTACTCAACACCAGCCACAGCAGCCCCATGTAGGATTCAAAATCCCCTACAGTTTACCTCCATGTGCCACCCCCAAAATTACCACCTTCTATGGGTACCATAACGTGCAGATATTTGGAAAGCACTGCTTTACCTTGGTAGGATTGCATCCTTTTCACTTTATTTTTTAAAGATTTATTTATGTGAGAGAGAGGAGAAGGAGAGAGCAAGAGAGTACATGCAAGCAGGGGGAGGGGCAGAGGGAGAGAGAAGAGAGAATCTCAAGCAGACTCCCTGCTGAGTGCAGAGCCCGAAACGGGGCTTGATCCCACAACCCTGAGATCATGACCTGAGCCGAAACCAAGAGTCGGGTGCCCAACCAAGCTACCCAGGCACCCCCTATTTTATTTTTCTAATGTCAAAGAAATGTCATTTAAAAGAAGAATTTCCCAAGTGCTAGGATTTAAATATTTAAATATAGCTTTGGTTTGTGCCCGCCCAGTTAAGGGTATACAGACTGCAGCTACTCACTCCTGCCACATCATCACCACTGAAGCTGCCATTTCTAAAGGCCTTACCATGTGCCAGTCACTGAGTGAAGTACTGACAACCACACTCATTTGTCCACATTCCTGTGTTCTACTCATTCTTACCCAGGGCAACCTAACCCTTACCTTCACCTCATTTCTGAAACTGCTCCTACAGGAATGAGCCTGTGGCATTAAGCAAAGGATCCTATACTTTCTTTCTTCCTTTTTTTTTTTTTTAAAGATTTTATTTATTTATTTTACAGAGAGAGACACACAGCGAGAGAGGGAACACAAGTAGGGGAAGTGGGAGAGGGAGAAGCAGGCTTCCCGCTGAGCAGGGAGCCCGATGTGGGCCTCGATCCCAGGACCCTGGGATCATGACCTGAGCCGAAGGCAGACACTTAATGACTGAGCCACCCAGGTGCCCCAGGATCCTGTACTTTCTAATTAAGAAAAGGAAATAGATTACTATAGAGATGGTGTTGAGAACGGCCAACAGAACAATCAAAAGGATTAAAAAGATACTAAGCTTTTGGAGAATGATTAGGTCAGGGAGATAAATTCTCAAATAAACATCACAGGGAACCTGAGAAAATATACCACCATTAGAGACACTCAGCAATTCCACACAGTGGCAGAACTCACAAGTGAGGAAAGAGAAATAACTCAAAAGGGCTTATTGATGTAAATGTGTTTAAAATCATCAAATAAACAAAGGAGGGAATTACCTTCTTGAAATGAGAAGAAGAATGCAGGCAATTTCCTTTTTCAGTGCTGATGAAACCTCTAGCATTGGGGAATGAATCAAGTTGTGGAAATTTGTCCCTTTGTGGGTGGTGGGTTCAGATGTCACATATCACAAGGCTTGGTATGAAAAAGGCTTCTGAAAAATATTTTCTTCCTTGACACAAGGAAAAATAAACATGAGGGGAGCTCAATTATTGTCCCCTTGTGCACTCCACTTTGAACCTAGTCATATGAGTTCTTGAAGCTTTGAGTTATGGCAGCCATCTTGTATGGATGAAGCAACAAACCCAAGGCTGAAAATCCAAAACTCAGAGGATAACAGAGGGGAAGAAGGGAGAGATTATGGGTGCTTGAAAACATGTTTGGTCTACCTTCTACTATAAACAAACCCTCAAACCACCTGGCTACAAATTTCTTGTTACTGAAATAAATAACGGGGGTGGGGGGGAGGAATGGAAAATTTGTCGGATGTCTTCTCTTATTTAAGAAACTGTTGGTAGGGTCTTTACAATTTGTTGAAAACATCATAACTGAAAAAAGTGGATTACTAAATAAGGGGTGCCTGGACGGCTCAGTCAGTTAAGTGCCTGACTCATGATTTCAGCTCAGGTCATGATCTTAGGGTCCTGAGATCGAGCTTTGTATTGGGATCTGCACAGTGGGGAGTCTGCTTGAGATTCTCTCTCTCCCTCTCCCCTTGCTCCGTTTACATGTGCTTGTGCTCTCTCTCTCAAAAATAAATAAATAAATCTTTGAAAAATAAGAAGAGGCAGATATTTTAGAGATGAAAAATATTGAAAAAGTAAATATAGCTATTGAAACAAAAATTCATGTGTGTAATAGGAAATTCAAATATTGCTAAGCTTCATAATGCAGAATATGTTAGTCCCCTCTAAATAACTTCCAAAGAAAATCATCATCAGTAGTTTGGTATATGTGTTTTCTTTTTTCCCCTTATAATTATTAACTTTTAAATTTCTCACAATAATTGTAATATACTCCTCATAATGTTTTACGACTTCCCTTTTCACATGGTAGTATGTCTTTGTCAAAACTGTGGGTCTTGCTCAGTCTCTTTCATGGCTGTGTGATACTCTCTAGTTAATACAACCTCCAGGGATGGTAGTTGGCATTAGCTATTAAAATGGAAAATGTCCAAAATTTGTTTCTCCAGAAATAATCCTGTAAGATATCCCTAAAACAGTGCAAAAATGTATGCAGCCCAAAATAATTATTTTGGCTTTGTGTTTACTGTAACAACAGCCATGACAACACATAAGAAAATGGAATATGACTATTTTAGTTCTTGATCACATCTTTTAATTATGTATTAATATTCTTCTGAGTGTGATAGCATGCAAATAATTATAAGCCAGCTTTTTTAGCTTTCTTTTAAAACAAGTATTCTGCTGTTGTAGTTGCTGGTATTTTGTCACTTTAATAAGTAAATGCTTTCACAAAGAAAGCGATATGGAATACTGAATCACCTATACATCACTCTTTTTGCACCCTGTGATTTTTAATGGGCTAATGGACTGTAAGGTTTTAATGACTAGAACATAGATGCAGAGATAGAAAAAATACTTGCTTTTCTCCCCAGAGTGATATGCCTTAATTACACCCCACTCCTCAGGTTATTAGCTGCGTAACTACCTGTAGTAGAACTTGTAATCACTCTCTCATATGAAACTAATGAATTTGCTTTTACAGATCGGATATCATTTTATCAGACAAACACTTGACTGGATATACTGTGAAGTGATAATTTCCTGGCATTTATTTAAATATTAATACACCTGTCACATTTATTTAATAAGTATTAAGTTCTTGCTTTGCACCAAGCACCATTCTAGGTCCTTGGGTTATGGCAATAAAGAGAATAGACAAAAATCCCTATCCCAAAATCCCTATCCTAAAAGAAATTGCATTCTAGTGACATAGGAATTAAATGAAAATTCCATGTGAATTGCCTTCACTGAAACTTAGCGGGGAAAATTGATGTTTGACACCAACCTGGACTTGACTCAGTGGCTTACATTTTTATTGAAATGAGAATTATTTTACAAATAAATGAGAAAAATCAGTGGCAGAATCAAAATTCACAGCTATTAGTTGAGTGATCAGTTGAAAATTTAGAAACATTTCTATAGTAATAGACTAGTAGTTGAAACTTCAGGTAGGAGGACTTGTAGTAGGGCTATGTTGAAATTTACTAAAAATCTACTTTTATCGGTTAGTTTTTGCTGTATAACAAACCCTCCCCAAACTTAAAGTAGCAATTTTCCCCCTCTCTATTCTGTGGGCTAGCAATTATTGCTGGGCTCAGCTGGAATGGTTCTTCTCTGTTTAACACAGTGTTAGCTTGGCTCATTGAGGCATTTGTATTTAGTTGGTGGGTAAGCTGGGAGCTGTCCGCTCCCTATGGCCTCATTCACATCCTGGCAGTTGGCCAGGGCTCCTCCATTCCCATCTGTTTTGCCTCTCCTACAGCCTTTCTTGGACTTCTTCACATGGCAACAGTATTCCAAGAAAATGAGAGCAGAAACCGTGAGTCTTCTTGGAGCTCAGGCTCAGAAGTCAGGCAATTACAGGTCAGCTGTATTCTGCTAGTTAGAGCAAGTCCTGAGGCCAGCCATATTCAAGAGGGTGGGGAAATAGAGTCCTTGTCTTAATGAGAGTTGCTGTAAAGAATGTGTGGCTATTTTACATATATCATATTATATTTTATTTTATAACTTAATAACAAGTTGGTAGGAACTAAATATAAAACAGCATCTAAATTTGATCCTAATTTGGTATGGTTACCTTTGCCTGAAAGCCAAATTAGAGTTCGCCTACTTAGACATCACCATCATGGAATAGGGAATAAATTCTCCATTCTCTTCAAGCCAGTTGAGCCCATCCTATCAGTGCTAATAACATACCTTCTCTTTCTTCCCAGATGAGTTCTGCTAGTCTGTTCTTGTCAGAAAGAGACATGAGCAGTGGCTCACCAGGTGGCTAGGTTAATTTTTATTTGTCATGTTGATTCCAGAAAAAGATAGATTTGCCTGATGAGCTGAGAAAAATAAAGGCAATGTGAACATGGTAGGTTGAAATGTTAGACTGCTTGATTTATTTTCTTGGAAGATGCACAAGTGTCATGTTGATGAGGGTTTGGGAAGTGATACCCTTATACCTTTGTGGTGGGAATATAAAATGACAGTCTCTTTTTGGAGAGCACTTTGGAGATTTTTTGTGACATCTTACCATATATCATATCTTAACAATCCTTACCTGTCCCCCTCCCCCTTTTTTAGAGAGGGAGCTAGCGATGGGGGGGGGGAAAGGGTAGAGATAGAGGGAGAGAGAAATCTTAAGCAGGCTCCATGCCCAGCATGGAGCCCGATTCAGGACTCGATCTCACAACCCTGAGATCATGACCTGAGCAAAAATCAAGAGTCGGATGCTTAACTGACTGAGCCACTCAGGCGTGCCCTTACTTGTTTCCTCTTATTGGGTATACTGAGAGATCATTTCCTAAAATGTGTTTCAAAGAACATGAATTCCAGTGGAAGGAAGTTAACCAGTGGCCCCAACAAAAGGTTCACAGGCCAAACTAGTCTGGGCAATACTTGATATCTTGGTCCTTTTTTTGAGATTTGTACAGCCTATTAGCATTTTAAAGGCTCTGGGGAGCTAAGGAGTAGACCAATCCATATAACTATGTGTCACAAAACATATTAAACTTTCCCAACTTAAGTACAAGTTAACCCTCCTTCACACTTCCCATTATGAACACCCAAACACATAGCACTTCCTATGCCCAATCTCCTAACTGATCTGGGAAACTGCTTTAGAAGGAATTTATGCATCAAAATAATGGCTAGAGTAGGAACGCCTGGGTGGCTCAATCAGTTGGGCATCCAACTCTTGATTTCAGCTCAGGTCATGATCTCACAGTTGTGGGATTGAGACCTGCATCAGGCTCCATGCTCAGCATGGAGTTAGCTTGTCCCTCTCCCTCTGCTCCTCCCCTCCACTCATGCTCTCTCTCTCTCAAATAAATAAAATCTTAAAAAAAAAAATAATGACGAGACTAGAAGATCTCTGTTAGTCTATGATCGTTTCCCTAGCCTGAGCTAGAATTTTGAAATATTTTCTCCTTAGTTTCTACCCTTTAAGGTATTGATTTTTATCATACATTTTAGTGACTAAATTGTTATAGTTTGTAAATTCCAAAACAGTATAAACTGGCATTTGTGTTGGCAAATATTTCGTACTTTCAATGTAAATATTGAAGTTAATTCATTTCAGTTGGGCCATGCAAATATCATCTGAAATCTTGCATGGGGATAGTGTTTAGCTGTCCCCATCAAATTCTGCTGCATCTGTTTGGGGTTAAGTAGTTAATATGGGTTGTAAATGAAGAGTGTTTGAGCTGGGTAATTTGTCACCTAGTTAGGCATTTTAACATACTAATTACAAAATCTAACAACTGTGTCCAATGATAGGCTACTTAATGGGAAATACTCCCAAACCATGTCTGGGAAGGTTGAGAGCCACCTGAATTTTTTTGTTCCAATCTTGAGAGGTCCGTGGTCTAAAAATACCTGACTGTTATGAACCATGTTTGTGTGTGTGGAAAGTAATACCTCCATGGAAAGAAAGCTGTTCTCTGTGGGGCCTTAGGAGAAGGGAAGTGCTGCTTCTAATAGCTCAGTTTGCTCATATCTTTAAATGCACTGAGGAAACAAAGGCATTCCAAGGGATAGTGCTGTATTGTGGCCCCTTAATTCGGAAGACTTCTTGCCAAAACCATAATGTAGGTGAGTGCCCATTGAGGCAACACCAAACCCTGACCTTCAGTGGCATATTGTACCAAGTTGTTTGTATTCTGACAAGATTTAAAAAGTAAATGGAACTGAAAGATGTAAGTTAACTTGGGAGTTTCATTGTGAACAAAGTGTGCCACCAAGAATAATTAGAAATTTTCCACTAATTAATATTTGAGCCAAAAATATTTGTGAAGTTGCCAATTACACACAGTTTTTCCATCACCACAATTACCGTTTCCTTGTACCCCATCCCAGAGCAGAGAGCTTACAGCTCGGGGCATTTGATCAGGCACTTTCTGAATTAACAAAACAACATCAATTATTGTCTCTTTAGACCTCAGGTTGCAGAGTCCTGCTTCACCACATGCTAGAAACAGCCTTAGAGATTGAGAAGGTTCCCATCCGAATTCTGAGCTCTTTCTTCTAGATATTTGCCACTTTGTCTTTCATTCTCTTATTTAGAGAGCCAGTATATAGCAATCCGATCACTAATATAAGGAAAATTGTAAAAGACTGAAATTTGTTGGGTGTCCCAAAAAGCTCATCCATCCAGGTTCCCTGCCTTTGTCTGCTCTTGTGTAGTCAACTCCTCAACTCTGCAAGAAAGCTGATGGCAATGCAAATCCTTTTTGTCCATAGAAGAGCAAGTTGTGTTTGGTAGAATGCAGTTGATTATTGCTCTGTGGATATTGACTGGTTTTGCTAGCTTTGCAACCATTTATAAATTCATTTCTGCTTTCCTTATATGACTATAAATGTGTGGCACTTTGTTTTTGAACCACTGTGAGAACTACTGGCTCCTCAGTAATAGGTTAAATAAAATCTTTGACACATGTTCATTTATTCATTGTGTGTCACAATTACATCCCCTTTTAAAGGTTGTCCTTGAACACTAGCATAAGCTCTTGAATCTAATTGCCTGGATTTAAAGCTAGTTGCCTGGGTCTACCATTTACTTATATGGGCTCAGTTACCGAGCTGCGATCTACCTATATATGAGCTTCCATTTCTTCATTTGTAGAATGAGGATAATTATAGTATCTAACCAGTAGGGTTATTGTGTGGATTAAATGATATACTATATATGAAGAGCTAGTACAGAGTAAGCTCTGAAAAAAATAGGTGTTATTATTCTTTTAATTATTAATATTTATGGAGCTACAACCCTGTGTTTGACATTAGGCAGGGAAAAAAATATACACGGTCTCTGGACTTAGGAACTTATAGTCTGGTGATTACTCTGGGAAATTTTCCACTTGCAGATCAATCTGAAATACCACTGTTAGCAAAGAAAAAATGCAATTCATGCCCCTCTGTCTTAATGTTTCTTTCTTGTAAAGAAGTGCTTAGCATGAGAATTATATTTAGGTTTCTGCTATCTTCCCTGTAAATTTATTTCCAAGCTAATAATCATGACCTATTTGAATTAAGTTCTCATAGATATTAATCTCATTGTGCCCAGTGTTTTTGATAATATGGTGGCTCTTCCTAAAAACCAAGATTAAGTATGTTTCCTTGGGAAAACACAATCAGCTATTAAAGACACAGTCCAGAGAACCCTTGAAGCCTTACTACTCTTAAGTGTGGTTCAGTTTCAAGAGAATCAGCCTCAGCATCGCCAGGGAGCTTGTTAGAAAAGCAGAAGCTCAGATGCTGGCCCAGACTCACTGAATCAGAATCCACATTTTCATGTGATCTCCAGGTGATTTGAATGTATGGCAAAGTTTGAGAAATGCTGCTTTAGAAACCTTTCCTGATGACCTCTCCCCACCTCACCTCCAGCTATCTCTAGCTGGGTGAGTTTCTTGTTGTACACATCAACTACACGCAGCACTCAGTGTTGTTGATATACATATCTCTCTTCTCCTATTGCTATCTCCTTGAGGCGGGGGATACTCTTCATTAATTTCCCCTTAACAGTTAGCTCTGTGGCGAATAGCATGAGCTCTTAATAAATATTGGTTGACTGAGTGGATCTGAAGTTCTTAACATCATTAGCTCTATAGAACCCAGTATGGAGCTGGATTTTCCGACAGGACAAGCAGATTCTCACAAAGCTCCTCAAAGATATAGACAAGGAGTGTCATGGCACAGGGACCTGATGAATTACTATCTTTTTTGATGACTCATTAGAGAAAGTGGAAGATGTTGGAGCACAGGGTTATTGTGTTTCAGGAGGCAGCCTTAGGCAGAGGTGAACACAGAGTGTTTGATTTCTTCTGGATCTAAGCCTGAAACTTGAATAGGTTCCCTACCAGCTTTGTAACATTGGACTGGATTTCTCTGAGCCTCAGTGTTTCCAACTGTAAAGTGGAGGCTGTAATAAAATTATGTCGTAGCTTAGATTGCCTTGAAAGCAGAGCTTGAGACAAGGACTTGGGTGAATGTAGGTTATGTGGGAGTGGATCCTTGGTATTGGAAATGAGGTGGGAAAATAAGCAGAAGAGTAAGGAAAGTCATTACAAGGGTCTTTGATCAAGGACCTCCTGAGAAGTTGATGGAACAGCTCCCAGAATTGTCCACTGGAAGGATGGGAGGCAGGGTCCCCATTGGTTGAAGCATGTCTCTGGTAGCGTTAACTCTTTTGCAGTGGCTTGCACTGAGATGAGCACACTCCTGAGGGGCAGAAGCAAAAACTGTGGTGTGCTAGAGGTTGGACTCTTGGTGCAAGGTGAACCTGGGCCTGAGTAGAACTGGCCATTGCAGCTGCCCGTGATATCAGAAGCCAAGGGGATGTGACACGGAGCGCCAGCAACATGTGTCACAGGTTGCCATGAGGATCCAATGAGGCCAAGCTTACAAAGCCAGGGATATAGTAAGCGTCCCCCAAATGCCAGTAGAATGCCTGCTCAGTGCTGCGTTCGCAACTTCGCTCCCACTCCTCTGTTTTTGAGAAACAGCAAACAATTCTGTTGACTCTTTCTCATCTTCGCATTCTCTCTCTTCACTTTCTCTCTCTTCACGTTCTCCAGAATGTGTGTGTGTGTGGGGGGGGGGGGGGCGGGGGTCTCAGTAAGAAGCAGGCCTGATCAGCTTTGGGAGATGTGGTCCAAATTCAGCGAATAAATGGTTATAGAGCCTTTCCCTCCCTCCCTCTAACCTACCACTTAACCTCAATGCCAAGAAAAAAGCAGAATCAATATAGATACAGTTATAATACATACAAAGAAATCTCTTTTTTTTCCCCTTCCATAGGTACCTAGTAAGAATGAAAACTATAAATAGTTGTTGTCAGGGGCAGTGTGTATTCCCAGATTTTGTTCTTTTTTTTTTTTTTTAAAGATTTTATTTATTTGACAGAGAGAGATACAGCGAGAGAGGGAACACAAGCAGGGGGAGTGGGAGAGGGAGAAGCAGGCTTCCCGCGGAGCAGGGAGCCCGATGTGGGGCTCGATCCCAGGACCCTGGGATCATGACCTGAGCTGAAGGCAGATGCTTAACAACTGAGCCACCCAGGCGCCCCCCCAGATTTTGTTCTGTGAGTTGAAACTGATCTTGCTGTTATAAATGCATCCCTGTGATTGCCCTGATTTAGCCTGGCAGGACCTCTGAGTTCCAGCTCGGAGTCAAATACCTTCTACCCAAGACCCAGTGAGCTTGCCAAATTGTTTCACCTTTTCTTGTCAGAACTCATCAGCCCTCCTTGCGTTGCTGTGCTTTCCTGTAATATTTTAGGTATATTAACCATAAATCCTAGTATCGTTTATCTATGAAAAAGTGAAGTCAGGAAGTCACGGAATAGTCATTTTTCATGGGCTGTGGCTCAGTGACTTGAAACCGAAAGTATAGCAACACCAAAAGCACGCGTGGTGTAGAGGCAGCCAAACGTCTGGAGGTTAAGTGAGACTGAGTTAAAGACAAAAGAAGTCCTATCTAATCTGTGCTGGACTTCAACAGAGATTCTAATCTTTCCAAAAGAAGTCTCTCATCTATCAACACTTCTAGTTTGGAGAGTACGTTATGGATGCTTTTCTTTTGGTCTGTTAATCTACTGAATTATACTTATTCAACAACCGTAAGACAATATTTAATAACAATACGATCATTGCCTTCTCAGATAGAGTTACATTAATTTATGAGAATTCCACCAATGTGTTCTAGCACTAGTAGTCGGTGTTTGAGAGTGGGGTTGTTAAACTAGTGGGTGAGACATAAGCCTGGAATTGCTGGCAAACTGATTATTTCTAGACAGAAAGAGCCTTCTTGCAAAGGAAGCCAATATAAGCAAGCAGAACCTTGTGATAGATGATACTTGATGACAAAATTTAAGTCCCTGGATACAACCATGCCTGAAGCTGACACTTTCTTGTGCATGAGCCCATATGTTCCAGTCATACTGCTTTGGCCGTTTTAAGCTAGATTTCTGTTAGTTGCCATCAAGAGTCTTTCTTAATACATTTTTCCAACGTATAACTTGCTCATCATTTTACACACATAAGCTATCTAATTTAGTCTGAAAAGTCAGATATCTAGGAAGAAGTGTGCTGCATAGGCACTGCTCACGTGTGTACTTCCATCATTAAAAAATCCACCTGAAATTTTAATTTAAATAATATTTAATATTTAACATTAATTGGTATTTCAAATTACATCATATGCTTTGCAGGATTAGGTAATGCAAGCAGAAATGGGGTCATTACTTAATAAGACTGGTGATTTGTCATTTTATTTAATATTTTAATTATCCCTCCCTGCCCCTTTTCCTTAGACACAGCTGCGTTGCAGAAAAGACGTAAGGTAAAAGGGTGAAGAAAAATACAAGATAACAAAACCAAAACCTCTAAGACAGAAAGACTAAGCCAGAAAAAAAAAAGCAAAAAGCCCTAGAACATATTGATTTATATACACTTACTCAATTATTGTTATTGATCGATACACTTACACAGATTTGGAGCCAAGGTACAAATTTGGCTCTGAGCTTCCAGCAGGTAATGAAAAAATTGAAACAAATTACCTTAATATAGAAATTATCCAATGCTCAGGAATTTTTGCATCTCTTTTGATAGTAAGAAAATACAGAAATTTTCATGTAAATACCCATGTACTCATAAAAAAAGAGAATATTATCATAAATCCAATTCAGTATTACAACTTGGGGTGGGAGCAGAGTGCAAGAAAGGTAATAATCAAAGGTGCCAAGGTCACACAACACAAGCTTATGCTGACCTGATTCAGGAGAAGGTCTTGAAAAACCCTGGAAGACAATGATTCAAGTGTATCTTTGCTACATATCATGATTCTTATCACAGTTTTAATAGACTATGGTCCACATTTCTTTAGAACCCTGAATATACCTACACTATATAGATACCTATCTTCAGAAATTCTAGCAAGGACACTGCAGCTGGAAAACACACTAAAAAGTTTTCATGGGAATTTTAATGTCCCTGCGGGCTAAACCCACATCTGCTGTGTGTCAAGGTGCTTCCCAAGTCACCTCTAAAAAGGTAGAACGGGAAAGTCATCCTATCTCAGCAGGGTCATTTCCATGTTGCTGAGGCTGGTCAGGAAAGACCACTGAGCAAAGAGACACAAGGTTAGGTGAGAGCAGAGCGGAGAGGGGGATTCTGGTTATCCAAACGTACCAGGCATTTTTTATGCATCACTTTTTTTTTTTTTTCTCTGAAAACTGAGAAAGGAAGCTCGAGTGTTTGTCAACAGCCTTCTGCATGCCCTTCTTCCGTAGATACTGCCTTCTGGTAGTTTGCATGCATTTGTTCTCATTATGTTTTTCACGTACTCTGCTCAGTCCCTCAGGAGAGGGAAGAAGGAGAGCCCGCGTGGTGTGTGATCTCAGGCGTGGACAGTGAGAAATGATTGAGCAGTGGTCTGTAGGTACAAAGCATCTTCTGTAAAAGGGAGTGTCGTAGAGTTGTCGCATCTTTGTTCTGCAGTTCATACCTTTAACAAAGATCGGTTTACAGGATGCTTTAGGGATTGCTGGTTATTTGAGAGCGAGCGAGTGAGAGCACACAGTGCTGAGGGAAGGAGCAGAGGGAGAAGGAGAGAGAGAATCTCAAGCAGGCTCCACACCCAGTGCGGAGTGGACGCAGGGCTCGATCTCACGACCCTGAGATCATGACCTGAGCCAAAATCAAGAGTCAGATGCTTCACTGACTGAGCCACCAAGGCACCCATTTTATTTCCCTTATTAATTAATGGCAGAACAAATCAGGTACAAGTGGTTCAAAGGAGATTCCGAAGAACAGACAAATACATAGGCCATCAGAGACGCTGAAATGAATTGCCCCCTAGATGCAAAACTGGTCGGTGTCCACAGTACGATTATTGATTGTGTGTCACCAGACACAACCAACATTTCTATGGATGAGAATCATTTACGTTACTTTCCATTTTTAGGTCAAAGACAATAAAAGGTGGAGGCAACCCACATGCGTGACCTAGATAGGGCACCCACGAATCTGTTTTTGTTCCTACTTAAAAAATTTTCACTTTTCTTGACAATGCGTCAGCATAAAACACATCTTTTATGGGGAATGTTGGCTTGCTATCATTTTCAGCATCAGATCCCCGCTCCTTGGCATGGCCACAAAACCCTTATGATGTGTGCCCTTCCTATCCCCCTGATTTTATCTCCAGTCCCTGTGTGCTTTGTACTCTGTCACCCCCCCACCTTACTTTTCTTTCTTTTTCTTAAATGTGTCAGAAACCTCCCAAAGTAGAGCCTTTGTTTTCCCAGCTTTATTGAGATATAATTGACATATAACATTGTGTAAGTTTAGGGTGTATGATGTGATGATTTGAAGCGTGTAATATTGTTAAATATTCACCACAATAGACTTAGCTAACACTTCCGTCACCTCACATACCTATCTTCATGTATGTGTGTGTGTGTGTGTAGAGAACAGATGACATCCATTCTTTAGCAAATTTGAGATAAATAATTGAATATTTTAAGTATAGTCACCATGCTGTACATTATATCCCCAGAACTCACTCATCTTATAACTGAAAGTTTGTACACTTTGACCAGCATCTTCCCATTTTTCCCACCCCTCTAATCCCCTGGCAACCACCATTCTACTCTGTTTCTATGAGTTTGGCTTTTTAAGATTCCATGTATATGTGGTATCATACAGTATTTGTCTTTCTCTTTGACTTATTTCATTTAGCCTAATGCCCTCAAGGTCCATCCACGTTGTCACAAATGTAAGGATTTCCTCTTTCTCAAGGCTAAATAATATAATATTCCATTATTTAGCCATTCTATTATAATATTCCATTATTATTATTATTATTATTCTCTAGAGTAATATTCCATTATTATATACATATGCATATATGTATATATATGTGTGTATACATATATGTGTATAAATATATATGTGTGTGTGTGTGTGTGTATAAATCACATCTTCCTTATCCATTTGTCAAAGGACACTTAGGTTGTTTCCATATGTTGTCCATTGTGAATAATGCTGCAGTGAACATGAGAGTGCAGATCTCTCTCAGATCCTGATTGTTTTTTTGGGATATAGACACAGATATATACTGTTTCCCATAGTGGCTGTACGTATTTGCATTCCCTCCAGCAGTGCACAAGCTTCCCTTTTCTCCACACCCTCCCCAACTCTTGTTATCACATGTCTTTTTGATAGTAACCATTTTAGCAGGTATGAGGTGATAGCTCATTGTAGTTTTGGTTTGCATTTTCCTGATGTTGAGCATCTTTTCATGCACTTGTTGCTGATTTGCATGTATTCTTTGGAAGAATTTCTTTTTTTAATTTTTAATTTATTTATTTGACAGAGAGAGAGTGAGAGAGAGAGAGCGTGAGCACAAGGCGGGGGGAGCGGGAGAGGGAGAAGCAGGCTCCCCACTGAGCAGCGAGCCTGATGTGGGGCTGGATCCCAGGACCCTGGGACCATGACCTGAGACGAAGGCAGATGCTTAACGACTGAGCCACCCAGGTGCCCCAACAGTTTTAAGTCTTATGTTCTAAATCTTTAATAATTTTGTGTTAATTTTTGCGAATGGTGGCGGATAGGGGTCCAGTTTCATTCTCTTGCATGTGATTGTGCAGTTTCTCAACAGCATTTATTGGAGAGAGTATCCTTGCCCCATTGAATATTCTTGGCTTTCTTGTCAAATATCAGTAGACTGTATATGTGTGGGTTTTTTCTGAGCTCTTGATTCTGTTCCGTTGGCCTATGTGTCTATTTTTGTGCCAATACCATACTGTATTGATTACCATAGCTTTGTGATATAGCTTGAAATCAAGAATTGTGATGCTATTCAGGCTCTTTTGTGGTTTTGTAGGAATTTTAAGATTTTTTTTTTCTGTAAAATGCCTTTGGAGTATTGATAGGAATTGCATTAAATCTGTAGACAGCTTTGGGTAGTATGAACCTTTTAATTCTTCCTATCCATGAACACAAGAGATCTTTCCCATTTGTTTGTGTTTTCTTCTGTTTTTTTTTTCTTAATATTTTATTTATTTATTTGACAGAGAAAGAGAGAGCGAGAGAGGGAACACAAGCAGGGGGAGTGGGAGAGGGAGAAGCAGGCTTCCCGCTGAGCAGGGAGCCCGATGCGGGACTTGATCCCAGGACCCTGGGATCATGACCTGAGCCGAAGGCAGACGCTTAACAACTGAGCCACCCAGGCGCCCGTGTTTTCTTCTGTTTCTTTAATCAAATTCTTACAGATTTCAGTGTACAGATCTTTCACCTCCTTGATTAAATTTATTCCTAAGTATTTTATTGTTTTTGATGCTACTGTAAATGGAGTTGTTTTATTTATTTTTCAGATATTTTGTTTTTAGTGTATAGAAATACAACTGATTTCTGTGTGTTGATTTTGTATCTTGCAACTTACTGAATTTGTTAATTAGTTCTAACATGTTTTTTGGGGGAGGTTTTAGGATATTCTGTATATCAGATCCCATCATCTGCAAACAGAGACAGTTTTATTTCTTCTTATCAAATCTGGACGCCTTTCTTTTTCTTGCCTAATTGTGCCAGGCATTGTGTTGGGGGTTAGGGACACTGCTGTGAACAAATGCTTTTTTTTTTTTCAGAACTACAGCTTTTATGAGTATAAGGATAAGTTGTTTTGGACAATAATACTTATTAAAAGATTTTTAAGAGGGGCTACACTCCATTGAAAAAGTTGAAGAGGGATATGGGACAAATTTTTGCAATTTAATACTTGAGAATAATATTTTTAGGCCAAGCCTAAACAAAGGATTTGAAAAGAAAGTACAGCAGAAGGAATTTGAGAGCAGAAATATGTTGGATTAAAGCAGCTCTGGGCTCTAAAAGCTGAAATCAAATATAATGTTTTTCAAGCAGTTTTTCAGGTAAAGGTGAACTTGGAGAATTGAAATATCCTGAATTATATTCTTTCCTGTTTGTAGACACTCTTGACTCCATAATGATAGTTGGATCTGAGGAGTTGCAAAAACTCGTTTTACCTTACGTAAAGTCAATTTTATAGATACAAGTTTTATTAGATTTCCCTATGAGAATGATGACATAATTCAATTGTTTCTATTCATTCCTTTTGCTAGCACCTGTTTAGACAGACATAAGTAAAGAATTTTGTCACCACCATATTACCTAACACCTGTCAGAATGGCAAGTATCAAAAAGACAAGAAATAATAAATGTTGGCGAGGATGTGGAGAAAAGGGAACCCTCATGTATTGTTGGTAGAGATATAAATTGGTACAGCAACTATGGAAAAGAGTATGGAGGTTTCTCAAAAATTTAAAAATAGCTGCTGTAGAACCCAGTAATTCCACTTCTAAGTATTCATTTGAAGAAAAAGAAAACACTAATTCAGAAAGACATATGTACCCCTATGTTCAATGGCAACATTATTTACAACAGCCAAGATATGGAAGCAACCCAAACGTCCATTGATAGATAAATGGATAGAGAAGGTGGAATAATTATTCAGCCATAAGGAAGAATGAAGTCTTACCATTTGGGACAACATGGATGGATCTACAGGGTCTCAGGCTAAGTGAAATAAGTCAGATAGAGAAAGACAAATACTGTATGATTTTACTCATATGTGGAATCTAAAAAACAAAACAAAATAAATGAATAAAGAAAACAAAACAGAAACAGACTCATCAATACAGATATCAAACTGGTGGTTACCAGAGGGAAGGGGGCGATCAATGAAATAGGTGAAGGGGATTAGGAGGTATAATATTCAGTTATAAAATAAATAAGACATAGGGATGTAATATACAGCATAGGGAATATAGTCAGTAATATTGTAGCAACTTTGTGTAGTGACAGATGGTAACTAGACTTAATGTGGTGACCATTTCATAATGCATATAAATATTGAATCACTATATTATATACCTTATATGTTGTATGTCAATTATTCTTCAATTAGAAAAATTTTGTCAGTAAGAACACACTGACCCAGTTAATTCCTAGTTCTGTAGGACATTTTTGTCTCCAAGAGAACATGTGTATATCCACTCAATATGGATCTACTATGACAAATTAGCATTTATCCTTTGTTCACAACTCACAGAGGAAAAATGTAATCAGGTATTAACCACACTTGTTCTTCCAATAGAGTATAATTTTAATGTCTTGCAAATTGAAGACTTTAAAAAAGAAATCACACCAAAGCAAATCATTCCTTTCAAAATGCGGTAATAGAACTTGCCATGAAGGTCAAAATTATCTAGGAAAGAGAGAGCTAATTCATGTGTGTAAACGAAAAATGGGCTATGGGTTAATACTTAGGCTTAGTGAAATATTGACTTCTGGTTTCGGGGTTTTATAGATTATTAAATCAGCCTGGAGAATGATTTATTATGCTCAAACTACGCTTGGAAAGCAACACAGCAACCAAATCAAGCCTAACTTCTCAGTATCAATTGAGTCTATACTTTTTGGTTTGATTATCTTGAAATGCTTGAAAAACAATATTCTTTTTTTTTCTTATATTTTATTTTTTTAAATTTTATTTTATTATGTTAATCACCATACATTACATCATTTGTTTTTGATGTAGTGTTCCATGATTCATTGTTTGCATATAACACCCAGTGCTCCATTCAATATGTGCCCTCTTTAATACCCAACACCAGGCTAACCCATCCTCCCACCCCCCTCCCCTCTAGAACCCTCAGCTTGTTTCTCAGAGTCCATAGTCTCTCATGGTTCGTCTCCCCCTCCGATTTCCCCCCCTTCATTTTTCCCTTCCTACTATCTTCTTTTTTTTTTTTTAACATATAATGTATTATTTGTTTCAGAGGTACAGGTCTGTGATTCATCAGTTTTACACAATTCACAGTGCTCAGCATAGCACATACCCTCCCCAATGTCTATCACCCAGCCACCCCATCCCTCCCACCCCCCCCACTCCAGCAACCCTCAGTTTGTTTCCTGAGATTAAGAATTCCTCATATCAGCGAGATCCTATGATACATGTCTTTCACTGATTGACTTATTTCACTTAGCATAATACCCTTTAGTTCCATCCACATCATTGCAAATGGCAAGATTTCGGTTTTTTTGATGGCTGCATAATATTCCATTGTGTATATATGCCACATCTTCTTTATCCATTTATCTGTTGATGGACACCTTGGCTCTTTCCATAGTTTGGCTATTGTGGACATTGCCGCTGTAAACACTGGGGTGCACATACCCCTTCAGATCCCTACATTTGTATCTTTGGGGTAAATACCCAGTAGTGCAATTGCTGAGTCGTACGGTAGCTCTATTTTCAACTTTTTGAGGAACCTCCATACTGTTTTCCAGAGTGGCTGCACCAGCTTGCATTCCCAGCAACAGTGTAGGAGGGTTCCCCTTTCTCCGCATCCCCGCCAACATCTGTCATTCCCTGACTTGTTAATTTTAGCCATTCTGCTGGTGTGAGGTGGTCTCTCACTGAGGTTTTGATTTGGATTTCCCTGATGCCGAGCGATGTTGAACACTTTTTCATGTGTCTGTTGGCCATTTGGATGTCTTCTTTGGAAAAATGTCTGTTCATGTCTTCTGCCCATTTCTTGATTGGATCATTTGTTCTTGGGTGTTGAGTTTGGTAAGTTCTTTATAGATTTTGGATACTAGCCCTTTATCTGATATGTCATTTGCAAATATCTTCTCCCATTCTGTCGGTTGTCTTTTGGTTTTGTTGACCGTTTCTTTTGCTGTGCAAAAGCTTTTTATCTTGATGAAGTCCCAGTAGTTCATTTTTGCCCTTGCTTCCCTTGCCTTTGGCGATGTTTCTAGGAAGAAGTGGCTGCGGCTGAGGTCGAAGAGGTTGCTGCCTGTGTTCTCCTTTAGGATTTTGATGGACTCCTGTCTCACATTGAGGTCTTTCATCCATTTGGAGTCTATTTTGTGTGTGGTATAAGGAAATGGTCCAGTTTCATTCTTCTGCATGTGGTTGTCCAATTTTCCCAACACCATTTGTTGAAGAGACTGTCTTTTTTCCATTGGACATTCTTTCCTGCTTTGTCAAAGATTAGTTGACCATAGAGTTAAGGGTCCATTTCTGGGCCTCTATTCTGTTCCGTTGATCGATGTGTCTGTTTTTGTGCCAGTACCATACTGTCTTAATGATGACAGCTTTGTAATAGAGCTTGAAGTCCGGAATTGTGATGCCGCCAGCTTCGCTTTTCTTTTTCAACATTCCTCTGGCTATCGGGGTCTTTTCTGGTTCCATACAAATTTTCGGATTATTTGTTCCATTTCTTTGAAAAAAGTGGATGGTATTTTGATAGGGATTACATTAAATGTGTAGATTTCTCTAGGTAGCATTGACATCTTCACAATATTTGTTCTTCCAATCCATGAGCATGGAACGTTTTTCCATTTCTTTGTGTCTTCCTCAATTTCTTTCATGAGTATTTTATAGTTTTCTGAGTACAGATCCTTTGCCTCTTTGGTTAGATTTATTCCTAGGTATCTTGTGGTTTTGGGTGCAATTGTAAATGGGATCGACTCCTTAATTTCTCTTTCTTCAGTCTTGTTGGTGTATAGGAATGCCACTGACTTCTGTGCATTGATTTTATATCCTGCCCCTTTACTGAATTCCTGTATGAGTTCTAGCAGTTTTGGGGTGGAGTCTTTTGGGTTTTCCACATAAAGTATCATATCATCTGCAAAGAGTGAGAGTTTGACTTCTTCTTTGCTGATTAGGATGCCTTTTATTTCTTTTTGTTGTCTGATTGCTGTAGCTAGGACTTCTAGTACTATGTTGAATAGCAGTGGTGATAGTGGACATCCCTGCTGTGTTCCTGACCTTAGGGGGAAAGCTCTCAGTTTTTCCCCATTGAGAATGATGTTCGCTGTGGGTTTTTCATAGATGGCTTTTATGATATGGAAGTATGTACCCTCTATCCCTACACTCTGAAGAGTTTTAATCAAGAAAGGATGCTGTACTTTGTCAAATGCTTTTTCTGCATCTATTGAGAGGATTATATGGTTCTTGTTCTTTCTTTTATTAATGTATTGTATCATGTTGATTGATTTGTGGATGTTGAACCAACCTTGCAGCCCAGGGCTAAATCCCACTTGGTCGTGGTGAATAATCCTTTTAATGTACTGATGGATCCTATTGGCTAGTATTTTGGTGAGAATTTTTGCATCCATTGTTCATCAGGGATATTGGTCTGTAATTGTCCTTTTTGATGGGGTCTTTGTCCGATTTTGGGATCAAGGTAATGCTGGTCTCATAAAATTTATCTCTTGATCCTAACAAATTACTGCAAAACTGTGCCTGAAAACAACAACACACATTTCTTATCTCACATGGTTTCTTGAGTCAGAATGCAGGGGCAGCTCAGCTGGATAGTTCTGGTAGGAGTGTCTCTTGAGGTTGCGCTCAAGATGTCAGGAGGGACTGAGTCACCTGATGGCTTCAGTGGGGCTGAAGGATCCATGTCTAAGACGACAAACTCAGGTGTTGCTGGTTGTTGACGGGAGGCCTTAGTTCCTCAACAGTAAGATCTCTCCACAGGCTGCTTAGGTATTCTTGTGGTATATTAGTTGGCTTTCCCCAGAGCTGGTGATCCAAGAAAGTAAAATGGTACCCACAATGTTTCTTATGACCTAGCTTTGGAAATCACACTCTGTCTTTTCTGCAGTATCTCGGTCAGCCTTATTCGGTGTGACAGGGTATGACATACTAGAAGGCAATGAGCACTGAGGACCATCTTGGAAGCTGGCTACCACAAGTTTCTGTGAAACAGGTTATAAGGCATATCCCAATTCTGAGGATCCTTAAAGTGGTAATCAATCAATCAGTTCTAGAAGAAGGTATCTAAGTATTTAAGAGTTAACTGGTTACCCTCAGACAGGTGTTTAATTGACCTTGAAATGCACCAATACCAGACATAATAGAAGCAATTACTAGTTCTAAATAATCAATGTGCTGGCTCCAGAAAAACAAGTATCTAATTCTGGCAGAGGGACTAAAACAGAAAAAAAATCACTCTAGGTTTCTCTGGAATGCATGGCAAGTGGGTACTTTTCTGCATTCTCAATTGGTGAGCATCCAAGAAGCCATTTAATTTTCTAGGGAGATGGCAGATTACTGCAACCATCTAATTCTCAACATTGTTGTTTGTTACTGGACTGTCTAAAACTTTCCCTACATTTAATGTTTGGAAATATATTTTCTGAGGCATTTAACATGAGTTTTGTTGAATTATCTGCAGGCAATTTGTACATTCTGTACGTGGAACCCCTTAGGTATGGATATGATCAAAAGATGCAGTTATTCCTGGACCATTAATCTTTCCATTTGCTGCTGTAATAAGTTCTCTAGTTTACCTTATATTAGATTAATTAAACCCAGAGTCATAAGACTTTGTTTCAAATCAAATGGTCTTGGACCAATCATTTCAAACTCTCCAAGTCTGTGTTCTCCTATGTGTTGTCCATTCACTTGTAAGCATTCCACAAATATTTACTGGTACGCATGGGTCTCCGCTACTGTTCTAGAAGCTGGAGACGCAGAGATGTCCAACCTGGACAAGGTCTCCTCTCTCATGGCTTTTACATGTTAGTGGGGGACACAGAAAATAAAGACAGAAATGATACATAGCAGATGATGGTAATGCTAGGAAGTAAGATCAGCAGGTTCACAGGAAGTGAAATTTCAGATCAGCAGTTAGAGAAGGCTGCCCTGTTGAGAGCAGAGATCTGAGGGAAGGAAGGCACGGGGCCATGCGGAAAACTGGAGGAAGAGTGTTGAAGGCAAACGGACAATTGGTGCAAAATCCCACGAGGCAGGAATGTCCTTGATGTGTGTGAGGAAGAGAAGGACCACAGTGTGACTTGAATTGAGCGAGTGATGGGAGTGGAAATAGAAAAGGGAACTGGGGATGAGATCCTGGGGGTTTTTTTGTGTTTCACCATGAAGATTTTGAATTTTATTATGAGTGATATGAGAAGCCCCTGGAGGACTTGGAGCAGAGCAGTGACATGATCTGACTTAGGGCTTAAAGGGATCACTGAGGATGCTGGGTGAAAAGTGGGTATGAGGGAATCAAGCAAGGGTGAGGTCAGCCCAGCAGTAGGTGGAACAATCTTCCTGCATTAGCCTGGGAGAAAGATGATGGTGACAATGTGTGGGGGATGCTGGTGGAGAAAAATGTTTGCAGTCTATCTACCTTTTCAAGGTAGTGCTTAATTGTCTCCCAGATTTGTCAAGACCATTAAATGAGAGCAGGTACATGAGAACATACCTTGGGCTCTGGGCTGTAAGAAGAGCCATCTTACATGCCTATTTATTTGGTGGGGCCTCAACCCCCTCATAAAGCGCCTGTGGTCTTGACAAACATAGTTTTACAAACTATTAATAGATATTCAGCTTAAGATTAACCAGATGTACAAACCTGGTTGACAAGCAGACATTTCATGATTATCCACCCCTTCCTGTTTATTCAAGGGATTTTATAGTTACCTTAAAGGCAGAATGGTGTAACTACGCAGACATCTGCAACATTTCTCCTTGCTCTTTGATCATAAGAATTAGTATATAAGGAAAAATGCTGTATCTTATAGGTGATTTAAGGGATAATTTAGGGTTATTTTTTTTCTGTGCTCTGGATCAGTACTATCCAAAAGAAATGTAATGCAAGCCATCTATGTAATTTTAAATCTACATCTTTAAATGTAGACCCTGCTGATCTTACTTCCTAGCACTACCATCATCTGCTTTGAATATATCTTCAAAAAGTAATGAATACAAAAATATTAATGAGACAGTGTACATTATTTTTTTTTCATAGTAAGCCCTTAGAGTCCACTTTGTATATATTTTACATTTATACCACATCTTAAGTTAGATTAGCCACATTTCCACTGCTCAGTAGCCACGTGTGGCTAGTGGCTGCCATTTTGGGTAGTGCATCTGAAGACTTTAGACTCTAACCTCACTTTCAGAGGAAGAAGTCCTGATGCAGTGGTTCTCTGGATTCACATTAGATTCATCTGGGAGATTTTTGAGAGTACCAAAGCTTGGGCCTCACTCCTGATCCATTCATTATAATCCTTGGTGCTGGTGGAGGCCAGACAACAGTACTTTAATTTCTCCCAGTGGTTCTAATTGGGCAGACTGGGTGGAGAAGTCTGGCAAAAGAAGGAGGCCATTTAAAGAAAAAGTCACCAGAAGGGGCTCCACAAGGCGTCTGTATGCGTGGCTACTTTCAGGGGAATCTTTTTCAAGGACCTCCACTTTGATTTGTTCTCTTTCCTATAACTGAGAAAGTACCTTGATTAAAGCATCATGCTTGTTTTCCTTCCTGAGTCTCTTTTATAAATCACCCTCTTACTGAAGAAAGGCCTACCTCATCCAGAATCTTACTCTTGTGTATTGCCCTGAAGAATAGAATTCCAGAGTTAACAAACAAACAAAAGGAACAAAGAAAATAAATGGAAGATTAGTATAAGGGAAAGCAGCCTTTAATCAAGTCAGGGCAAACTGTCTTCACCATGTACTCAGCCATTGATCCCATTAAAGAGGTGCATGCGGGATAAATTTCCTACTAATATTTGCCAGACATGTATGTTGCTTTGCTTGGTCACGCGCTAATAATAATTGTTAGTACAAATCACCTGGGTGAAGCATTTTAATGCCAAGGGGCTTATGGTCCTAAGAAATTTAAGCAAAGCATTAACACTTTAGTTTGCCTTCCATATTTTTGCTGCAGAGAAGTAGGTGGATCAATAGACTGTTTTGAAGCATCAAAATATCTTCTTTTAGAGGAAGATTCTGTGGTGGATGTGAAGTAACAGGGCAATTTCAAGGGAAAAGGCAATAGGACATTTACAATTTCTGACTCCTGAGGAGTGTTCTCGTTCTTCTGTATTTGAAGTGGTTGATGGTGGATGTCAACTTGGAATGATATTTATATTTCTTCAGATATTAAAGAGTGATGTAGCTTTTTTTAGAGTCAGAACGTTCAATATTGTAGAAATTACTTTTCAACTTATGATGAAAAAGTGTAGGTGTCAACTTAATATGTCAAGGTATAGAGAGATTTTCAAATAGTTTTTAGACTGTTAGGGAACAAAAAGCAATCGAAGACAATGATTTAGTATACTTGCCAACCAGAGCTTAAACAGGTTCTTCCTATTCAAAGGTTCTTTCATTTCCTGCTTAAATGCTTTTTGCCAAGTGGTTTATCCTCCTTAAACCTCAGTTTCTTTATCTGTAGAAAGGGGGTGGTAGTAGCTGCCTTCACGAGGCTGGCGTAGGCATGAAATGTGGTACTGCGAACTGACACGTAGTAAGTGCCGAATGTTGGTGTCCTTCATCACCATACTAATAATTATCAGGATGAGTGGAAGAAATGGTTGTTACACGCTTGAGAAACTCATGCAGGCTTCCCAAGAGCAGGTACCAGACCTCATCAACACTGCCCATCCTTTGCTTTGGGTTTGCTGGTAGATAGTAAGCACCCACTAAAACAAGTTGGAGTGATAAGGGTTAGAAATAACCTGTCACGGGGCACCTGTGTGACTCAGTCGGTTAAGTGTCTGCCGTCAGCTCAGGTCATGATCCCAGGGTCCTGGGATCGAGCCCCACGTAGGTCTTCCTGCTCAGCGGAGAGTCTACTTGAGGATTCTCTCTCTCCTCTCCCTCTGCCCACTGCCCCCCACTCATGCTCTCTCTCTCTCTCTATTTCAAATAAATAAAATCTTAAAAAAAAGAAATAACTTGCCATAAATATTGATTCAGCAGTTCACCATTGACAAGGTATGATATCGTCACACTCATAATCACTGATGTGGTTGCAAATCTGGGTAATTCTGACAAAAAAAAAAATAAACACAAGACAACTAAAAACACAACTGTCAGATCAGAGTTGCTTATAGATACAAAAGATAGTGCTCCTGTCATTTCTAAGAAGGGAAGGTCCTAGAACCTCCAAGATGTCTGCTTCTGGCCGAGCTTACTACAAAATTCTGCTACTGACTGAATTTTGTCTTAACTCTGTGTCACTTCTCACTTTGTTGCATGTACTGTCATTTTTAAATTGTGTTAGGATATCGGACCATAAGAACAGTAGAGGCTGAAATGCCCTTTCCTTTCTTAGCCGGTTAATATAGGGTGCTCATCAGCGGGATCAAATCAAGGATTGAGTAGAGTTAGGGAATGTTTGTGACTTTAATCATCTAGCAGCACCTTAGGGTTAAAGTACCTGGAGTCAAAGTACCTTTGCTTTAAAAATGCTAAAATAGACATAACATTTACCATCGTAACTATTTTTAGTGTTCAGCTGAGCAGTGTTAAGAACATTCACACTGTTGTACAAATCTCTAGAACTCTTTTCATCGTGCAAAACTGAAACTTCATATCCACGGAGCATCAACTCCCTACTCCCCGCTCCCCTAGCTCCTGGCACCCACCACTCTGCTTTCTGTCTCTCTGATTCTGACTACTCTAGGTACCTCATGTAAGTGGAATCTACAGCATTTATCCCTTAGTGACTAGATTATTCCTTCAGCACAATGGCCTCAGGGGTTCTCCATACGGTAGCATGTGTCAGACTGAATACTATTCGGCTGTTTGTGAAGAGCGTTTTGTTTATCCATTCATCTGTCAGTGGCCACTTGGGTTACTTCCTCCTTTAGGCTATTCTGAATAATGCTTCTATGAACGTGGGTGCACAGATATCTCTTCAAGTCTTGCTTTCAGTTCTTTGGGATATAGACTCAGAAGGGAATTGCTGGATCATATGGTAATTCCATTTTTTTAAATTGAGATATAATTGACATATAACATTTCATTAGTTTCAGTTGTACAACATGATGATTTGGTATTTGAATCTATTGCAAAATGATCACCACAGTAAGTCTAGCTAACAATCATCACCACAGCTAGTTATAACGTTTTTTTCTTGTGATGAGAACTTCTAAGATCTGGGGCGCCTGGGTGGCTCAGTCGTTCAGCGTCTGCCTTCGGCTCAGGTCATGAACCCAGGGTCCTGGGATCGAGCCCCGCATCGGGCTCCCTGCTCAGCGGGAAGCCTGCTTCTCCCTCTCCCACTCACCCCTGCTTGTGTTCCCTCTCTCACTGTGTCTCTCTCTGTCAAATAAAAGATCTTTTTTTAAAAAGAGAACTTTTAAGATCTACTCTCTCAGCAACTTTCAAATACCACTAGAGTATTATTAACCATAGTCACCATGCTGTACATTACATCCCTGAGATGACTTGTTTTATAGCTGGAAGTTTATACTTTTTAACCTGCTTCACTCATTGTGACCCCCCCCCCCCCC